>NW_005841928.1:3798238-3805618 GCF_000455745.1 Alligator sinensis
GTGTAGGGCGGGCGCGGGGGACACGCGGGGTGTGCCGGCCGCTCCCCACCCTCGGGGCGGCCTGGGGCCGTGTCCCTACGCCGCCCGCTGCAGGGGGCGGGCCCGTGCGGGCGGGCCCTGGGGCCGCCGTGGGCAGGCCGAAACGGCCGCGGGTCCCGCGGGCGGGCTGTGAGCAGGGCCGGGGGGTGCCTGTCGCTGCCTCAGCACCGCAGTCCGTTCCGCCTCCCCCCCACCTCCCTGAACGGGGACCGCTCGGGCCTGGGGCTGCGCTGTCTGCTTCAACTGCACAAAACCCGGCGGTGACGGGAATTTAGAAGTCTTCAGGAAAAGGGGGTTCAGGGACTCGGAGCTGCCGGGCTGGGCGTGCTGTGAGCAGGGCCGGGGGGTGCCTGTCGCTGCCTCAGCACCGCAGTCCGTTCCGCCTCCCCCCCACCTCCCTGAACGGGGACCGCTCGGGCCTGGGGCTGCGCTGTCTGCTTCAACTGCACAAAACCCGGCGGTGACGGGAATTTAGAAGTCTTCAGGAAAAGGGGGTTCAGGGACTCGGAGCTGCCGGGCTGGGCGTCCTGTGGTGAGATGAAAAATGCCGGATCTAGTCTGTCCTGTCCTGTCCATCTTGCTTGTTTTCCCTATAAACATCCAAGGTCAAGGACTTGGAAACTAAAAAAAGATACACCCACATGCATACAAAAGACTGTACCAGTATAGTGTGCATGTATGTATACATGTACTATCCATATATATACTATATGTGTTGAAGACTATACAATAGAAAATTAGAGTTCGAAGGGACCTTGGGAGGTCATCTAGTTCAACCCCCTGCTCAAAACAGGACGTGGCCCAACTGGATCATTCCAGCCAGGGCTCTGTCAAGCCTGGTCTTACAAACCTCCAAGATGAAGACTCTACAGTCTCTCTGGGTAACGTGTTCCAGGGTCTTACTATGCCCCTAGTCAAAAAAAATTATTCCCAGTATCTAACCTAAACTTCCCTTGCTGCAACTTGACTGTCACTCCTCCTTCTGTCGTCTGCCACCACTGAGAACGGTCTAGCTCCATCCTCTTTTGAACCCTCCTTCAGGTAGTTGAAGGCTGCTATTAAATCCCCCCTCAGTCTTCTCTTCTCTAGACTAAATAATAATCACTTTCCTCAATCTACTGGCAGTGCTTCTACAAATGCAGCCCTGTATACTGTTAGCTGTCTTGGCAACAAGGGCACACTGCTCAAGTCCTTTTGTGCAGAGCTGCTGCCCAGCCTGTACTGGTGCATTGGATTGTTCCATCCTAAGTGCAGGACTTAGCACTTGTCCTTGTTGAACCTCATGAGATTTCTTTTGACCCAATCCTCCGATTTGCCTAGGTCACTCTGAATCCTAGCCCTATCCTCCAGGATATCTACTACTTACTCCAGTTTGGTTTATCTGCAAACTTGCTGAGGGTGCACTCTATACCATCTTCCAGGTCCTTGATGAAAATATTGAACAAAACTGGCCCCAGGACTGACCCCTGTGGCACTCCACTTTATACCGGCTGTCAACTAGATATCAAGCTGTTGATTATTACCCTCTGAGCCCAAGATCCAACCAGTTTTCTATCCACCTTATAGTCCATCCAGCCCATACTTCCTTAGCTTGCTTGCAAGAATGTAGTAAGAGGAATGTTGATATATCTTGACTTTAGCAAAGGTTAACATGTCCAGGGTGCAAATTACAGGGGAGCTTGGGGGGGGCTGAGCCCCCCCATAAGAGTTGAGAGCTCACCTGCAGGCTGGTCAGCACTTCTTTCATGCCCCTGCAACAGCCCAGAGCCCATGTGCAATCATGCACAGCCCCCAGCCCGCCCCATGTCTTTCTAAGCAGCCCAGGTGGCGGCAGTGACTCCTTTCAGCTGCCACCACCACTGGCCTCAGCCCTACATACTGGCGGGGACCTGTGCGCACAGCCCTGAACCTGGCCAGTTTTTGGTAGGCCCCCTGAAGAGTCGAAGTATAATTTGAACCCTGTCACGTCCACTGGTCTCCCTGCATCCACATAGAAGGCAGGCAGGGTGGATAAAAATCAATTATTGGGGGTTTTTTTCATTAAAAACAATCTTTTAAATTTAAATCAGATTTTTTTTATTTAATCGTATTTTTTTGTTAGGATGTTTTTTAAAAAAACTTTAATGTAAAGATGCGTTTAATTAGGTTATGTTAAAACTCAGGATATCATCATGGAATAGGGATTGTAACTTCTAATTATGTACTACTTGAGACAATATATTCATGCAACCTTTTTACAAGTTTTATAAATAGTTCACAACAGGCCATATTAAGGGCCCAATCTTACAGGATTCTCAGAAGCTTCTCTGTAGATTAGTTAAGATTAAAGAAAACCACTCTACCCAGTGGGACCCAGTGCTCAGTCAGAAGATCCCATTAAGCATCTCTTAATGCTTAGTTTCAGTTCTCAAACTGTGGATTTGTGTCTTCAGAGATCATAGGCAGACAAGGTTCTTTGGGTAGATGTGATATCTTTTTACTAGACCAGCTAAATAATTGGAAAAATTGTTCTTTGCAAGCTTTTGGGCACAAACGCCCTTTTTCAGGCAAAGGGAGAGTTTGCTGTCTCCAGAGAGAACATCCTTGTTAATAGCAGTCTATGGAGATGGGTGGGTATTCAGGTCTGCTCTCTCTCATCAGCCCCATTGTCTGTTTGCGTTTGTGTACACACAGTCAAGCCCTTACCTTTCTCTAAATGTGCAAAGTTTGAAGAAGTTAAATGAATAAAGGATATCCAACAACAAGAATGCACTTTTTATAGAAAACAGTGATTAAATTGAGGCTTCTTGAGTGACCAGTGATTTTTAAATCATGATTTAAATTGATTTGATTTAAATTAAATCCACACTGATAGGAGGCAATCAGGTTGGTCAGGCATGGTGACTTCATACTGACTGTTCCTAATCGCCGCCTTCTCCTCCATATGCTTAAAAATGGACCTGCATCATGATTTTTCCAGGGACAGAGGTGAGGGTGGCTGGTCTATAGTTCCCTGGATCTTCCTTAAAGATTCTTTCTTAAAGATGAGCACTACATTTGCCCTTTTCCAATCCAGGACCTCTCCCAACCACCACGAGTTTTCAAAGATAATGGCCAGTGGCTCTGCAGTAAGGCCAACTCCCTCAGCACCCTTGGGTGCATCACCTTCAGCTCCCACTTGTGCATCTCCATCTGTTCTTATATATATGTATATAGCAGTGATTCCCAAACTCTGACAGATTGCACACCACTAATTTACAATGATACAGCCTTAAGTACCACCAGCAAATTTTTCAGGTCAACCTTAAGTACCGCTAGCAAATTTTTGTCATATAAAGTAATTATAATAAATCTGTTAATGTTTACCACTGACAGGTTGTCTGCATACCACTGGTGGTATGTGTACAACAGATTGGGAACCGCTTTTATATATATAGCCTTAATATATATAATCTTTTATTTATATGTGTATATATATGTGTGTGTATTTTTACAGTGTGTGTGTGTGTATAAATGCATATGTATTTATATGTGTATATGTATGCTATATGTATGTATGTCTACATATATGTATGTGTATATATGCTATCACAGGATGGCTCCACTCTCCTCGAAAACAAGGTATTCAGACTAGATGGAAATAACACCGTGAAACACTCTTGAACCATGAGTCAACTGGCTATTCCACCATCAACTCCATCCCCCCCCAGCACCCTGAAATGGGATGCTTCACCACCCTCCTAGCCTAGAAGTAGTCTGGCATGCCATCAAGGAAACCAAGAACAACAAGGCTACTGGACCGGGTGGCATACCTGCTGAAATCCAGTGACTGGTACTGAGACTCCATAAATTTATTCCATGCATTTGGAACAACATAGAGATCCCTGGGGACTTCAGAAATGCTAACATCATGACCATCTTTAAGAACAAAGTAAGTGTGTGTGTAGGAATTATCAAGGTATTGTCCTCCTTTCCACAGCAAGGAAAACCCTTGCCCACATCTTGCTGAACCATCTTCTACCTCTTACCAAGGAGCTCCTGCCAAAATCTCAGCACGCTTTCAGACTATCCCATGAGGCAGCTGACGTGATCTCTGTTGCTCACCAGATCCCAAAAAAGTGTTGGAAACAACATCAGGACCTGTATATGGCCTTTGTTGGCCTCACTACTACCTCTGATTCGTTAATGCCAACAGGGAATGCAGTCATTCTTCTGACAACCTGGTTCTTAATGGTGAAACCAACGCCATGTATTCAGCTGTTGTTTGCAGGTTTCCCTTTCCAGAAGAACATATAGCCACCCTCCTCCTCCCTCAGATAGTCTTCATCTGCATGTCCGCTCTCGCTGAGAGCGGCAATGTCAATGTTATATCCCAAGAGTTCTCAGGCAACAAGAGCTCTTCTGTGTTCGGGTCTGTCACTGTTTGGGTTCATATATTCCAGGATGCTAAGGACATTTTTGCATTTTGACCAGAATTTGAGTGATTTTCCTGGAAGCGGCTATCCAATTGGGTAAACACTGTATACGGGCTTTATTGTTTTAACCAAAGCCTTTGACTCTGTTCACTATGAGGCCCTATGGAAGGTCTTTTCAAACTTTGGCTGCCCAGGGAAATGTATCACCATCCTAAGATTCCTTCATGACCAGATGACTGCTTCCATCCTATGCAGTGGCTCTGCTATGGAGCCCTTTGCCCTTCAAACTGGCATTAGGCAGGGCCGCATTTCTGTTTTCTATCTTTCTTGCAGTCATCAAGATGCTCATCCATGACCATCTGCCACATGGCATTGGCAGAGTACAGGATGGATGGGAATATTTTCAATCTCTCCCACCTTCGTGCCAAAACTACAGTTACTTTGGCTTCAATTGTGGAGCTTCAGTATGCTGATGATTGTGCTGTTGTTGCACATACTGAGGAGGACCTACAAACTGCTTCTCTCAAGTATACCAGTGCCTGGGACTGACCCTTAATATCAGAAAAGCAAAGGTACTTCCCCAACCTGCTCCAGACCAATCAAACCTCCCCCCCCAAGATCCTCATTGACAGAAAGGAGCTGGAGAATGTTGAATACTTTAAATACCTTGGCAGCCATCTTTCAAAGAAGGCCAGCATTGGTGAGGAGATTCAGTATAGGATCTGATGTGCCAGCTCTGGCTTTGGAAGACTGAATTATCATGTGTTCAACAATCACAACATCAGGACTCAAACAAAGTTCCTACTATATAAGGCTCTGATAATCCCAACTCTTCTCTATGGCTGTGAAGCTTGGGTGATGTACAGGGACTACTTGATATACCGGGACTACTTGAAAACGCCATCACTAGTGCTGCTTCTGGAAGATCCTTTGCATAAAGTGAGAGGATCGTTGCACAAATGTCGGTGTCCTCACTGATGCTAACACTACCAGTATGGAAGTATTGATTATTCAGTGTTAGTTGCAGTGGACAGAGCATTGTGTGTGCTTGTCTGGTGTATGTTTACTGAAACAACTGTTATACTCTTAGCCAGGATCAAAGACATGTGGGGGCCAGAGAAAATGCACAGAGGACAATCTCAAGGCAAACACTAAAAAGTGTGGCACTGACACCACAAATTGGGAAAAACGATCCCGGGACAGGGCTACAGGGTAATGCCTAGTGAGAGAAGGTACATCTTACTTTAAGGAAAACAGTCTCGTCCTAGAGGCAGAGTAATGAAAGAAATGGGAGGAAAGGAAACAAGACCAGTTTAACCTGTGGAATTTGCCAGAGAGTCTGTGGCTCTACAATTGGCCATCAACGGAGTCATCTACAACCCTTTACTTGACCCATAAGAGTGATTATCCTCAACTGTGAGGGATTACCACGTCCAACATGTATATATGCAGTCTTTATATGTGTATATGTATGTGTGTATTCTTTTTTCTTTATTTGTATGTATGTATGTATGTATGTATGTACATACGTATAGTATTTTTCAGTGCTTCTGAATTCTTGGCCTTGGATGTTTATATGGAAAACAAATTGTGTGTATTTATGTATTCATGTAAGAATATCTATGGTTATGGGACAGAGTAAGCAACTAGGTGTAGTAACAGACAAAACAGCATGTTTTGTGGTGTAAACCAGCTGCTCGTAGATAAAGGTTGGAAAAATGCTTCCTCGGTAGAATCTACTGATCATTTTCCTATCTTTTTCCCTTGGCCTCCTTTCTGGTCAGATAGATGTCCATCTAGTTTAGTTAGAGCTGGGAGGACTATCGCAGGCCAGATGCCAGAATAGCTGGCTTGTTGATTTGATTCGGTCTAGAAATTTCTCTATTCCTGTTACATCTTTTGCCTTGCTGGATGATATATTCTGTATAAATATACCTCTTCTGAAGTACTTTTTATGCATAATTTAAATATGACTATCTCTTGTTTATGGCAAAATTACAACTGGTTCTAGAAATGCTTTGGTGTAGTCCTTTTTCAACAGCAACTCTAGTGCTGGCTTTGTTCTTCATTTTTAATACTTGCATTATGATTGTGTTTTTAAGATGTCTATATTTAGTCTTTTGACCATGAATCTATACCATTTAACTATTCCAGTATTTTTAAAATAAGACACTATATATATTCTTGATTCTTTCTTGGTTTTCATTTAAAGAAATACCCAAAGGCTTCAATATTTCTGTGAAAGAGAAAGTAGCAAAGGATACTTGTATGGATAATAAATTAACAAGATTAATGGGGACGTAACTAGATCATGCATTTCACATTTTTACAAGGCACTTGGTGAGAGGAGAGTGGGTAGAAAGATATAGAAGGAGAACGTTTTAAAGAGCATAGCCGAGGAACTGGAATTTATTTAACTTCAGGTACAAAATGTCCTGTAAGCTAACTAAGCATGACTTTATTTTTTTTCTTTAAATCAGATGTCTTATTCTAAATGTAACTAAAGCAGGCTTGTCCAACATGCAGCCCGCCAAGGCATTTTCTGAGGCCTGCTGTGCTGCGATGGGAAATGAAAGTAAACACTGTTTACTTTCGTTCCCTCCCCCAGGCCCTCAGCAGCTTTCTAATGGCTGCTGAAGGACTGGCAAAGGAACAAGGCTCCCACACGCACCGCATCAGCTTGACGTTGCCGATGCAGCGCGTGTAGGAAGGAGTAGCCATGTAGCTCATCGGGACAGGATGAGCCCAGCTGGAGCAGCAGGGGGCTCAGCTGCACTTTGCCCCTACGTGCGCTGGTCAGTCCCAAGCGGCACATGGCTCCACCGCCACCTCTGCTGGCTGGTGCCGACCCAGGTGGGTCTGTTCCATCTGGAGCAGCATGCAGCTGAAGCCGGATTTCCACGTGCTGCTGGGGACGGGAGGAGGCCGGCCAGATCGGCACCAGCCA
>NW_005841928.1:3805690-3810429 GCF_000455745.1 Alligator sinensis
TGCTGGTTTTCCTGGCTGGTGCTGACCCGGCTGGATCCGTCCCATCCGGAGCAAAATGCGGCTGAAGCCGGCTTCCCACAAGCTGCTGGGGACGGGAGGAGGCCGACTGGGTCTGCACCGGCCAGCAGAAGCAGCGGTAGCGGAGGCGTGTGCCGCTCAGAACCGGACGAGCCTGGCCGGAGCAGCAGTGGCTCAGCTGCATTTTCCCCCTGCCTGCACCGATCAGTCCCAAGCAGCACATGGCTCCGCCGCCAATTCTGCTAGCTGGTGCCGACCTGGCCGGTCTCCTCCTGTCCCCAGCAGCATGTGGGAAGCCACACGGGGAGGCCTTGGCGGGGGGGTCCTGGTGTGACCTCTGCGGGGCAAGGCGGCGGGAGCTGGTGTCTGCCGGACCCTGCGCTCCAGGCTTGCAGCGCTGAGGCCACCAGGGCTACGTGCACGGGCGGCCAGGCACCATGGTGAGCAGGGCCGTGCGGGCGGGCGGGTGAGGGGCTGCGGTACAATGACCACCTCGCTCCAGCCCCCCTCGGGCAGCACCGGCTCGTGGGGCTGCGCTGCTCGGGGGATGGAGATGTGGAACTATTTATTTCTCCCCTTCAGTTTCTGGGGCAGTAGCTGGCTGGGTGCAGAATGGGTCCCTTCTGGCCCTGCCTACCATGAACCTTGCAGTAACAGGCAGGTGCAGTAGGGCTACACAGGCAGGGTCTCTCTGACCCAGGACAGAGGGTGTTTGAATATGGCTCGCCGGCCCACTGGGTGATAAAAAGTTCATGATCCAGCCCCACATTCAAAAGGTTGGACACCACTGAACTAAAGTATTGATGGGAATTTAAACTTTACCCAGACTATTAAATGTTAAGGTAAAGAAGGGTCCTCCCTGCCCATCTCATTTAATTTTCTGCTTCTACAGGGAAACATGAGAGGGTGAGTTCTGTAGCTGAACTTTATGTTAAATGTTAATATTTTAAAGACAGCCCCTTTTGGTTTAAATCACAGGATTGTATAGCTAAAACATTCTGAAAAAATCCCTGAAGAAAAGTTTTCTTTAATCTGGATTTAGCGTTTGCATATTTGTCAACTTCTGGATGATTGTTCCTTGACTTATTTCAGGAAAGGCTCCACATTCCAAAATCATGCAAATGTGACTTGTTTAATTCTTCTGAAATATTTTCATTCAGAGTTGAACCGTTATTATTTCTTTTCTTTTTTTTTTTAAGAGACATTTTAACTTATTTGTTTTTCATCCTTTTCATACTTAATGGGCTTTTTCTGATAATGGTGGGGAAAAATGAATAGTGCCTGCCAAGTAATTCAGTCTAGTTCAACTATGACTCCTTATGTTGTGCCCCAGCTCAAGTCTGGGATCGTGCCTGGTATGCAAAGGCCAATAAAGATACCAGGGGTGAAAGTACAAAGAAGGTTTATTGCTAGCAATAAAAGGTGCAAGCGGAATAATTCATGTAACAAGCACACCAGATCACTATTTCTAAGCATCTTTTATACAGGAGTTTTCAATGCCTTCGCAAGCGTGCTTGTTTAATGATTGGTTATAAGTGAGTGACGCAAGAAGTTCTTTACTGAGCATGTCTCTATACCTGTGTTTTAGCCATGTATCTCATTTACATACATATGTTTCATTAGCATACTTCTTCCCCACCTAGGGGTGTGACTTTTAGTATTTTAATGAGCCCTTTAACCCAGTACTCTGTTTCTTCTTTTGTTTTCAAGCCCCCTTTATCTAGGACTGTCTCCTCCTTATCATTGCAGATGGGCATTCTTCACATAGCATTCTCTTCTGCTTTGTCTTTGAGTAGAGGTTTCTAGGTCACTCCTTACACTTATATTAATGAAGCTAGCCTCCAATAAATGCTGTAATTCTCATCAGACTTGTTTTTATTCCCCCAATTCAGAAGGTAATAATGACTTCTCCAAATAAAGCACTAGAGGTACAGCTACAAATGAAACAAAATGCCGAAGAGCTGCATGATTTTATGAAGGAATTAGAGAGCTGGGAAAAAGATATAAAGCAGGTGGATTCTGAACTAAGAAAACAGAGTGGTGCCCCAGAGGAGGTAAATTCAAGAATCCAATCTGTAAATGAATATGCCTGTTCATAAAAGTGGTATTTATTAGATTTACATGGTGCACTATCCAAAGAAAGGTAGGGTAGTTTGCTTAATAACTGCTTGTTTGGTATTCAAGTTTTTGTTTTTGGAGGCTTTTTGTTTTGGGTGTGTGTACGCACGTGTGCTTACCTGCAAACAGGCCAGTTTCTTTCTCTGTCTTTTTTTCCGTACAATTTACACGGCAGAGCAAGTAATCCATTATTTAAGGTATTTAATTTTGATGGCCCAAATCCTGGGTGTTTACATTAACTTGTTAGTCCTTTTGACTTCAGTGGGCCTACTTGCATGAGAAGTGCAAATAGGATTCGAAGGAAATCTGTTGCTTCTGAAGGAGTTCACAAATTGCAGAAAATGTTTTGGAAGTAGATGGGCTTATTTAAGTACAAATAAACTTGATGTAGATTCCTATTGAAATAAATGGCAAAACATCTATTGACTTCAGTGGTACCAGAATTTCACTGCCTGTGCACAAATAGATAACTGGTATTGGTGAGAAATATGCAAATGGTTGCCATGAAATATGCCAATGGGTTTTTTCATGTTAACTCTTTCCGAGTAAGAAAAAAAAAAAGAAATACGGAATCAACCCACTAAATTATTAGTGTCACACATGCATATTATCAATTATTTACCCATCTTTTTATCAGCTTGTAGAGCAGCACCAACATGAACATTATTTCACTGAAGCTGTGTTTTATATATTACCAGGGAATAAATACAGTTTCCTTTAAAGAGTTTAAGAATCAGAAGCCAAAAGTGAACTTGAATATAAATTACCTCAGAATTGTGATGCTGAAATGACTTGTACATATAATTTCATTTTCTGAAAAATTTTGAGGCAAGGGTTTCTTGGGATAATATCTATTATTGGACCAACTGTCATTAGGATAGAGTTAGACAAGCTTTTGAATGCATTCTGCATTAGGTTCCTAAACTCTTTGTCTTTACCTCCTGAGTCATGTATTGGTTTGGGGTTTTTGGGGATATATACCCTCAATATTGCTGTTAATAAAAACTGAAAACTAAATTGAAGTAATATTTTTTTTCTATCTAGAATTTACCACCAATTCGAAATGAGGCATATAGGAAAAAGAAAAAAAGCAAAACTAAAGTTCCTTCTAAGAAAACGACTGAAGAAAACCAAAAAAACAAGATAAAGTCTTATGACTATGAAGCATGGGGAAAGCTTGATGTGGTAAATAATTAATGAGACTGTACTCCTTCTCTAGATCATCTTGATCCTCTGCCTAGTAATTTATTTGCATTTGTGTAGAGTTACAGATTATAATGATGCAAATTAATAGCTGACTTAATTTTCTATCATTTCAGGATAGGATACTTGAAGAACTGGATAAAGAAGATAGCACCCATGATTCTGTATCTCCAGACTCTGATTCTGAAGAGGATGGAATTCGTATAGATCAAGAGAAAGCTATTGCTGAGAAAGAAAAGGTTATTACAGCACTAAATGATTTCTTTAATGCAATAATACTTAAACAGTATCTTTGAGCAATTGTCTGCATGACTTAACTTTTGATGAGTGCATGCCTAAGATTGTGTGTGTGTGTATGGGGCTATAGGAGCTATCCCTGACTGTAGACATTCTTGTGCCTCTTTGTGTATGCCCAAGACTATAAAGTGTGGCATTGGCCCAGCAATCTTTCAGTTCCTTCTCTAATGCTCAGAACAGTGAGACCAGACACTTTAAACTCTCATGATACAACATGTGCTTCAAATAAGTATTGAGATAACAAGTGTAGTTTTTAATTTGTGTGGTTTGTTGGTAGTTGCTTTATTATACCTTTTTGCTAAAGAATTAGGCGTTATGTCTAGCCTTCCGTATTCTAGCTTTTATGGCTAAAACTAAATCCCTGGAATTAAAGATTCTGAGGTTGTTATAACTGTGAATAACACTCAGAACTTTTTATGCTTTCAGGGGGGAGAGATCCCTTCCTTTTCCAAAAATCTTTCCTTTTCTAAATCAAGGTGGCTTCATAGTTTCATAGGGTCAGAAGGGACCTGAGCAGATCATCAAGTCCGACCCCCTGCCATGGCAGGAAAGAGTACTGGGATCAAACGACCCCGGCAGGGTGTTCATCTGTCCTCCTCTTAAAGACCCCCGGAGTAGGAGCCAGCACCGCTTCTCTTGGAAGTTGGTTCCAGATCCTAGCCGCCCTGATGGTGAAGTAGCACCTCCTGATGTCTAGTCTGAATCTACCCTCTGCCAGCTTGTGACCGTTATTTCTAGTCATTCCTGGTAGTGCTTGGGGGAACAGGGACTCCCCCAATGCCTGCTGGTCCCCTCTGACTTGTTTGTAAACGTCCACTAGATCCCCCCCTCAGCCTTCTCTTGTGGAGGCTGAATAGGTTCAGGTCCTGTAGCCTCCGCTTGTAGGACCTGCCTTGCTGCCCCCTGATCATGCAAGTGGCTCTCCTCTGGACCCTCTCCATGTTGTCCACATCCCTCCTGAAGTGTGGCGCCCAGAACTGGACACAGTACTCCAACTGCAGAGTAAGAGTTTTGAAGAGATGGGAGCCCAGGAAGGGTGGCTGTGCCTTAAGGAAGTGATCCTTCGGGCAGTGGGAGACAATCCTGATGCGGGGAAAAAGGGG
>NW_005841929.1:0-25788 GCF_000455745.1 Alligator sinensis
AAAACCACAGACTCAGGAGAGGAAATAATCAGTACAATCAACTGTCCGAAGACAGACACATTTGCACAAGCACCCATGTCACGAGTTTTGTCTGTCAGCAGCTAGAGGGCTGCTGCTCCCTCTCTGCTGCAGGGCTGGAGGCACAGCTGACTGCCACTGCCTTCTTCTCCCAGGGCCTTCAAGGCTCTTCAGAGGGGGTCTCTCTGCTCCCTCGGCTGGGTCAGCTCACCCCAGCTCTTCTTAGGCCTCCTGCGTCATTCCCCAGAGTCACTGTCAGCAGCCCACACGCCAGTTCAGCTTCTGCTTTTATCCCTCCCACGCTTGCAAACCGGCCAACCAGGGCTCAGGGTGGCTGGCCCCCCACTCCAGCCATCCCCCTTCCATGCGAATGAGGGGATTGAAAACCCGTCCTTTCAATTGGCTTCTCCTTTTCCACAGGGCAGTGCTCCCCTGCTCCGCCCTTGGAGTCGCTCAGAGTTCACCGCACTGTTTCTAGCCCAGGGTAAGTTGCTCAAGCCAATCTGGTGAGCCCACATCAACAGTCTGTTACACACTATTCCGCTATAATGCTCATTTTACATTCATACCTGATTCCACTTAGCGCTCAGCGAGTTTCGCTATAACGCTCATGATCACCATTTTGATTTGTCAAAAACTTTCGGTTTTGCTTAATGCTGTTTCCACTTAATGCTTGTTTTTTCGGGAACCAATTAAGAGCACTAATCGGGAGTTGCCTGTATCTTCATTTGTGTTGGTTTCTTTTACATCACAAATTACAAAGCAGAGACTAAATTTAACATAAGCAGTCACATGACAATTGGATTTAATGATGTTTACTTGCTAAACAACCAGTGAATTTGATCACGGACCTAAGCTGAAAGCAATTCTGTATGAAGCACAGATATCTATGGTGTGTAAATATATTGTAGCTGCTCTAAAACAAGGTTGTAATGTTTACCTCCTCCCCCCCAAAAAAGTTAAATCCTAGATGATGAGAACTTCAGGAAATGGGTTGCCTCTTTGAGCAGTGCCTAATGTTGTATGATATTATAAATGTAAAAGGCTCAATACAACTTGGTCAGCCTCCAGGCATCACTACAATATATGTATTAAATAATAATAGTAATTATAATTAATAATAATTTCTGCTTCTCCCTCAAAGGAAGATTATCATTATCAATATCAAAACATAATTGGTCCTAATTTGTAGGGCACCTTTTGATGGTCATGTTTGCTCTTTTGCTGGTATGAATTCTGCATCTATCCCTAACCTAAGTCAATAGGAAATCACAACTCATATTTCCTATTTTATTCCTTATCCACAACTAGAATCTGTTCTTTATGCCTCTTCCTACCTTAGGTCCTAAAATGGTTGCCAAGAAATGAATGCTGTAAATCCAAGGTTGAAAAAGGTAAAAAGTGGATTTATGTCAAGCCATATGGCTCTGGATGCCTCTTTCTTTTAAAGGCAATAGATTTCTTAGAGCTGTAGCTAAAATTACTTATGTGGAATGTGATGTAGTCTTCATCTTTTAAAGGAATCAAAAGAATGCTTCATGTGTGTGGTTTGTCTGAAAGAAGCTGTTAACATTGATAGGATATTAAGTCTGAAGGTCCAAAAATGCAGAGGTGGCAGTAACAACATCTTTCAGTGCCAGACCAAATGGTTATTGTCTGTTCACAGCCAACATTTTGAGGTTTAAAATATAGCCAATAATAATTCTACATAAAGAGAGTTTATGGCCAGGCTGAAATTTGAGTAGCCATATAAACTCCTGGTAAAAATAAAGCTGACATTCTAACAAGTTTGATGGACTCAAAACCATTTTTATCCAATTATTTTATCATTTCCATCAGGCACAGGGGGACGAAAGTATTTACTCTATTCTCACACTTGCTTGGTGTGTTTGTCACACTGGCTGCCTCTACATGCCAACCCTGACTGCGCAGTAGCTCATTCCTATTATGCAGTAGCGTTGCGTGGCAGGAAGCGTGATGCAATACTACTGTACAGTAGTAATGAGCTACTGCAGTCAGTGTCACCTAAAAGCCATTCAGTGATGCTATTGCACAGTAACTCTGGTTACTCTGAAGTTATTTAGTACTTGTTTATACAAGTACTAAATAACTGCACAATAATGACTGCGCAGTCAGCATCTCGTGTAGTGTTGCAGCCACTGTCATGTAATTTAAGTCAGATTTCCTGCCTAGCCCCCTGGCCTCATCAGGGCTCTCGCTCCCCATCTGGTGGACTGTGAGGCTGCTAGCTTCCAAGTCCCTGGTCTACCCAGCTCTGTGCCTCATTGGATCTTTGGCTTTGTCTACTATTCAAGGAGACAAAGAACCATCCAGGAAGCCAGCTTTCAAGCTCCCCAAGTACCTAGACAGGTTAGAGCTTGACAAAAAAAAGTGTCTTCATGTTATGAAATTTCCCTTCCCAAGGAAAATTTTTCATTTCTGATTTTTATTTTGATTCCTACCAAAAAAGAAAACGGGGGGGGGGGGGGAGACAGAAAGGATAAGAAAATGAAAAGGAAAAAGGAAAAAAATGCAAAAAACCCCACAAAATTCTAGTTGTTGCACAACTTTAGCTTCACCATTTTTGGGGCTTCATTTTAAACATGAGACTCAAAGCAGAGTCTGGACTCCTTATGATTTTTAAAGTCCTCAGTGCTCTTTTTCTAAAAGTAGAGGTATTTGTCAGGCAGTAATTCTGCCTTGGATGCTCTGCCAAATGAAATTCCCAATGCAGTTGCAATTGTGGGGGGAGGGAAGGGAAAGGACAGCTACAAAAATCAGTGTAAGCTATTGGATACTTAAAACCCAGAAGCTGTAAATTATATTATTCATCTGAAGCATCAATCATGCTTATGTTTGCCAGGCGATTACTATTCTAATCCCTTGCTTTCATATGTTCATTACTCTAGAAACATTTGCTTTGCTTTATGATTGTGAATATAAATTATTTCTATTACAGCAACACCTAGAGGACCCAGCCCTGCTCATTGGATCCTGTACCTATGTGGGTTGGAATTGTCTATGATTTGGTACAAAAATTAATGTTATACATCTTTTGTTCTATATGCAACAGATGCAATGCAAACAAACCTCTTGGGCACAGCAGGTTCCAAATAACTGTCTATATAGCATGTTACTTGCATAAGTACAGGTTACATATGGCTGCCCTTGTGTGGTTCCGGTAGCTTATGATGCACAGAAGATAGTGAGTGCCACCTAGTGAGCTCACAAACTGTTTAAAAGAATATTACCCCATTCCTACACACTGCATTGCTGTTAAAGTAAATAATTTTAACTATCCTTAGGGTAATAGCATATATTTTGTATGTTTTTGCATTTAAACAAAATCATAGTAGCACTCTTTTAGGTAAGTAAGTGCTGAAGCAAACCTTGATATGGAAATGTTCCTGAGCGAGTGCTAGTACTTAAACAAATTGGTTTTTGATTAACTGGAGTGTAACATGGTGTGACTTCCTAGGGTTCTGCATCAGAAATCAGAGCTCATTTCCTGAGCTACCCAACATCAGGTGGCAGAATAATATTTAAATATTCAGTTCTTTCCTTTGACTCATATTAGTAGATGGGTACTATCAGGTCCAATTCAGGGTAGCAGTGTACTGGAGTGCTTCTGTGAAGAAGAAAGAAATAAAGGTGGGGACAGGAAGATGAGATTCAAAAACATTGCAAAGCAGAGCCAAATTCAAGAATAAAGCCTTCATAAGCAATCTGGACACTGGTGTCAAAAGTGGACTGGCCAAGTTTGCTGATGACACTTTGGGGAAGAGTGTCCACACTTGAGGATAGGCTGGTGATCCAGGTTGACCTTGATAGGCTTGCAAGGTGGGTGGATGAAAACCTGATGGTATTCAATATGGAGAAATGCAAGGTGCTCCACCTTGGGAATAAAAGTCTGCATTACACTTATAGGCTTGGTGGTGCTACACTCGCTATCACCATGACCAATAGAGACTTGGGGGTCATGATTGACCACAAGATGAATATGAGCCACCAATGCTGCAGTTGGCAAAGTGAACAAAACTCTGGCTTGCATCTACTGATGCATCTTGAGCAATACCCAGGATGTCATCCTCCCACTGTACTCGGCTTTGGCGAGGCCACAGGTGGAGGACTGCATCCAGTTCTGGGCTTCACAATTTAGGAAGGATGTGGAGAAGCTTGAAAGAGTCCAGAGGAGAGCCACGCACATGATCAGCGGGCAAGAGAACAGGCCTTAAGGAGAGGCTGAGAGCCATGAGACTCTTCAGCCTGGAGAAGTGCAGGCTCAGGGGTGACATGGTGGCAGCCTATAAGTACATCAGGGGTATGCAGCAGGATCTGGGGGAACACCTGTTCACCACAGCATCCCAGGGGATGACAAGGTCCAAAGGTCATAAACTCCTGCAAGACCATTTTAGGGTGAAAATAAGGAAAAACTTCTTTACTGTCTGAGTTCCTAAGGCCTGGAACAGACTCCCCCAGGGTGGTGCAAGCACCTGCTCTGGACACTTCCAAGAAACATTTGGACGCTTATCTTGCTGGAATCCTTTGCCCCAGCTGACTTCCTGTTCTTTGGGCAGGGGGCTGGACCTGATGATCTTACGAGGTCCCTTCCAGCCCCAATGTCTATGAAATCTATGAAAGTCTATGAAGTTTCTGGTTTATTGTTGCTAATAAGTATACAGCACATGAAGCCCAAATTCAATTAAGTTTGGTCTTTATCTCCTCTGCAATGTTTAATATAGAGCAGGGGTGTCAAAGGCACTACTCCTGGACCACATCTGGACCATGGACCACATCTGGACCAACCCCACATGTTGCATACAGTGCATGGAGCCAGTCTAGCATGCGCTGCATGCGGTGCCCATGACAGACAATCCTTGGGGCTGGATCAGATCTCCAGACCATCCCTGCACGCCAAAGCTAGCACAGCCCCTGCATGCAGTGTATGCCCCGTGCTGGCCCTGTGTGCAATGAGCTGGACCCAGTGTGTACACTGTATGCAACATGGGGGTCTCAGTCTGGAACATGCACTGCATGCACCACTCCACTAGACCAGTCCTGCAAGCTGACTCCAGGGCCAGTCTGGATCAGGCCCACAAAGCAGCCCCATACACTGGAACTGTACGTAGGGCCAGTCCAGCAGGGTGCCACATGCAGCCCACACCCTGTGTTGGCTCTGTATAAGAGGCCCAGACCGATGCCAGCAAGCGATGCATGCAGCATGCAGGGCTGATCTAAGACACACGCCACACGAGCTGCCTGTCTGGGGCCAGTGTATGGGCCCAGGCCAGCCTACAGAGCCAAATGAGTTTGACACCCCTGATCTACAACATCTGCTCCCAGAAGGTTACTCCATTCAAATATATCTGGAATATACAATGTACTGTAAGCAGTACGTGTACATTTGATGGATAGGTAAGCAGGGCAGAAGCCCTGGTGCTGCTTAAGGGTGGCAGGGGATGAGGGAATGGAGCAAGGGGGCTAGAAACACCTCAGGAAGTGATCTAGGCCAGCACCTCTGCTCAAGGCAGGAACATCCTAAACTAAGCCATCCCAGACAAAAGTTTATCTAAGCTGCTCTTAAAAACTCCTAGGGGTGGAGATTCCACAACACTTCGAGACAATCCATTCTAATGCTTAGCCACCCTCATAATGAGAAAATTCTTCCTAATCTCCAGCATGAATATCCCTTGTTGTATTTGAAGAGCATTATTTCTTGTTCAGTCCCCTTCAGCCAAAGGGAATAGTTTATCACCACCCTTTCCATAACTACCCTTCAGGTGTTTAAAGACTGTTATCAGATCCACTCCCCCCTTCAGTCTTCTCTTCTCCAGACTAACTAAGCCAAGCTCTTCCAAGCTTTTCTTGTAAATCATGTTTCCCAGACCTCTAGTTATTTTGTTGCTCTTCACTAGGCTCTTTCTAATTTGTTCATGTCTCTCTTGAAGTGTGGTGCCCAAAATTGAACATAGTACTCCAGGTTTGTCCTTCCCAGTGCTGAATAGAGTAAAATAATCACTTCCCTTGACTCACAAGCAAAGTTATCCAGTTTGAGAGTTTGTGCTATCTGCCTATGCCTTGTCTTTACACCAGTAAATAAGGTGTAAAAATTGTTTGCCCAGGGACTGAGATACAGAGAGGCAAAATGTATTTTCTAAGGTCAGACAGACATTCACGGTCAGAACCAGGAATAGAACTGAAGGGAAGGAGGGGGTAATCTGCATAGTCAGGGATCAACATGGTGCCTGTGCATCTACACTGGCTTAGGCTATCCCTGAAGCTGGAGAAGTCACAAATGTAGCTTAAACAGTGGTCCTGGTGGCTTTGTAGGGCTTCCTCTGTGTCTCAATATTGACCATAACCTTGACAGTGTTGCATGCTGAATGATTGTCCTGGAAGTGTACCTTCTAACCCCTACTTCAGCAGCAAGATATCTGTGATCTGGTTCCACTGGTATTTTAAGGGATGGGGTGTCCTGAGCTTAGATAGTGGTGTGATGGATTACACCCATCTTTGATGAAGGGAAGATATGGCGTATCTTGCACTGCACAGGGCAGATTCTGTAAGGAAACTTTTGAAATGTTTCAAAGCTGGGCTTGCTTGCAGCTAAACAGAAACTAAGAAGAGGGAGGAAGGACTGCTCTGATATTGTCATCTAGATCCCAGCTCAATTCCCCTAGCTCTTTCCAGAGGGTGCGAGCCCCTGGATGATGCGGGATGACAACAGGCTGGGCTGTGCCTGCCAGCTGGGGATGGCATCAGCTCTGAGCTATTTCCCCAGCCAGCAGCATCAGCCTGCTGAAACCCATGCGCAGATTCAGGGGCTGTGCCCCCCAGGAAGAGCTGGGGGAATGATCAAAGAGCTGGGGAATCAAACCAGGAGCCCTGCCTGACAGGTGGATCCGCCCCAGCTCCCAGGCAGTGCACAACACCCAGCTGAGCTGTGATGCACCCGTGCGGTGGTGCAGCTGCCACGTGGGTGCCTGGCAGGGGCGATCCCCACTGTCCCGTGCTGTACAGCAGGGCTCTGCCACAAGCCTTCAGGGGATCCAATCACTGCTGCCAGATCTGGTGAGTGCAGGGCTTTTTTTTTTTTTTTTTTTTTTTAAAGCTCCACACACTGGCGGTGGAGCAGATGAATGACAACATGCTGCCCCTGCCACTGCCGGCTAGGCCAGCGCCAAAACTCGAGTCTGCCCGGCACAGCCCGCGCTGCATGCCAGGAAGATCCCAGCTCTGGCACTAGCCTTAGCCAGCAGTGTCAGCCTGGTGTCATCCCACAGGCAGATCCAGGGGACTGTGCCCCCCAGGAGAGCTGCAGGGCTGTACTAGACTCTTCCTGGGGGGGAGAGGGCCCCCAGATGTGTGTGCAGGATGACAGCAGGCTGCTGCTTTTGGCAAGTGATAAGAGTTTTGCTTTGAACAGTTTGAGATGCAATTTCACAAAAACTCCTGCACTTATCTTCTTGAACCTAGGCAGGCTTCATGCCCTCAAAAGGAGTTTACCATCCCTGCAATTTTCATGCTAATCAGGCAAGAAATGATAAAGTTATAGGCATTTTCATAATTCCCCATTATAGCCTATAAGCAAAACATTGAAATGCATCAAAACAGTGTCAAAACTGCGAAACAGTTTTGATGAAACAAAATGGAACCATGCTTTGAAAAGGTGAAATGAAGCATTGACCCTTCAAAATGGCAAAATGAAGTCTAAACAAAACAGTGCTCTTTTGCACAGCCCTACTGCTAACATAATAACACAGAGGGAGTTTATTAGTATCTGTGCATTGACTCTCCAGGCTGAACAAGTGTCAGAGTCTTGGGTCTATCTTACAGCCAGCTTGGAACAGCATCTGTCTCAGCTAGTACCAATGAAACAACAACCAGATTGGTTGAGTTTCACAGCTGTGCATGAAATAGTTGCCTTGGGGGAGTGGCTGCTGCTCCCAGACACTGGGGGCTACACTTGGCAGCATGACTCAAACCAGGCAACATGATTTTATACTTGGCTGGATTCCTGCTTTCTGCCTCATGGTTTTGCTGGTTCCGCCTTTGAACTTTGGATCTTGGCTTGCCTCTGGCCCTAGCCCTGGTCCTCTCCCTTCGCTTTCATTTGGCCCTGGCTATTCCTAGACCATTTATATAGCTTTTGGCTACACTCTTGACCTTAGACTTCAACCCTTACCAGGGAGTCAGACAACCCATATTTCCGTCCCCTAAATACCAGATTCAGCTGATTAAGTTGTTTCTTGTGTTTTTTCCAGTATTCTTTTCAGCTCTTCTTCTAAATATTTTGATTGAAAATAGATATGTTCCTAAGTCATTTCTTGATACAGGTTTTTGAATCACTGTGTATCCTATATCCATCCAGAAAGATGTCGATCTGCATACTGGCCTCAGCATTTTAGGTACTAGAGATCCTGGTTCTGTACTACCAGGCTGATGTGCAAATAATTTGCTTGGTAGCTGCTGAAGTGGTCATCACAAAGGATTTGAAAAGCATCAGTGATACAACTGAGCCATGAGGTTGAGTATCGTTTAGGAACCTCCAGGAGCTAGTTTGTGGAACCGCCAGCTTAGAAATCAAATTATAAAATCATTGGAATGAAAGAGACTTCAGTAATTACCTAGACCACCCCACCCTGTTGCATCTGTTGCAACAACTGTTTCACAGGAATTGTAATTCACTGTGGTAGGGATCAATGACTCATTGTACAGTAAGTCTGTATGCCAAAACATGTCATATATAGGAATTTGATTTAGGAGTATAACAACCTTCTAAATCTCTGGGACTGATTTAGGCATAGCTAGATATTTTCGTGCCCTGGGCAGTGATGCCAGAGAGAAGCTCCTGTTGTTGCAGTATGAGCTTCCTGGGGTCTGCTAGTCTGATGCCCCCTCTAAATTGACCCAGGTCTGGTGCCCTACTCAACACTGTTACACTACTGCTCTTGTATATAAGCATATAAGTTTTTTCAAGAGAAATGGTGCACAGAATATATGGAATGTGGTAGTCAACTGATTGTGTAAATCTGTGTCAGTTTGGTCTGGAGTAGTTCCACAAAGTAGCATAACTAGGGCAGGGCAGCTGCCCTGGGTGCCAACTTTGTGGGGGCAGGCTGCCACTGAAGCCACACAATTGTGCCAGTGATGTGGTGGCAACTGAAACTCACCATTTCTCCTGCATGAGGCAGCTGCCCCAGGTGCCTGGCCATGTAGGACACCTCTGGTACTCACAATAGGTTTGGCTACTCCAGCTTTGATAAAACCTGATGATTTAGACTATGTGAGAAATCGTTCAATATGCTGCTTATAGCTTGAAGCAGATGACTGCTGATGCTGGTAGTCCAGGTAGGGTCAGGGAAGTATTCTGTGTTTCCATCTGGTTGAATAAAAGTACCCTACTGTTGTGGGTCATGGTTGATGTGAGGGTCACAAAGCAAAGCCTAGTCCAAAGGATCAATTCTATTTGATTTTCTGTTCCCTGAGGTGGCATGGTGGCAATTTAGCAACTCCAACATAGATGATGGGATGTAAGGGCTTAGGAAAAATGTAGGGTAGGCGAGGGTTACCTAGGAGACTTGTACATATTCATCATTTTGAAATGACCTATTCTCACAATGTCATAGAAATTTAAATGAGCCAGAGGAAGTGTTTTTTTCCATCAATAAAGCTTATGTAGCACAGGCAGCATGGCCAAGATTTCCTATGCAGAGTATAATTCACAAGGCCACCCGCTTTTGAAGTCAAGGTGGTTAGCAGAAAGGGAGTGGGTATATATTTCCTGAAGGAAGATTATATCCATGTTATATTTGGAAGCTAAGGGCTATAGAACAAAATGTTTAGTGATTCTTGGTGTTTAGCTGAAGAATTTTTTAGGTGTGGGCAAATGTCCAAGGCTTTTGATCATAGTAAAGATCACCAAAATACCTTGGGAGTCTGTATGGGCCAAGGTTTGAAAGATATGGCCTCCTGGTTGCAGCTTTGGTTTCTTCTGTCAAAACAGGAGAGATATGGGATAAATGATAGGAACACAGCTGCACTGTATCCCACTAAATCATATATACCATTGAAGGATAAAGTAGGTTTATCCAACAGATATTGAAATGAATTACCTACAGTTGTGGTCACTTTATTGAAACAAGAGAGGGAAGGAAGAGGCATTGCTGAAATCTTGGCCCTGTTGAAGGCTCCCAGTGACTTCAAGACAGCCAAGATATCACTCTTTGCTGTTAAATTTCTTTTTCATTGCTGTGCTATTTTCTTTCAGAACATAAATCTAATAAAGATGTTTTTATCACAAACAAATAAGCTAGCAGAGGTGAAACCTGCAGGAACAAGTGGACATGTAAATGCTTTTCTTTTTTTATTAAAAGATTTAATAAAGAGATATATGCAAGCCTGGCAGCTCTTCAAGAAAAACCTGAAGTTGAATAATGCTTATAGTCCCCAACTACTGCTGAATTCAGTTGTATCCATTGTAGGGAACAATCCTAATATTACTCTAAGGCAGGGTATCAGATTTACATGGGTCTGCAAGCCAGAGTCAAACTGTGGGACTCCTCATTGACCAAATCCAGCCCAGGACACAGGAGGTAACCAGCATAGCCATCCTGGCGGTGGTGGTGGCAGCATGTACAATAGTGGTGAGGGGTCTGACAGAGGTGGTCCCAAAGTGCCTGGCCAATGATACACAGTCAGCCAGAGACAGCTGAGAATAAAGCCTTGTCTTGGGACAATCAGTCTATATGGTCTGTCTGCTCAAAGTGATCTGAGTAGAACACCACACGATTCTAATGGTAGTGATTAAAAGAAAATCTAAGTTGTGCTGTAATCATATGACAGCTGTGAAAAATATCACTTTACTAGAAGAGGGATCACATCAGTTTGACCCAGCCCGTGTATAGCTCACGCGCTTCAGCAGGGCTTTTTAGCATTCAGTCAGCTATTAGATAAAAGCGCCAAAAGCCCCACTGAAGCATGTGAGCTAAATAGATGCTGAGTGAGCTGGGTCAAACTGACATGATTCCTCTTCTGGGTATACACTGCACTCAGTGCGGGGGTACACTGAGCTGAAAGTAAAGCAGTTTGGGGGTTTTTTCCACATCTGTAAGCAGCCATAATTATTTGCCTAGATAGACTTCATTTATCATGTTGACTTGACATGTGCCAGTTCAACACTCAGGATCCCAATACTGCATTGTTAGACAGGAGGGCATGATATAAAATTATATACACACACACAAGCTACACAAACACCACTGAGTTTACACACACATACACAAACACAAACAGGCACTTTTGTGGCCATGTGTTAACACTAGGGGATGTTTTGGGTAACTTGGTGCTTGGGGTTACTCGGGATCAATGTGCCCTGGAGTTACTCAGGGTCACCTGGTGCCAGGGTGGAAGTGGGGGAAAAAGCCCGGTGGCAAGGAGGAGACAGCTAGGAAACAGAGAGGCAGAATGCTGGGAGACTGGGGCTGAAAGGAGGAGCAGAAAACTGGGAGATCAGGGCTGGAAATGAGGCAGAAAAAACCAAGGGAGAAAGCCAGGAAATCAAGGAGGAGGCTTGGGAGGTCAGTAAGACAAAATCCCAACTTGGGGTTTCAAAATAACAGGTTTATTAAACAGACAACACACTACACAGCCCCACAAAGTTATTAGCTCCTACACACCCACACAATGGTAGCAGGAGAGAAAAAGGCTTGGTGGAGGGATTGAAGTCAAGGTGTATGAGGACAGAGTCCAGGTCCTTTGCTTAAGGAAGGAAGGTGGGTGACAGCTACCTATCCTGGGCTGAGTTGGTCAGTTAGGGTCTTCTCCAGAAAGGTGTTGTCCAGAGGGGATCACCGGCAGAGCCTCTGGGTAGATAGGTGATGTGGCATAGTGCTGGTCCAGATGGAGAAGGAGTCCCAAGGAGGACACACTCTACCACCCCTTTTATAGGGGTGGGCTACCCGTGTCTCCTATGGGAAGGACATGCCTAGGCAAGGGCCAGTCCTGCTCAGATGCATACATGCAGATCCAGGTGTTCTCATTGTCTGGTGGGACACAATGGTGGAGTTGCTGGTTTCTGTAGGGTCTTTGTCTTCCAAATGTTGGGTTCCTGCAGGTTCTTTATCTTTCAAATGCTGGGTTTTGTCTCTGTTCCTGGGTGAGGTCTGTGGTTCCTGGGTGAGTCAGTGCAAGGCAATGATCGGGGCATTGAGTTGATGGTCTGGTCGTTACTGGTCATTCAGTAGAGGCCTGCTACCATTATGCCTCAAGCACCCTCATTCATTCCCATTCATTCAGGAACCAATTTACATAGGAGGGGTAGGTATGAGTCACAGTTGCAACATATCGTATAGGGCAGGGGACACAAGATGGAGGCTTGACATTACAAAATGGAAACTTGACATTACTTTGGCTAACTTTACAGACACAGACCTAAACCATATAATATTAATATGAAACAATAAAAATTAATTAAAAAATGATAGGAATGCAATATAATACAATATAAAACAGTAAAAATCAATACAAACATAACAGAACACTATTTACAATACATAAAGGGGCTTATTACAATAATAGCATACAAGAACTTAGCTCACCTAGTACTACTTGCAATCACTTATAAGGGATAGAGAGGGCAGAGAGAAAGTCAGGAATGGTTGCGAAAGGGGAGGAAATGTATTTTAAAATTTAAAAAAAAACTGGGGGTTTTGCTACAATCATGTAATAAGAGAACAGTATGTAAGCATTATACTCTGTTTATTCAACTGCTTGTAGATCACTAAAATGTAACTTTCTAAGAGGAGCAATAAAACTTAACGTAGTCCTTCTCTGGCCCTGTTAAACCAGAACTTCTGCTTCTCATCTCCATCTCCTCAACTTTCAAAGTCATTTTCCTCCCCTAAACTTTTCTAATAGAACCTGTAAATGGTCCCAAGTTTGTGGAGTGGCTTTTTTTTTCTATTTTAAAGCAAGAATTCAGTGGTATGCTCCTATTACTGAAAAAACAAGAGTAAACTATTTTAATAGTGACAAGCAGAGGAAGACTACTAGCAGGAGAGAAACAGATTAAGTTTTAGGATTAAATTCAGAAGTGATTTATATACTGGATACATTGGTGTCAGTTACATAGTTAATAGGTTTAAGGAGATGTAACTTCCATCCCAAAAGGGTGAGATAGGGTTGTATAAAGGGGAAAACAATTGACAGAGAAGCAGATGGGAAGAAGATGGAAGATAAATTAAGAAAGGGAGACAACATGTAGGGAGTAAAAGGAAGGCACAGGGCAGCACAGGATCCCTACTGAACAAGAAGGAGCAATTAGCGACAGACAGGGGGGACAAGGCTGAGCTATTCAATGAGATTTTTGCCTTGGTGTTCCTGAACAGGGGTCAAGGTAAGTCTCCTAATGGGTTCTGAGATGGGAATCAGAGAGACACCAGCCTACCAACTGTTAATGCAGAGTCACTTGGATGAACTAGATGTGTTCAAGTCAGCAGGCCCGGATGAGCTGCATCCGAGGGTACTGAAGGAATTAGCCAGTGTCATACCAGAACTATTTGAGTACTGGCTATTTGAGCACTCATGGCGCTTGGGTCAGGTCCCACAGAACTGGAAAAGGGCCAATGTGGTCCCTATTTTAAAGAAGGGAAGGAAGGAGGATCTGAGTAATTATAGGCCAGTCAGTCTCACCTTCATTCTTGGAAAGGTCTTTGAAAAGATTATGAAGGATCGTATTTGTGGGAGTCCAGCAGGAAAATAATGCAGCAGGGCAACCACCATGGATTTTTAGCAGGTAGATCATGCCTGACCAATCTGGTTTCGTTTTATGATAGGGTCACAAAATGCTTAGACACAGGAGTAGAGGTGGATGTCATTTTCTTGGATTTTAGCAAGGCCTTTGATACAGTATCTCATCCCATTCTCATAAATAAATTAAAAGGCTGTGACACAGATGTTTACACAGTCCAGTGGGTGTAAAATTGGCTTAGCAGTTGCACCCAGAGAGTGGTAGTAGATGGGTCGGTAGTGACCTGGAAGGATGTGTGAAGTGGGGTCCCACAGGGTTCGGTCCTTGGACCTGCACTCTTGAATATCTTCATCAGTGACTTGGATGTGGGTGTAAAGTGTACTCTGTCCAAGTTTGTGGATAATACTAAATTGTGGGGTGAAGTGCACACTCCGGAGGGTAGGGAACGATTGCAGGCAGACCTGGACAGGTTAGAAAAGTGGGCAGTACACAATAGGATGTAGTACAACAAGGACAAGTGCAGAGTGCTACATCTAGGGTGGAAAAATATCCAGCACACCTACTGGCTTGGAAGTGACCCTCTCAGCAGCACAGAAGCAGAAAGGGATCTTGGAGTCATAGTGGACTCCAAGATAAACATGAGTCAGTGTGATGAAATCATCAACAAAGCTAACTGCACATTATCATGCATTAGTAGATGCATGATGAATAGATCCAAGGAGGTGATACTTCCCCTCTACACGGCATTGGCCAGACTGCAGTTGGAGTACTGCATCCAGTTTTGGGTGCCATACTTCAAGAAGAATGTTGATAGAGTCGAGGTGGTCCCAAGAAGGGCCACTCATATGGTTAGGAGCTTACAGGACAAGCCCTAGGAGGAGAGACTGAGGGACCTGGACCTCTTCAGCCTCTGCAAGAGAAGGCTGAGAGGTGATCTTGTGGCTGCCTACAAATTCATTGGGGGGACAGCAAGGGATCGGAGATGCTCTGTTCACTAGGGCACCTCTTGGGGTAACAAGGAACAATGGTCACAAACTGACAGAGAGCAGCTTTAATCTAGATATCAGGAAAAAACTTCTTCATGGTAAGGGTGCCCAAAATTTGGAATGGGCTTCCAAGGGAGGTGGTGCTCTCCCCTACCTTGGGGGTCTTTAAGAAAAAGCTGGATAGGCATCTGGCTGGGGTCATCTGACCCCAGGACTCTTTCTTGCCTATGCAGGGGGTCAGACTCGATGATCTGTTGAGGTCCCTTCCAACCCTAGCATCTATGAACATGGTATTAAAAATATTGTTAATATTTTGCTTACACTATCTGACAAAAAATTCCTCTGGTATACTTTAAAATTGCCTTTGTGTGCAGGCCATGACTCGAGTAGTAATAAATAATGTAATTTTCATTCTCAACAGAAAAAAGGAAAAAGAAAACTTCCTTTTTCACACTCAATATTTGCTGTTTCGAAATTCTAGACTCCATTCTGCCTGATAAATAGGACAAAGAATAATGAGACACGAATAAATGTGCATTTTGGATTTTTCCCCATCTTTCTATCATTAAGCTATGTTTTGCCTTTTTGGGTGCTCTTCTGTGTTACAACATTATGAAAACAGGCATGCCAGGCAAAACCAACTTTATGTTTATTTAAGTCTTAACACAAAAAGGAAGAGAAACCTTATAGCTCATAGCTGCCAGAAGGTAGTGCACATCCTATCAGCAAGACAGAGAAAAGCAGGTGGAAAAATTAAAGAGGATCCAGATTCTAGAAGAGATACAACCCCTAACTACATTGCCACAGTTTCTGTCCTTCTAGGTGGCAAGGTGAAGATTTCTAATAAGCAAACCAAACAATGCAACATCAGGAACCCCGAACAGTTTTTGTGAGGTTGCCCTTCTCCAATCTGTAAACAAGAAAATTTCAAAAACATAAAAAAGTTGAAGCTAAGATTTTCAGAAGAGTTAAATTACTATTGTATTAAGGCAGCATAATCAATGGGCAAATAAATCAGATTCTTTGCAAGGTCTGATTTTGTAATTATTTATCCTGTTAAACCAGGGGTATCAAAGATATGGCCCATGGACCACATCCAGCCTATAGACCTATATCACTCTGGTGCTGCCCATGGGCTTCATAGTGACCCACAGGCAGCATGCAGTGCATGCCAGATGGTCCCACATACTGCATGCAGCTCCCACTCCTGCTTGCATCCTGGAGCAGTGAAGTGGCTGCCATGTGCAACACAGCCCCAAAGCAGCCACGTGCTTCTCTGGGGCATGCTGTACATGGCAGCCACTCTGGGGATCCAGGGCCATCCAGCACAGCAGCAGTGTTTCCAGATTATGGAATGTAACAGGGTAACAATAAGGGCCTGTCACCAGGCCGGCCCACCTCCCTGTCTGAGCAGTCTGCCCATCTACACTGTCCTGCCATGCCTTGATGTAAACAATAAGTTGTTTATTTTAAAGCAGAAGGTTGCCCATTTTAAAGCCTGATGCCAAGGGCATAGTACATGGTTCCAAACCTCCCCTTATACCATGCCCCATGCCTTGAAGATGGCATCCAAATTGTCCACTACACCTCTGGCCCCTTTTTGGGCTGCTGTAGCCTCTGGACCAACTAGGCCTCTGGCATCCTTGGACATGCCTGGGCCTTTATATCATGCCCCTCACTAGGGCCTCTACTCCAGCTGCTCCAGTCAGCTTCTGTGCAGCCCTTCAGACCATCTTAGGACCTACTATACATGGCTGCTAGCTGCCACTACTTTGGTTGGCATATATGTGTTGACACTGGATTTGGACTCAGCATCTATACCTTTGTTTTGGGTGGGCACAACCTTCAGACCGACCACAACACCTGCCAGTCGATAATAGGTGAATTTATCAATACAGAGTAAGAACACAAAAAAAAACCCCAACAATACAAACAATCAGGCAATTCTATACCTACCAATCCTAGGGCTGTCATCAGAGTCAAAGTACATCTGGTCAGGATGCAGGCTCCATTCTCAGGCTCTCCTTTTTAGCTGCCAGCAGTTTGGAGGTGGGATGCCGAGGCCCACAGCTCCCCTCCAGTGGGGTGCATGAGACAGGCTGCTGGTATGCTGTTGGTCCATGGTGGCCTTAGGGACTCTTCCCAGGGGACAGGGACAGGGATGGGGACCCTTCTCATGGAGGATAAGGGGGAGGGACAGCAAAGAGAGACAGAGAGGTATGAGAGGGATGGACAAGACAAAGGGAGGGATCCTTTGTTACTCTCAAGTCTCAGCTTTTGTATTCTTCCCCCTTGATGACTTCTGATGAGACTTCTTCTGTGGCTATCTCTGGCTGGTAGTCTCTCTGCAGTCACACATCCACGTAGCTTTCCAGGCTTTCTCCTAATTTGGTCTGTTCCCCCAAAACCAGGACTTAGGCCCCCCTGCTCTCTGAGGCCTTGTTGTTGGTGTCACTTATCTCGTGTAATGGGCCAGTATGGTACATACTTCTTTGGTTCCCAGGCTGTTTCCTAGACTGTGGCCTTGTTGGCCTTGTTGTGTTAGATAACCCATCTGCCTTGAAGGCTGTGCTCTTGTGTTATGGCATGCCCCCTTCATTCTCAAGATGTTCATCCATTGACCTTATTGTGCTAGACAGCCCATCTACCTCCAGGGCCATGAGAAGCTTTTAGAAATGCATTTAACCCCTGCTGCTCATCTTGACTCCTTATAATGCATATATCTATATCTATAAGCCAATTCCCAAAAAACAGGCCTTTAAATACCATTTCTGAGCCAACAATGTGCAGCCATTCAGACCATCTTCAGGCCCTACTCTACACAGCCACTGGGTCCCTACAGCTCTGCCCCTCACTGGGGCCTCTGGGCCTCAGGCACCTGGCATTTACCAGGACCCCACTACCTCAGCCTATGGTTGTTCAGGCCCCAGGCATCTGTCAACCTACCTGGACCCTTCCAGGCATTATGCCCCTTTGGGCCCACGGGAGGGTCAGTGATGCCGCTGGAGGGCGGTGATGCAGCAGGAGGGACAGCAATGCCCCAGACGTGATGGGAGAAGCAGTGGCCCGAACAGGCAAAGACGCCTGTTTGGGCCTCTCAGTTAACCGGCATATTTTGTTATCCAGCACCCCCATTCCCCATGGGTGCCGGATAACAAAACTTTTACTGTATTTTGAAAACAGTGGTCAGGTAAATGACAAGTTACACAGCTATATGCTCAGAACAGTTATTTTTATTCCCCCCACCCACTCCCCCACTTGTACTGAAATAATTCTGAAGAGAAAAATAAATAATATGTCTCCTGGCATGTTTAAGTCTTGAACATGACTCAGTTTTTTATTGCTGATGGTCTCATGTCTTCACCTACTAGAGGACTTTGTTCAGTTATGCATTGTTCTATAAACACTTTTTTCATGCAGCCTGATTTTAAAAATATGTTAAGATTGAGGGGAAAAAATGCTTATGATGGATGCTAAATACCTTCCAGTTATGGTGACTCATAGAAGCTGGGGGCTGTAAATGATGTATCTGTCAGGTAATTTGGAGCCTACAGCTCAAAGAAAGGAAAACGATGCATGTGAGAAACCAAGGTCTATAATTAATCCTTAGAAAACTCTCAGGATCTCAGGTACATTTGACTTTGACCTAAGAGCTGGCTAATCTTCAAAGTGTTTGTAGAACTATGGGGATGAAGGGCAAATAGGAGAAGTGCCATAAAAGAGGCAAGGTATCTGATTACTATGAAGAGGAACAAACAAGTGGAGCTCTGTATCTGAGTAGCTTCATATATGAAAGAGGCAAGGATTTTTTTAGGGTGATATCTTTTATTGAACCAAGTATGTAATTGGCATAAAGTTAGACAAGCTTTTCAATGCAAGATATTCTTCATCAGGTCTTGCATTCAAATGTCACCATCACTACTACAGTATCACTCTTACCCTATCTTCATATGCAAGCTTCACAACACTGCCTATATCCCAAGTTCTAAATGATATATTTATGTTAGCAGTTGCTGGGTTTGACTACTATATAAGTATTTACTGCCCCTGTTCTTCAGTGTGTACAATTGAAAGGAGGAGAGAAAGCCAAAGGACTGGCCAGATGTACAGCAACTGAGGAAGGAAAGATCAAAGTCCAACTTTGAGTGGTGAGTACTAGATTAATTGCAAAAGATCCTTCTGACTGGTACCACGGCCTTCACGGTGCAGTAAAGTGCCCCCCCAACAACTTCATAGATATATAGTAGATGTATATTAATGCAGTCTACCATATTTACTCAAATGGAAGATGACCCTAACTATAAAATGACCACCCAATAATTATATTTTATATATGGAAAACATATGACTGTTATAATTTTCCAGGTATAGAATCTAATCATTGGAGGTTTGCCTTGAATTTCTCCCCTCTCCTGCTGCTACAGCAGGTAAAATAAATCTGGGGGCTCAGATAGCCCCTTTTGCCCCTGTTTTTCCCCAACTTTTTCCCCTAGCAACCCCTTCCTCCTCTCCTTACTATCAGACCCTACTCTCCCTAAAAATGTGGAAGTAAGGAACAAATTTGAAAACACCGGACACTCCTACACAAGATATTTACTGCAGAGTACACTAATTAGCTAAGCAGTAAACATTTCATAACTACCTGTGCATATCTACATCTCCTATTAGGCTGGGGTAAACTAATTAACTCTGCAGCAGGGTAGTACTTGTAAACGCTGCAGCAGGGTAGTACTTGTAAATACAAATACTACCCTGCTGTGGAGTTTTTTACTCCACAGCAACACACGAGTAGACACTGATGCAACTGGCTGCTGCATAAGGGTGCTTCAGTGCGGGGGCTGCCTGCTGGCCAGCTCCACACTAGACCACCCTTGTGCCCCAGCCAGCCCTTCCACATCAAGTTGAACCAGGTCAAAGCAGCCCCAGGGTGGCAGGATGACTCTCCCCCTGGGCCCCTTTCCATCCAGGGTTGCTCCAACGTGCTGCAGAGTTTATTGCTTCACTTTAATGGCATGTGTAGACTCATTCACTGACCCTAAATTAAATATAGCTGTAGCAACTTGCAAATAGTGCCCATATGCTAAGTTCATCCAGAATTGATGCATTTTACCTTTTTTTTAAACTGAAATACATTTTAGCACAGGTATCCCATAAGCACTCTTTTAAGCAGCACTTTGGCACCTACTTATATATATATTGCTAACTACACGTGATATTAGCCCAAAGCCAAAAGCTTATGATTTATCTTATAGCTCATTGGGTTGTCCTGGTATTGTAGTACCTCCAGGCTTGGTGCTAGATACCTCTTAGGGGAGCAACTGCCTGTTTTTTTTAAGACGCACCAAAAAAAAAGGTTCCCATCATCATTTTTGCCCAATATGGGCCATGTTTCCTCAATATGCTTAGTGTTGGCTGCATTTAATTAACTTACCAGTTGGTTTCCATTGTTGAGCTCGTTCTGCTTTCAGCAGTAGTTTAATGATAGACAATGTATTTAATGAGGTTTTCTTGTATGTAGTTATAAGATGAGGGGCTTTTTTTCCCCCTGTGCTGATTGGAGGCGAGGGGAATCTCATTTTGTATCTGAGTAAATGCAGTCAGTCATGCAGCCTACATTATTCCAAGGTAGAGTATTTGTGCAATTTCCATGCGACGCTATGGTAAGAGAGACAGTACCTCACACATGGTAACTGCATCAGTACAGAGTTGTAAGATTGCAAGGGATTTTTATCTATGTGGTGTACAATTGCCAGGGTAGGGGTTATTCAGTAGCATTAGTAGTCTTTGTGAAAGTCTATAGTATAAGGGAGGAAGGTGCCTTTTTCAGCCCATCCCCCTACTCTTGCTTGTGGCAGGTGGTCTCAACTGGCTCTCTTCATATTGGCAATGGTCGGTAATACATTCAATGTAGATGTCCCATGACCATCTGATGGTGTCAGATACCATGAGCTCCTCTGCTTTGAGTGATTTGATTTGCCAGCCTAGGCCAAGATAGACCTAAGGCAGGAGTTCTGTTAAGCATAATGAATAAATACTCCCATTTGCTTGTGTTTTAAAGATGGAAGTTTCCCAAATCCCTGAGAATCCAGGGCCCAGTTCATACCTGCTGGCTGTGTCTACACAAGATGCTGACTGCACAGTAATGCTGCATGGAAGGAAGATTGATGTGATGCTACTGCACAGTAGTAATGAGCTACTGCGCAGTTAGCATCATATAAAAGCCATTTGGTGATGCTATTGCGCACCAACTCTGATTACTGCACAGTCATTTAGTACTTGCTTATACAAGTACTAAATGACTGCATGGTAACTGAACCCACTATTTTCAAATTTGTTATGCAGGAGTGCAAAAAAATATAAGAAGAAAAAAAATATAAAGCGGCTGCATCTACACGAGATGCAGAGTCATTACTGCACAATCATTCAATACTTGTTTATACAAGTATGCAATTATCCTACTGCAAAGTGAGCATCACCTAAAAGCTGTTTGGCAATGCTACTGTGCAGTAACTCCAGTTACTGTGCAGTCATTTAGTACTTGTATAAACTGGGCAGTAGCATAATTGCATACTTGTATAAACAAGTACTAAATGACTGTGCAGTAATGACTGTGCAGTCAGCATCTTGTATAGATGCGGCCACTATATTTTCTTGCGCTACTGCATAGCATTCAGTATATGCCAGCTAATTAGTCCATAAAATGCATTTAAATTAAAAAAAAACAGTTAAATGTTCAACAGGTGAGTCACTGAAACAGAGTTATAATGAAAAGCATTATGGTGACATATTAAGCTTTAAACATGACCTCCATTTCCATAATTAAGGCACTGTTCACTGATTAATACATTCTACTTATAAATACATTTTCTGTTTAGCATAATAGAACACTGGGAAACATTCATAAATTTATGTCAACTTATGCAGAAGCTTGGCTTTCAATTTGCTTGGACTTGTCAAATTAGAAATCCATTTTATTTGCAAATTAGCAGCATACAAATAATAAATTCCCTTCATAAACTCATGTGCTTTTGAAATAAGAGACAGTTTAACAAAGCTTTTATGAAACTCCATCCAACCTTTGGGGAAACTGATCATTTATGTTAATAATTTGAAGATAGATGTACTTCTAGATAAGAAATCATAATACATTGAAACATTATATGTCACATAGATAAAACAGCTTATAGGTCCAATTAATCTCTGCATTACTCCAGCACAAACATTGGTGAAGGTAGAGTATGCTATTTTAAATGAGAAGAGACTCAAGCATCAGAAGTGTATTTTTTTTAGAAACAGTGTGTGAGAGTCCACACAAATAAATGCCACTACAAGGTGCATATGTTTCTAATGGGGGGAAATCCTGTTAAAATGTACTATAAGGATAGTACACAGTGGGTGCATCTACACGTGCTCATTTATTGTGCAGTAACCAAAATTACTGTGCAGTACAGGCATGTGTCTACATGTGCACGCCTGTACTGCACATTAAATATGGCAACTTACAACAATTTGAGCATATATTTGATACCTCCATCATACAGGCATCAGTTTTATGCCTGATTATTTTCTGCACAGTAACGCACATGTAAACACCTTACTGCACAATAGCACATGTAGAGGCCGGCCTATTCCCACTTACAGAGCAGTAATTTACTGCGCAATACATTTAAACTGGTGTAAATGCATGTGTAGACATGACCAGTAGGTGACAAAATCATTGAAATGCATTATAGATAAAGTAGATCATATATAATTCTGTCAATATCACTTTGCTAAATCACTGGGACAATGAAATTAGTTCAAGCTGGAAAAAAACAGAAATGGGAACAAAAGCTATAAATGTAATTGCAGTGAAATACGATTCTATTAAAGCTAAAAGAATTTCAGAATTCCAATATTTTTGCACTGGTTTGTGTTCTGAATCATGGTCAAAAGGCAAAAGGTCAGTATTTCGCATGGAAATTTTCTACAAAATGTGATTCTGAAATCTTGAAAATCTAATTCTCCATTGAAACCGTTTCCTTCAAAAACTTTTGCCACGCCTATTAGTTACATAGTATAGCAGCAAACTTTGGGCTCAGGAGCAGCTCACACTAGTTAAAAGGGGGCACACCTACATGAGATGCTAAATGAACAGTAGACTAGTTCTACTGGGCATTACTGAATCACTGTGAAATCCATGCTATTGCGCTAATGCACAGTAGAATTAGTCTACTGCACATCAGCGTCACTTAAAAGGCATGTGCCGGTACTACTGCTCAGTAGCGCCAGTTACTGTGCATTTAGTTAATATCTGTTATTACAGGTATTAAACTTAATACTCAGTAACCACAGCTCATCAACGCATGTGTGGATGTGCCCAGGAACAACTTGATTCTCCTTTAGAATGATGCTTTATAGAACCTGTTATTCCAAATGCTATAATTTAGAACACTAAACCAGTACACAAGCACAAATATGAATGCATTCATCACTGAAACTTGTCCATTCTTTTTACATTCACAGAAAATCTAAACAGCTATTTTAAGATGGAAAGTGAAGAACAACAAATTAATTTGAAACCATAGAGAAGTTAATAAGATAGAATACAAACACCAAAACCAAAACTTGGCAAGAATGTTGGAGTTAATACTCCTGGTAGAAAAAAACCCCATAGGATTTTAATTGAAGGACAGTATTTCCAAGCTGGAAACAGACATCTTCAACGGAATATAATCATATGTGCCACAATATGTCATGGCACAGCTGATTGCACCTTAGGGGCACCTATAAATGCCCAGGTTTTAGTGCCCCCACTAAGGGTGCTTCAGCAAGTAGTGCTCAGCTCAGGCTTCCCACTGCATTTGCAGGTGTTCAGGGGGAAATCCCTTTGCAAAGGATTTCTCTACAAGGGTCAGCAAGTGCAGGGGGCGGAAACTTGCACGGGGTCCCTCCTCCACCTTTGCAGGCACACAGGGAAATCCCACCGTGTTTCTGGCAGCAGAGCATAACAGGCTGCAAAGGCCAAATGGGGACACCCTATCAGAGTTCCTGCACTCTGCACATTCAGGCATACATGCAGAGATCTCCTGCAGAGGGATTTCCCTGTGTACTGTATAGGGTGCGTGTCTGCAAGTGGGAACCGCCTCTTGGAGAGGGACACATATAAATCAGTAGGAAAGCAAGGAAGGCACACCCAAGCCTTGAGAGGGCTGAACCTACCCCTTGAGCCCATGGAGCCCCTGCCCCAGGGAGTCTGGAGATCCTGGGCAGCTTCATGCTGCCTGGACTTTTATGCCATAAGCAAAAAGATGTGGGTTGCAGTAAAGCAGCCCAATTTAATATTGCTGTTGCGGCCACAAATCTGAGCTTTAGTGCTGCAACTGAATGTAGAGACTTCTGTTTGCTTTCACTTTGTGCCGCCATGAAAATGTTTATGGTGGCACAAAAGTGGCATCTGTTTCCACTACCAATATCATAGAAGCAGGAGTTCAGTACTGGCTGCTAAGCAGTGTTTCACTGCTGTCATTTCCTAAACACCATAGGTTACTAGGTAGTCCTTGGGCAACTCCTATTCAAACAGTGTAAGCATACTTAACTTTTGTGATGAGATGGAGCCCCAAGACAAAATAACATGGATGCACTGAAATTCAGTGTATTTACAATAAATAATCGGGGCCTATTCTTTGGATATTTATTATTTTGTTTCTTTAGAATTAAAACATAATTTTAAAAATGTACAAGAACTCTTGATGCACAGTTTAATTCATATGTATCTCTTTAAAAGACATTTTTCCTTTCACCTATTGTAACCTTAGTTCAGATTTAGAGTGAACCCAAGGGGTTTATTTAAACTGAAAATAAGTCTAAATGTATGTCTGTCATATCATTCTGATTTTCTAGGATGTGAGTGGGTGCAATCACTCCTTTCATACTTTCATGCTTCGTGCAAAAACTTTTCTTTCAGCATTCCTACAGAAGAAGACCCTCTCATTTAAAAAATAATTTCATAAATACTAAATAAATGTATATAAACTATAGTACTCAGAGCCCTTGAAGCTGAAGTGTTCTGCTTCTCACTGAAGAGACACAGCACAGATAGTGACAATTTAATCTTCCCTTGCACTGAGTTCCAAATTATCCTGCAGGTTTTTAAGTAGCACTCCCCACTGAGATTAGTACAGCATTCTGCAGAAAATGATATCAGCATGTTAATATTATGATTTACAAATGGGCCCCAAATTAAAAGCCATCCTTTTTAATAAGGGTGCATCTTCAGTAGGAGAAAAAAATATTCTGAACTCAAGTTAGCATATTTACTAAGGAATAAGCCGACTTCAATAGTGGAAGGAGCTTCTACTACCTAGGATAACAAAAAATTGTTTTTTAGATATATAGGGAGTAAAAGGAAGGCCCAGGGAGGAATAGGACCCCTACTAAATGGGCAGAAGCAATTGGTGACGGACAGGGGGGACAAGGCTGAACTCCTCAACGAGGTCTTTGCCTCAGTGTTCCTAAGTGAGGGGCAGGAAAAGGCTCTCACTGGGGTTGTAGAGAGGCAACAGCAGGGTGCCAGACTTCCATGCGTAGACCCTGAGATGGTGCAGGGTCACTTGGAAGAACTGGATGCCTTTAAGTCGGCAGGCCCGGATGAGCTCCATCCGAGGGTGCTGAAGGCACTGGCTGACGTCATTGCCCAGCCACTGGCAGGAATATTTGAACACTCATGGCACACGGGCCAGGTCCCGGAGGACTGAAAAAGGGCCAATGTGGTCCCCATTTTCAACAAGGGGAGGAAGGAGGACACGGGCAACTATAGGCCAGTCAGTTTCAACTCCATCCTTGGCAAAGTCTTTGAAAAAATTATCAAGGCTCACATTTGCGAGAGCCCAGCAGGACAAATTATGCTGAGGGGAAACCAGCATGGGTTCGTAGCAGAAAGATCATGCCTGACTAATCTAGTCTCTTTTTATGACCAGGTTACAAAATGCCTGGACGCAGGAGTAGGGGTGGATGTCATATACTTAGACTTCAGGAAGGCCTTCAATACGGTAT
>NW_005841929.1:26506-51956 GCF_000455745.1 Alligator sinensis
GTTTTATTCACCAAGGTGCCCCCGGGGGTTACAAGAAATAATGGCCACAAGCTAGCAGAGAGCAGATTTAGATTGGACATTAGGAAGAACTTCTTCACAGTTAGAGTGGCCAAGGTCTGGAACGGGCTCCCAAGGGAGGTGGTGCTCTCCCCTACCCTGGGGGTCTTCAAGAGGAGGTTATATAAACATCTAGCGTGGGTCATCTGATCCCTGCTCTCTTTCCTGCCTATGCAGGGTGTCGGACTCGATGATCTATTGAGGTCCCTTCCGACCCTAACATCTATGAATCTATGAATATGTAGAAAAGACATTTAAAGCTGTATCTACGTTCGAATTGCCGAATCTGTCCAAATCTTTCCAAATCAGTTCAGAGGGTTCGGAATCAATTCAGAGAGATTAAAGGGTCTCCTGATTCAATTTGGATTAGGAGATTTGGCCACTGAATCGGGCCGAATCTCCACCGAATTGAATCAGGGACCAAAGCTTCACGCAGCCCTACTGGCTGGGGCTCAGGGAGTCTCAGCATGGGGACTTTGCAGTGCATGGAGACAGGGGAGCAGGCAGCCCCATCTCTACATGCCACTCCCTGGCTGGCAGGGGCACGGGGTGACTCAGCATGGGGCTGCCTGCCAGCTAGCCCCACACTGAAGCACCCTGTGCCCTATCACCCCCCACCCCCCTCAGCACATGAAGCAGCAGGACAACATGTCCTGTTGCAGACTGCATAAGTAGGGGTGTGTATTGCAGCACAAAGTAGCAGCACTAATTTGTGTCACCACTGTTTGTGTTGCTGCAGATGCATGCCCCTAGTTATGTGGACACGGTGTTTGAGTTTTACTACCACCTCAGATGTAGTCATTTACATGTCCATGCTGTCATTTTCATTAGCTGCCCTGTCTTTAATCTTCTATATTCATTGTCTTTGTAAACTGAAGGGGGAATTATTTTATTTTTGGATGATACCTAGATTTTTGTTTCCCATCACCACTGCATAGTAGCTTGAGTTCTTCTTTCCTTTGTTCTCTTCATATTTATATGACTGAAGAACATTAGCTACTTGTTTTCATTTCCTTTGCAAGGTGTAACTCAGCTTGAATTTTGGCAGATCTCACCTTAAGCCTACATTTTCTGACCTCCAGCTTTCTTTCCTAAGCAATCCGTTTTCCTGTTCTTTGTAAGGTCTCTTTTTATTACTATATTTTTGAGGTGGTCATTCAACAGCTAGGTCTTCCCCAATTCTGCAGCTGAGAAGTGATACAAAAACAAAGCTAAAACTAAACCCTTTGTTTCTTCTTTGGGAACATGCCCATATAATCTTGCTAGGAAAATTTAATTAGCAATGTCATGTTTTAAGTGCTACGGTACTTGGCAGCTATACATTTTTGCCATATCACAGCATGTTCAACTTGATGTATATAGGCAAATAATATTTAGGAATTTGATCAGAACAATACTGGTCTATTATAAGTTCGACAGTGATTTGTATTTTTTGTTCTCATTCTACTAATATGCTAGTTTTATGGGATTGATCCAAAACCCACTGAAATCTTTTGAAGTTTGTCCCTTCGTTTCAATGGACTCTAAACTAGGCCTTACAAGAAATGTAATTCAATCTCAGATAACACTTGCATTAAAAGCTATGCAGGTGTGTAGAGGTCATAAAGTGCCAACATCAAACACCTGCAAATATGTTGTTCACAAAGCATTTCAGTGAACATCTGGAATTCTGAACTTACCCAAAACACAAGTGTTTGAATAATATTTTTGCAGATTTGATGAGAAACTCCACTTAAGTCTTTTTCATTTGGAGATTTGTGTGTATTGATGCTTTTATTAAAATTCATTGGCTTATGGTGGGTAAGAAAGATCTAAAGGGAACCTGAAGTCATTTTTAGAAGGCTTTTTGTTTTGTTTTTTCCCTTAAAATAAAAAATCCCCATGATAAGCAGAATGATAAGCCTGGAATTTGAAGTCCTTTTTTTCTTTACAGAACCATCTAATCATCCTCCCTCCAAGCAAGATATCTGCTTTTGTGAGTTTGCTTCTACAGCTGAAGCAGAAGTTCAAGTCTTTCTGTCTAGTCAACACTTGTCCATTCTGTCTTTTGGCACATGGGCACCTGTATATTTGGGAACACAATTAAGATCTTCAATATAGTTTAGATTAGTCGCTGACAGCTATTAGATAGCAATGGCTTTCATTTGCTAGTGAATGCACATAGTTGTATATTTACAGGTGAATCAATGGCTATTTAGGATCAGCAGTTATGTACCCCCTAGAGAACCTATACATTTTACTCATTGTGATCACTATTCAAAAAGGGTTGCCTGTTTAGTAACCCCTTAATATGCTTCTGATATACTGGATCAGTGCATAAGAATAATTACAAACACAGTTAGAAAGGTATAACATACTCAAAGGCTGATCTGAGGATCAATGAACCAGAGCAGTTCACAGTTGCAAAGGTAATGATAGCATATTTTAAAATTAATTTCACTGGATTTACTACTGAGAAAAAAAGTAGATTCCCCAGTGGTATTGCATATATTCCTACTACTAGGAGTGGATCTGGAAGAGAGTGCCATGATACAGTTACACCCCACTTCCCAAAGAGTAGCTTTTCTGATTCCCCACAGCTCTAGATGCCTTGGTTCCCTCCAGAGGACCAACCATGCCATGGGAGCAGCAGCCAGGGACTTTAAAAAAAGTCCCCAGAGGAAGTAGGAACAACCTACTCCTCCCCCAGCAGCACAGTGGCTCCCAGAAATCTGCTAATGAAGATCTACAGTTTAGATCATGCTGGAATAAATAATAAGAATAACAATTTATTATCTGTGTTTTGTAACCTGTGTTTTTCCATTATGATGCATTATTGAAAGAATTTCCTTATGCATCCCAGTATTTTCCAGTTTTTCTTGATTTCAGTGTAATAGTCTTATATAGATGGTTTAATAACAACTTTTATGTAGATGGTAAACTACACAAATCAGAGGCTGTATTAGCTGTACAAGGTTTCTTATGGCTGGGGAAAGCAGTTTTACACCAAAAAAGTGTGCAAAAATGGCACATGCAATGATTTCCTTATGGCATTATCTCAGTTTACAAATAAAACAGGACAGCTGTTATTTTTTCCCCTAAGAGTCAGTACTGTATACTCCAGGGGTGGGCAATTATTTTGGGCAGAGGGCCGCTTACTGCATTTTGGCAAGCCATCAAGGGCCGCATGACAGGCAGCCCAGGACAGATAAATATTAATTTTCTAATTTTTTTAGGGGCCCTGTGGGCCGGATAGAATGGCCTGGTAGGCTGCATCTGGCTGCCAGGCTGCATTTTGCCCACCCCTGGTATACTCCATACCTGGCTGTAAATGCTAAGATGAAGGTTTTTTTCCTTGCAAGCCCTGAATGATATCAGAAAAGCCCTGTTGCACTCAGTAGGATTGTTTCAATTGACTGACCATAGTAAGCAATACTCTTGAGACACCCAATGCAATAAATGCTGAAATGTATTGTTCAAAGTGCTGACTGGGAGGAATGAGAAAACTTATTTGAGTTACTAACTTCAGCTGCCCAAATATACAGGACAGATCCATTGTATAAACAGTGTTGTTTTGACATTTTAAAAGGAGGATTACATTTAATGGGCTAATGCATGCAATATAAATTTATAAACATATGCTGGACAACTTTATCCAAACTCCTGATGAAATCTTTGTCAATTTTCTATTTTCAGTGGAAATGTCTATCACCAAAATGACTTTGTTGAAAATGTTTGAAGATTTGTGGGAGGGTGTGAATAGCCATAGCACAAAGCTTTTCCACTACAATTCCATTTTTGTAGTGATTTTGCATCCCTCATCCTAATTATTTTTAGTGTTAACAACAGAAGTCACTGTTCATATGTTAAAGAGTTTACAGTCAACACAGGAAATTATGAAAATAACCGGAGAAATGAAAGGGAGGAATGAGTTCTGAGCTTCAAAATATGAAGTTTGGTTTGAATGAAGCAAAGGGGTGGTTAGCTGTGTTATTCTGAAGTCAGGCAGAAGGCAGGGCGGCACCTTAGAAACTAAATGATTCAGATGGGCTTGAGCTTTCATAGACAACAATCATGGCTCAGTGATGCTCAGCCTCTGGCCTGCAAGCTAGATCTGACCTGAGAAGCCATATCAAGCAGCCTGCAGGACTCCCCACAGGTCCATAAATTTGGCAGCAGGGTAGTAGCAATTAAAATTTCCAAGCCCCATGAGGCAGATGACACGTCCCCATGTGCTGGATCAGGCCAGCATACGGGGCCAGGGCAGTGGGCCCAATCCAGCATGAACAGGTCCAGGACGAGGGTGTGTGGCATGTGCAAAGCCAGGACATAATCTGGTGTAAGGGGCTTGGGCCACACACCAGATTGCATCTGCATGTCGACCCCATGCTAGATTGGGCCCATGGACAGATCCCATTCTGTAGATCGAGCCTCTGGATTGACGACACACCACTCACTCAGCCCACAGCCCAGAAAGTTTGGGCACCACTGCTACAGTTTGATATCTGATACTATCTGATGAAATAAGCTGTTGACTATTAAATCTGTGAAACAGTTAGTTGCTAAGGTACCATCCTGTTCTGCCTTCTGAAGCATGAAAGAATAAAATTTTACAATAGTAAACCCAAAGGAGGAGAGCACTAGAGTCTAAAGACTTACGAACAACATTCTTACTGAAGTCAATATACTGACTCTTAATAAGTAAGCTTAAGCATAGGTCCTTGTCTTAGTGGTGACTGAGGTGACTTTTCCTTGTGCTGAATTTTTAAAATATACCTAATTTTACAATAAGGTTTCAAGTGAATTTCAGCTCTGATTTTCTTATTATTTGTTAAACAAAGAATTCTGCCTAAACTGAGAGAGGCATATTCCCAAAATGGACAGTTACGATTAAGATTATGAGTTATATTAAGATTATGGACAGTTATGATTAAGATTTAGAATGTGGAAATCTGGATTTTTTTCCCAGCTTTGCCACTGATCCTGCTTTTGTGTGATACTAGGCACAATACCCCTGAATTTTAGGTTTCCCATATGTGAAATAGGAATGATGATAATTTTTCTTCCTCACTAAAGTTCTTTGAGAGCAACAGATGAAAAGTTACCTTTGATTTAATTATCATTCAAATGCTATTTATTAATACAATCGTGTTAATAATGCCATGGGCCTTTTGTGCAAACTGCATATAGTTTAAAAACTGTTAAACAGTCAGTAATCTATATACATTTCTTCCCTTACAGAAAATGAACTATCTTTTCACATTCTACAGATGCGCCTTCCAGCTCAAAATTAAGGAACATTGTCCTGCAGTGAATTGGCATACTGGCTGCCCATATTGAGATCCGTAAATAGCTACAGGATCTTAGTTTCAAGGGTTGTTAATCTAGTTCCTTTCATAAAGACTAAAATTCACTTACTAAAATAGGATGCTGGGTTCCACTTAGTTTAATATGAAAAAAGAAATGCAGCAAAATATCTCTGAGGGAGGGAGATTGAAAGCTTTCACTAAACCCATGACACTTCAATAGATCATCTGCTGAAGGCAACATCATTTCTGTGTAAACTATCCCTCCTGCCCCATCTTTGCATTTGTATGAACCTCAATAGTATCACCTGCATGAAGTGTTCAAAGAGTGGCAGGTCAAAGAATAGTGAGAAAAGGATATCTTGAAAGTCAGATGAATGAGGAAAGACAGAAACATTAGGGAATTAATTGATGGTGAGGGAATGCTTAGTTTGGTTTGGTTTGTGGCAAGTAAACTGGAAGGGGTATTTTATGCAGTGAAGATCACATGCACTGTAAGCACTACTTCAGGGTAGGGAGTGTCATTTGTAATACATTTGTATATATGGTCCTGGGTATGACAGAGAACTGTACCCTACTGGGATTTGGGGTCACTGTTGTGGGACTGCTCATGGAAGAGCAGTCCCTAGAAAATTCCACTAGGACAAAACCCTAGGTAAGGGTAAGTCTGGAGTGCCCTAAAAGCATGCCCCCCTCCCCACTGCCTTGTGTTACCCCTTAGTGGGGAAAGGCTAGGGGAGCTGACCCCAAAATAAAATGAAGGGCAGGGCCAAACTGTTGACCAGAGTGGACAGCTACACCTGGCTCCCTCTAGAAAGTCCTCTCTGGTGGACCAGGTGGCCAAGCAGATATGCTCATCTCCCACACCACGAAGGCAGATGGCGAGAGCTGTGGGGACAGTGCAGGGCATCAATTCAGGTGCGGAAGGACCTGGTGGACATCCACTGCATCCAGACTTGTCTCCAGACATCTCAACACTGTCATGCCACTAGATTCAGACAGACCTGGACAAGAGAGTGAGGGTAACTGCGCAACTTTCCCTCACTAAAATCCAACTCACATACAAGTTATGACATCATCTATATCCCTCCATAAAGATACTCAAGTCCTTTGGCAATGGGGAAGCAGCAAAGCAGCAGGTGTGGGAGCTGTAGCTGCAGACCTGTACACAGGTGGCTCAAGGCACAGGGTTGCTTTTCACTGGACTGAAGCAGCAGTGGAATTTGGCAACCCCCTGGGTGACCGAGCAGCCCTAGTTAGGATCACATTGCTTATCTCCATAACATGAGGAAGGGGCTAGAAAAGGTAACGTGAACATTGTCTGGTTCATCTTAACCCTGGTCAAGGAGCATATTGTGGACGGTAGGGATCCCACTATAGCGATCGAAAATCATATAAAAAGATTAAAAAAGACAAAAGTGACAGCACTTACCATCAGTGCTTCAAATGTGTGCATGCTAATGAACTGTACAACAGCACATAGACCAGAGAGAAGAACAGCTCTGGTAGAGAACTGGTTCAACATTCAGATAGAGGCCATGAGTGAAACAAGCCTAGCTGAAGAAGGACAACTCACTGAAAAAGGAGCTGACTACACCTTCTTCTGGAATGGCTGTAGTAATGAAGAGCAATGTGAAGCTGGTGTTAGGTTTGTCATGTAAGCACAGCTAGTCAGAAAGCTTACAAACCTCCCAAAGGGAGTGAATGACAGACTCGTGCTAATGAAACGCCCAGTGTCTGGGCAAAAGAATACAACTATAATCAATGTTTATGCACCCATCATGACCAACACAGATGTGATTAAGGGCAAATTTTATGAAGACCTGGAGTCTCTTATCACAGAAGTGCTGAAGGCAGACAAGTTTTCATGCTAGAGTTGGCACAGACCTCCAGGGATGGCCAGGTGTCATTGGAAAAAAGGCCTTGGGAAATACAACAGCAATGGGCTCCTCCTACTGAGGAAATACACCAAAACACGACCTCTTCATCATCAACAGTCTTCCACCTGCCAAACCACAACAAGATGTCTTGAATGCACTTGCACTCCAAGCAGTGGCATCATCAGAAGAAGCAGACAGGATGTCCAAGTGAAAAGGGCCATGAGAAGTGCAGAATGCTGGACTAACCACAAGCTGATAGGCTCTAAGCTGAGTATCTGGATGCATCCTAGCAGATGACCACAAGGCAAAAACCACCCAAAAGGCTCAATGCCTTCAAAATGAAACAGAAGGTAAAAAAGGCATTGTTGAAGAACTGTGCAGCCACCTAGTAACAATTGATGTAAACTCCAATACCATTATGGAAAATTGGGCATCCTTCAGAGACTCTATATACTCAGCTACATCCAATACCCTTGGTCCCACCACATGTAAATATCAAGATTGGTCTGGTGAAAAAGATACCGACATAATGCGATACTGACTACTGAACGAGAAACATTGGCTCCATAAGGCCTGTTTAGAATACAGCACTTCAACATCTAAGAAGGCAGCCTTCAACATCATCAAGAGGACTGTCCAACATAAACTCAGAGAGGTGCAAAACTAATGGTTGAGCAGCAAGGCAGATGAGATTTAGTCTTATGCAAGCAGGAGTGATATGAAGAACTTCTATGATGCTCTGAGGACAATCTACAGGCCACAGTCATCAGGAACATCTCCAATACTGGGTGTTGATGGCACCGCACTGCTCATCGACAAAGGAAAGATACTGCAAAGATGAGCAGAACACTTCAACATCCTCAATCAACAGTCACCTATTAGTAAGGAGCCAATTAACTGACTGCCTCAGGTAAACATTACCATGTCTCTTGCTCATCCTCAAATGCTGACTGAGACTGTGAAATCAATTAACCTGCCGTGAAATGGCAAAGCACCTGAAGCAGATGCTAGACCAGCAGAGGTCTACAAGGCCAGAGGCTCACACATGGCTCTGAAACTGACTGAACTCTTCCAGTCAATGTGGGCTCGAGGAACTATAACCCAGGAGTACAAGGATGTATCTATCACCCATTTGTACAAGCAGAAAGGCAGTAGAGAATCCTGCAATAACCACTGGGGCATCAGTCAGCAGCCAGCAAAATCCTCACCAGAATTCTCCTGAATCACCTTGTGCAACGCACGGAACAAGGTCTTCTGCCTAAGAGTCAGTGTGGCTTCAGGAAAAGACATGGTGACCATAGACAGGCTTTTCCCTGAATGCCAAACCTGAGACTGACATGCAGCAGAGTATGGACCATTTCTCTTTCATTTGTGACAACTTTGGTCTCACAATCAACACTAAGAAGACAGAAGTGATGCACCAGCCTGTGCCAGGAAAGCCTTACGTAGAGCCTACCATTACAGTGAATGGCCAAACCCTCCAGGAAGTGGACAAGTTCACCTATCTTGGCACTACTCTGTCACATGTAGTTCACATTGATGATGAAACCAACACCAGAATTACCAAAGCAAGCATGGCCTTCAGCAGACTACGTGCAAATGTGTAGGAGCACAGAAACATCAATCAACAAACAAAGCTGAAGGTCTACAAAGCCATTGTGTTGCCAATCCTGATGTATGCATGTGAAACCTGTACAATGTACAAACGTTGTGCTATGAAGCTGAACAACCTTCACATGGGCTGTCTAAGGAAACCGATGAGGATAAGATGGCAAGACAAGGTTTCAGACACTGAGCTTCTCACATGGGCAGGCATTCCAAGCATCCACATTCTGTTGATGAAATCACAGATAAGATGGGCAGGTCATGTCACCAGGATGTCAGATGAGCGTCTGTCAAAGAAGATCTTCTACAGCAAGCTAAAGGAAGGAAAGTACTCTCAAGCAGGCCAGAAGAAACATTTCATGGTCTCCCTCAAGTCATCCTTGAAATGTTTCAACATTGACCTGAAGTCTTGGGAAGATCTCGCTCGTGATCATTCCACCTGGTGAAGCCTCATCCATACTGGAGCTACCATCTGTGAGTGCAGGAGAACTGCTGAGGCACAGCAGAAGCACAAACAGCATAAATCTTGCAACAGCAGCACATCTGCTGTTGATCAAGCAACCCAAGGTATTTCTTGCTCAGTGTGCCATAGACAATTCAAAGCACAAATTGGCCTGATCAGCCACTCATGTGCTCACAGAAACCAAACCAACCAGTGATGTCATGGTTATCTTCAAATTCAAAGGACGGACACCAACGTACTTGTATAGCACCAAGGCCAAAAGTCGTCACCATAGCTATGGCCTTCAGCTCCTACTGCAAACAAATATTACATAATGATACATTACTGACTGATGGAGAATTTTTGTAATAGACCTTCATGTTACAATCTAAGGTGCTTCTGTCCCCCTTGGAGAAACTATGGGCAAAGTCCAAAACATGCTGATGTCAGTTTGAGTCTCAATTGGCTTTGGATCATGTTGTCATTGAGATATAGGTCAATTTCCACTCCCATTTCTTCTTTGGCACCCACCTGTCTGGTTACTAGTAGAAGTTTTGGGAAATCAGAATGTGCCTGCAACCCTGAAAAAAAAAAGAATGAACAGCTCCCTCTCATGCCCATGTTCTCCTCTCTTAAAGCATAAACAGTACATGTGCTAATAAACCTATAGAACACATCAAGCACTATAACATGTCTCTTTAATAAATATTTTATTTAAAGTGTTAATATCTTCCATATAAACATATATATAAGGGCTCCAACTGCATGTTTCTGTCCTGAAGATAATAAACACTCAAGATGCGCAATTGTCTAGAAACAAAAACAGATTATTCTTCCAAGAACGCTTCCAAGAATTCATGATGCTAATGATGCCCAGTTAGCCAAAAGAAATCAAGCCAGAATTAATGTGTGTTAAAGAGAACATTTCCCTTTTTTACTGTGATACTATATTGCTTTTGTTGAGCACATGGCCCTGGCTGTATTTTAAATGGTCTGTGCCAGATTTATAAGGTATTAGGACTTTCTGCTGTTTGCCATTCATAGAAACATTGATTTTTCATTTATTCTTTTTGCCAGGACATGATATCAAGTCTACTCTCTTCATATCTAAACTATGCCAGGTTCATTCTTTTTCTAAGCAATCCATTCCTTGGTCTGTAACATTTTTCTCTCTAAATTCTACAGACCTAAACTGTGTACTGAGTTCACAGTTACCTTCCTCAGAGGTTCTACAACCTCTGTATAATTAGTGCTGCTGTTTGACTAGATATATGAATACGCAGAAATAGAACTGAATTGATCATAGAAAAAAAACACAATCCAACCAGTCCCAGTCACTAGAGATGTTGAAAACTCAAACAAGATCCAGTCTGTCTTACAAATTATCCTTCTCTTTTTAACACCAAATCAAACTCTCTTCAAGAACTTTGAGAACATATGACTCCACATCTGTACCTGATCTTTATGTCTGTTTTCCACAATTTTAGAATTCATAAAGGCAAGACAGGTCTCAGAAATATTGTGCAAGAAAGACCCCCATCCTACTCCTACTGGAGCCAACTGGAACTATTCAAAACTATACAGTCCCACTGATCTGTGCTTACAGCTGCTTGATTAATAATCCTGGGTTTTCCATGTGCAGTCCTTGGAAGTATTTGACCAACAGTTTAATTAGACAGAAGGCAAATTATCTCTATCTCAATAACATGTGGCATATCATTGAAACCACCTTGGTGATGTGATGAGGCTAGGAGTTTTCTGCCCTCCCACAAAACAGATGCATCTATAATGTATTGAAATCTTTCACTGTCACACTTTGTCACTCTGCCTTTGCAGTGCCTTTTATGATTCCCCTTCCATCCGCATGCAGAAGCCCAACCAAATTTCAAACTCTCTTTTAATGGTAAATTCAATGCAGCAACAGAATCCAAAGTGCCAGAAATCTTACAGCTTTTATAAATCATTTCTTGTAATAAGAGCTTTGTGGCTAACATAATTAAGTCCCTTGGAGGCAGCATGCCTGGACTGGATTGAAAATTAAGACCTTTATTTTCCTTTGCTTTCTTCCACACTTGCTCAGATTTCTTTTTTATATTTAGGTTCTTGTGTATCACTGTTATTCATGCTGCTTCTGATGGATGTCAGGCTGCCAAATTTATCTGAAGTTCCATCAGTCTGGTTAATAAAAAGATACATTTTTATATGGTAATGAATGAAACAAACATACCAGCAGAAAAGGACTCAAGATCACAGAAACTACTGTGCTTCTTTCCTAGCAATATGCTTCAGAAATGTTGACACCTTGGGACATATGGTAAGAAAACAGTCAATACTGTAGCTTGATTTTTTAAAATAAAGTGGGAAATGATTTATGATTAATAATAAGGGAAATGTAGGGTAATTTTAGGAAGCAGTGATATCTGTTAGACTCAGGGAATTGTCTCCCAGGGGAAGTGGTAGAATCTGAACTGAATGTAACCCGGGTGATACGTGGAAGTGACCCCCTCTCCAATTGAAGGGATGTCAGTGGGTGCGTGTACACTGTGGGAGCATGGCTGCCTAGCTGTAGGCCAGCTCACCTCTTTTTCCTATAGAGCGGAGCAGAACAGAGATGGAGAACACCCAGTGATATTTAACTATTTACAGGTGTAATGATACAACATAATATAAAACTTATAACAATGAACTTATATTATATATGTGCGGGCCGCCTCCTGATCCCGTCCATGTCGCCATGTGCGAGCCGGGAGCGATATGCGGACCCGTCTTTGCGCACGCGGGCTGTGACCAGCAGCCTGGGCACGTGGGGTCAGAGGAAACCGTGCGGCGGCAAGGCACGCACGGGCTAGAATTAGTCACAGACGCGTAGTGGTTGATTCAAAGATTATTAACTTACACCCAAGATGGTCGCGGTGTAGGCTGGACAGTTTCCAGGTTCAGCTCCGCTTAAATCCTCATTGGAGGACTACGACAAACTCGGTTCTTGGGTCCCGGAGTTGTTAAGGCTCCGCAGGTTCGGCAATTTCTTTCCCACGGAGTTGTCGAAGCTCCGTGGGTTCGGATCTTGAGTATATAGGATAGGGATACGTCTAGGATTGCACTCGGCGACGGGGAGAGGCCAGAGGCTGTTTAGACCTCTGTTGCCTTCTTAAGAAATGCGTTGGGTTCGTAAGGATCCGCAGCACTTAGGGATCTTCACGCTCTCCCTCTCGGACTCCAATTGCTTTCTCTCCAACTTGGGCGGAAACCACCCAAGCTGTTTATACGAAAGAAAGCTACAAATTTGGCGGGAAAATTCTCCGTTGCACCGGAGTTCTCCTCTGCAGCAGAGAACTCCACCATGCAAAGAAGCTGCAATTTAACGGGAACATAATTTAGCAGTGCCGAAGCACACACAAACAAAAACTCACAACTTTGGGTTGTGACAATATATATATATGAACATACATTACATGAACTTGAACATGAACTTACATACAGTAAAAGCTCTGTTATCCAACATCCATGGGGAATGAGGGGTGGCAGTTAATCAAATACACTAGTTATCTGAGAGCTTCTTTCCAGCGGGTTGGAGGTGTCCTTGCCAGTGCACCAGGGCTTTCAGTCCCTGGTGTCAGCATGCCGGGGGACAGGGAGGGGGGCCCCATGCAGGCTGCTTTGCCCTGGGCTGTGGTCCTCAAGGAAGAAGTGGGACTCAGCGAAACTGGAAGTGCCATGGTAGGACTTCCAGTTTCACTTTTGCTGCATCGATCCACTGCCGTAAACAACAGATGCTGGTTAATAGAGCATTCAGGATGGTAAAGTGCCAGATAACACAGCTTTTAATATATATATATATATATATATATATATATATATATATATATATATATATATATATATATATATATATATATATATATATATATATATATATATATATATATATATATATATATATATATATATATATATATATATATATATATATATATATATATATATATATATATATATATATATATATATATATATATATATATATATATATATATATATATATATATATATATATATATATATATATATATATATATATATATATATATATATATATATATATATATATATATATATATATATATATATATATATATATATATATATATATATATATATATATATATATATATATATATATATATATATATATATATATATATATATATATATATATATATATATATATATATATATATATATATATATATATATATATATATATAATGTAAGTTCATGGTTATAAGTTTTATACATATATACACATACACACACATACGTATACATATATATAACCTTCGCTGGCATGTTAGGCCGGGCAATTTGCCAGATTCTGGATCCTTAGGGTGCCAGTAGCCCTGGGAAACCCCTCAGGCAGGTCTGCTGACAGGTGTCCCGTGGAGACATGTCTCTCTCACCCTCACTGCCCAAGAATTTACTTTAAGTCCAATAAACAAATGGGTTTCTTTATTATACACAACTAAATACAGGACAGAAATGATTAATCAAGAGAAGAAATATATATATGATATCAACAATAGTTAATAATAAAACCAACCATGTGAATAGAATTTACAACTGCAACAATAGATGTATAATTCCACCACACTGGGTGGTCCCACTTGCATAAAAACCTATATGATTACATTCACCTGGTTATAACACTTTAACACAGTTTTCCCCCCCATAACCCAGTTTGATTTACCTCTGGTCACACTCCCCTTCCCATAACAATAAATGGCAATACAGCTTTAACTATGATCCACTACTAGATGGCAGAGGCAAGCCTTCTGTTGCTCTGGGGAAGGTGGACTCCTTGCTCTTTCTTCGTAACTCAGTAAAAACAAGTCTCCGATCATCCACTGCAGGTAATAGGCTTCTTTTCTTTAGTTTCCTTCTGAAAAATACACCTCCTGCAAACACTAGGGGTTAAGTGCCCCCTCACATACTCATGCAGGTTTAGGGGTCTCACAGCTAGCTCCCTGTCTGGGCTGTCTCTATTCCCCCAGCACCTCCACATGCAGACAGAGGATTCCCTCTGCAGGTCTCTGTTCCTGCAGTACAAGACTTTCCAGCCCAAACAGAGGACTTCCCTCTGTAAGTCCCTAACCAGGCAGCTTCTCCCAGCTCCCAGCTAGTTTACCACCCCTTCCCCACTCTTTTCCTGGGTACCTGTGTCCCTGACTGCACAACTCCAGCCTGGGTCCACAATCAGCTTCTCCTGGGATGACTCGGGCTCTCCTCTGTCCCGAAGTTAGCTCCACAGTAAGGCTGGGGCTGTTTCCTCTGCCAGGGGGAGGGCGGGGGGCAGGAGGGGGCTGAGTCTCTGCCTCCTCTTTCTGGGCTGGTGTTGCTCTCCTCCAGCTTCTCTCCCTGCTGCTTTTCCCCTTCCTCAGCTTTTTATGGCTCCATAGGAGCCAAGCAGAGCCTGGGGTTTGCAATGGAGGCTCTGGTCACAGTTCAAATGCTCCAGTAAAAGCATTCATTGTGCGCAGCATACCCTCTCTTTGGAAAAGCTATTTCACCCTCTGCAAGCTTTTTGCCGCCTTTCTTGCAAAGTCCTTCGGCACAGCTCACCCACTCAGTTTGCAGCCAAGCAAGTCTTTGCAGCTGTTACACATACACACACACACATACACACACACACGTTATTTACAGATATAGATTTACACAGGCAACATCTTTTTTTAACCTTGAACTCAGGTACAGGCCTAACCCTCTACGGCCTTCCAATTAGTCTGCAGCCTTGAGCCCTGTTCAATGAAAGGAATATCTGGCAGTGATGGGACAATAATTGAACATACACAATAAAGTTACACCAAATGAGATACACATATATACAGATAACCCATACAATGAGTTCAGATATAAAACAGCTTATAATCCTTTACAGTACAACAGGAATCCCAATGGTGTAAGGAACCAGACCACAACAACAGCACAGCAGCTGTGCCCAAAGAAGAAATGGCAAAGCAGGGAAAGATCCCGTAACCTAATAGAACATCATTACCCTTCCATGGTCACTCAGGAGGGGCCTGTAACCACGACACCACCCTTATCAAACAAGGGCCCTAGACTCCCCTCTGTGCTCAAGGGCAAATGGTCCCCACTCCTCAGGGGCTTCCCGCTGATCACCTGCAGTGAGGAAGGCCCTTTTTCCCCTGTGGGAATCCCCTTTTCCTGGGTAATTCACAACTCCCAGTGTTCTCCCCCCGCAGGGGTGGCTGACCCATCCAGTTACTTCTCGCAACAGGAAGACTCGAACTGCCTTGTGCAGCCACTGGGGCCTTTCTGCCTTCTCTCACCCCCCATGCACCACCCTGTGCACTGAAGGGAGCACCTGCCTAGGGCAGGGTTAGGAACCTGCACTGCCTCATGCAGCAGCGGCAACCCATCAGCTCTACAGCCCTGTGCACCGATCCGTGTACCGATGGCCCAGCTCCTGCCTTGTGCAGGGTTGGGGACCTGCGCTGCCTCATGCAGCTGCTGAAGTCCCATCCAGTCCCGGACCCTCCGTGCACTAACCTACTCACCGTCACTGCGGCTCCCTCCATGGCGGGGCAGGGATTCTCAATCTTGTTCTTCCCCCTTTAAACCATGTAAGGAGCCCAGGGTGTTGCAAAGTGGCTCTAAAAGCCTTGATTCCAACTGTCAGAGAATTCCCCCAGTGCAAGAACTGGGAAAGACTGTCACACCTAGTCTTCCAAGGATTCCTAGGATGCCATGACATAGATGACACACCAGAGGTATGATTGAAAGAAGGATGGGTATATCAGGACTATTTTTGCTCACTAGCAGTTAGGGATGGGCTTATGCAATTTGGACATTCCTCAGAATTACATAAGGCCTCTCTTGTCCATGGAACAGCCTAGAATCTAGGGAGTACAGGAGTGTGGTTCACAGATGCTATAGCCTGTCCTTCTCATGAGCCACAAGAAGCCTAGCTATTGTTTGTCAGCCCTGGGGCTGAAGCAGTCGTAAGATCTATGAATTCAATTTAAATGGCTAACTTTTGAACTCTGTCCCCTCCCAAGTTGGTTATCTTTTAAAAATAAAGACTTGCTAAGTTTCCAACCAAAGAGCTTTATAAGGGATCAAACAGAATCTTTAGCTTAGCAAGAGCAAGAACATTGTATTCACCCTGAAAATGAGATTCTAAGGTTTGGATAAAAGTGGCGCCATATCACAGTTGTTCTCCATATGAGACATGCAAGATAGCTCTGGCACGTTGTACATTATACTTCAGTAAATGAACACAAAACTAGTGAGTAATGGTAAACTAACTAATGGAAAGACTTGTATTAACATGTCTTACTGGGTAGATCTACACGTTGCCGTGCTTTAGTACTTCCTTTTGGCAGTGCAGTATGGGCTGTTACTGTGCTGTGCACACTGCACATGGGTAAATTTCCCAGCAATGTCGCTGTAGTGGCATGCTATACTGGAGGAGTGCACCATTATGGTGACGTAGCTGCCGATCACATGTAGACCCATGTGATCGCTACATCACCATAGCATGCAGCACAGTGATGTAGCACATTGCTATGTTCCCGTAGGGCAACATGTAGATGCACCCACTGAGTAGAATTGTCTGGACATGAAATCATATAATCTGGTTTGGTTTCATGTAACTAAATGAAGGGATTTTAGGTGGGTGAGTCTGTATTTTGATAAAGAGGAACTACCTCTTTTATGATTTCATAAACCTGATACAAATGGGCAGTGAGTACTGCACTCACACAGTTATGGCATCTTGCTATAGGGTCAAGGATATAAATTTAAGCCTTGCTCTGTGGGCTCACCCCAGAGGCTACATGTAGTCAACACAGCTGTAAATGGATACCTAGGGTGTGTGCTGATGTGTGCTTCTTTGTGTGCTGGTGGCTACAGAAGTGATATGCTTTTCCCCAATAGACCATATGGGCTTTGAAGCATCTTTCACCTTTTTGGAAACTCATTCTCCATTACTGTGCACATTTCTAGTCATTTAGGTCTCTATGAAACTAAGTTCTGAAGAATGTTCTAAGAAACGATTTGCCCTTGGGGTTTTAAATCTGCTGAAAGCAGGTGTGAAAAGATAGTACAGCAGTAAGGATCAGATGAACTCTGCTTGACAATTTGAAGCTCCTTTTGCACAAACATAATAATGGTACAAAGTCTGAACACTTCTCAGCTATGTGAATGATGATTTCCAAAACAAGGCTGTAGGCAAAAAAGGGACAAAGAACTGAAAAGTGGAGTTAAGGATGTCCTGCAATTTGCTTTAGACTTTTATGGGTGACTGTGGTAGATGCTGCATGTGTCTTTGATTGCAATTTTCTTTTAATGTTAATTTTAACCACTTTTTGGAAGAGTTAGTATGGACTGTAATCGTAATCCCCTTTATCTGGACCCATGGGAGAGAGGTTTAACTTGAGTTTAAAACTCACTCTGCTTCAGTGCTCAAAAGCTGTGGGAGACCATATGAAGTAATTGCTTATCTTTAGTAATGGGAGCTGCTTACAGTGACTTTCCAGCATCAGAAAAGCAGGACTCCTTCTCTCTGCTGGAACTGACACTCATTCCGCTTGAGTGTCCTGATTACATGTCTGCTTCTGCTGTCCCTGGCCCACAGATAGCTTATGATAGTCAGTTGCTGTTATGACAGGAAACAACTAGATATTTGGTGACATCCATCCTAGACAGCTACAAAGACAAAGTTAGTTTCCTTTGTCACCTTAAACTAGGTACAGACATTCAAAAAGCCCAAGACAGAATTGATCTAAGTTATGCAGTTTTCTGTAAGTGGTGTAGTTCAGATCAGTAGCAAACAGAACACACATTCACTCTTCATGGCGGGGGGAGGAAGGGGGGGGATTTTAGACCAGGTTCTGACATTTTTAAATCAGTCTAAGTGTGCCAATAGATTATGTGGGTATAGATTGGATTCCAATCACTTATACCAGTAAAAGTGTAAGGTCTATACCTGGCCTCAGAGTCTGGAAGGGCAGTTGGACGCAAATCTGGTGAAAGCCAGTGAAAACTCTAATTTTAAGCATGAAAAACTGAGGGACTCTTGAAACTCTTGGCTTTTCAATGAAAGCCTGCAAATCAGCAGGCAGAACACAATAAATTTAAACACAGTGCGTAATAAGTTAATGAGTACAATTCTGGTCACGCAATGTTAAGAGTATACAGTTAATATTTCTCAAATCTACGCCTCAGTAACAAAGCAACATTGAAAAATTGCCCGTGTTAAAAATATGCATTGCCATACATATTTAATTAACTGACAATGTGCTTTCTTCTCTGATTATACTAAATTATACTCAAGTCCCATCATTAAGCTACTCACAACAAGGATGTAGTTACAAAGTGTAAATTTTTCTCTGCTATTAAGTTTAGTGGATGCTGATTGTCGAGGTCTGACTGCATAGTTAGAAAAATAACTGCAAAATGTTATTTTAAATGTGTCTAATAATGATTACCAACATTAGAGAGCACTAAGATTTGGATCTAAGTAACTGCTATTCAATTATTTTTTCATAATGAATGCATGATAAATATCTCTACTCTGATTGTCTATTCTGCATAATTCTCTCTGTTCTGATTAACTTCTGCATGCAGAATTTTCAAAGTTATTTGGCTGGATTGAAGATGCTGCCTCAGCTTCTCTCTAAAGTTAACTGTAACTTGCAAATTGCCAAAATGCAAATAGGGAAGACAAGGGAAAAGAAAAATCAAAAAGCAAAACCAAAATGCCAGTATTAAACTGGAGAAAGGGACACTGGTTAGGCAAAGAAGGTTTTAAACCATGTAACTCAATTCTTTCCTTTATTTAGGCTAACCGGGCTCTTAGCTCCTGAATACCACTCACAAGAATTATGGGTGTTCCCCCATCAACATTCCCTAATGAACTGATGGCAAGCCAGAAGTTTACAAGCCATGAAGCTCAGGTTTTGGGAGCTGAAAAGCTCAACACTGCCAAAGTTGCCAGTTTCTGTTCTCCACATCGTGGGGCTGTACATCTCAGCTCTCCTGTAGCCTGCCAGGCAGCCTAGCAGAAAATCAGTCAGGGTTCAGAAACCTGCCTGTGTTTCAATGGGAGGTCATCAAAACTGACAGGTTTTCATGAAACACTTCTGTTTCAATGAACTGGCATTTTCTGACAAAAACTTGTTTCAAAGGAAAATTCCCAACCAATTCTATATTATACTCATTCATCAGATGGACAGACCACATGCCTAAAGATGATGAGTGGATTATGATGCTTTAATCATAATTGATGCTACTGAATGGATTGAGTGGCTACATGCCCAAAAGTCCTGGCTTGTTTTCAGGGGAAATAAGGATCTGAGCCAAGGGAGGCATTCTGCCTTGTAGAGACCGGATTCCTGGATCTCCTTAGTGAACTTTCAGTGCAGAGTGTTCCTGTGTGTTTCTGCCTTTGTGACCAATCAGCTTTGCTGGCCCAAATGCAGTGGGACACAGAACTATAGCTCTGCTCTGCCCAACCTGATCCCATTTTTTCAAATCTGGCAGTATATGCAACAACCCTTTGAGTACTGTGGATTCCATTGTGAATGGCCCATACAGAGGGCACAAGACTAGTCCAGGGTTCTTCATTCCCTGCCCACAACCATTGTGTGGCAACATTAGACAGGACCATGGCTGAGCCCTCTCTACCAGAGGAAGGTTTGGGGGTTTTTTTTGGCAGAATAGATTTTTGTGAAATGTGCACAGTCAGCCAGGTTACCTAATTCATTTATAGCACGAGTGATTTTGTGACTAAAATTCTAAATTGGGTAAAAAGCATAAGGGAGTAAAAGGCACATGGGCAAGGAGATGATTTTGTCTTTTGTGCTTAAGCCACTATTCTAGCTTATGCTGTTTATGACCCTAAATCATTAATACATGGTGGTCATGGGGTAATCTACATGAAATGAGCAGGTAGTAAGAGTTCAGTGTAAAAATGTCTACATATTTTAAACCAACACCATATTTTTGAGTCTGTACCATCTATAGCAGTGTTTCTCAACCCGCAGCTTGCAACCCATAAATGGGTTGCAAAAATATATGAAAGGGTTGTGGACAAACTTTAAAAATGGATCAATAAACTTTAAAAATGGATTCTCCTGTAAAGGAGAAAAACATGAGAAACTGTGGCTTTTCCCTTGCAGACTGTCAGAGGTCCAGCCTGCAAGGGGCTGCTTGGGGCCCCCTATGCCACACAATGCCCCCCCTGCCACCCCGCACATACACACACCCACCTCTGCCCCACACACTGGGGGGCCTGGGCCTGCATGTGGAAGGCAGTGGGTCGGAAATGAGGGGCACTGGGTTGGGATTGGCCATTGATGTTTACTAATGGGTCCTGGTACAAAAAAGGTTGAGAACCACTGGCTTACAGGGCACATTCTGTCCTGTGCCAGAGCTCTGCATAGTGTGGAATAAGGAAAAAATCTGTTGAGAAACAAGAAGAGGAAGGGGAAGAAGAAGAGAAGCCAGGCACCAGGTACTAGATCCAGCTCTGGGAAGGTAAGTGAGCCAGGGTTGCCTAAGGATTTGGCTGGCTGAGTGTTTGTTTGGTGGGCTGCGTGCATCCTGGGCATGTGCTGAGCAGCTGGGAGTGCTGTTAGCTGAGTGATTGCTGCCTGTGTCTGACAAAAGCCCTAATGATGGGGTGGAGCCTGGCCCAGCAGGATATAAAAGGAGACTTCCTAAGTGACCCGAGGAGCGATCAAACAGAGGGAGAAAACAGGCCAGTTTGCAAGCAGTTAGCAAGTCAGTGCTTCAGCACCAAGTATGAATTTAGCTTGGGTTGATAGTGTCATTGAATAACCTTCAGAGTGCTCTTTTAAATCATAGAAAGAAGGACTGGAAGGGACCTGTAAGTTCATCAAGTCCTGTTCCCTGCCATGGGCAGGAAGTATTGGGCTCAAGCGAGCTCAACAAGGTACTTGTCCAGCATCCTCCTGAACACTGCAAGGGATGGCAACTGCACCACCACTGCTGGAAGTGTGTTCCAGATTTTGGTTACTCATATGGTAAAGAAGTTTTTCCATATGTCTAGCCTAAATGTTTCCCCAACTAGCTTGGGTCCATTGGTCCCCGTCCTCCCAGGGGGTGCTTTTCTGAAAAGTTGCTCTCCCAGTTCCTAGTGTTCACCCTTGACATATCTGTAGGCAGCTATCAAGTCACCCCTCAGCCTTCTTTTACTCAGACTGAACAAACCCAGGTCCCGAAGTCTCTCCTCATAAGGCCTATCCCCCAGGCCCTTGATAATGTGGGTGGTCTTTCTCTGCACCCTTTTGAGTTTCCACAACCTTCTTGAAGTGCAGTGCCCAGAACTGAATGCAGTACTCCAGCTGTGGCCTCACTAACACCGAATAGAGGGGAAGAAGCACCTCTCTGGATCTATTGGTGACACATCTGCTGATGCATGCCAGAGTTCTGTTTGCTCTGTTGGTGACTTCATCACACTGGCAGCTCATATTCATACTCGGGTCAATTGTCCCCCCCAGGTCCCTTTCGGATGCAATGCCAGCCAGTGCACCACCACCCATTGTATAAATATGGTGAGGGTTCATCCTTCCCGGATGAAGAACCCACTTGTCCTTATTGAGCCTCATCTGACTGCATTCAGCCCATAGGGGACCAGCCTGTCAAGGTCACCCTGGATCTTTGTCCTGTCCTCAGATGTGCCCTCTTGTCCTCACAGCTTGGTGTCATCCACCAACTTAATAACTGCACTTTTTACTCCCTCATCCGGGTCATGGATAAAGATGTTAAAGAGCATGGGCCCAAGCACTGATCCCTGGGGGACACCACTGGAGATGGCCTTCCGGGATGAGGCCACCCCACCAATTACCATTCAGTGGGATCGGCCGCTAAGCCAGTTGCCAAACCACCTCACTGTAGCCTGGTCTAGACCAGTACTCTCCAACTTAATTTAGAGGATTTCATGGGAAACAGTATCAAAGGCCTTGCTGAAATCTAGGTAGATGATGTCTACCTCCTGTCCCATGTCCAACCGGTTAGTTACCTGGTTATAAAAGGACACCAGGTTTGTTAGGCATGACCTCTCCTCAACAAAGCGATGCTGGTTGTTTCTCAGTACCCCACCCGCTGCAAGCTTGTGGTTGATGGCCTCCTTGACAACTTTTCAAAGATTTTTCCCAGGACCGATGTCAGACTGACCTGTCTATAGTTAGCCAGGTCGTTTCCTCTTTCCAAGATGGGCACCATGTTAGCCCTCTTCCAGTCAGTCAGGACCACTTCTGAATTCCACAACTCTTTGAACAGCCTCACCAGAGGCACCGCTATGAGCTCGGGCAGTTCCTTTAGCACTCTCAGAGTCATCTGCAGGTCATCTGGACCAGCCAGCTTGAAAACATCCATATGATCTAAAACGATCATCACCTGTTCAGGACTGATTTTATATGGACTGCTGTCATCGCTGTATTCTCAGCACCTCTGGACAGGTGACAAGTTCTCACCTCGTTTCAGGAATACTGATGCAAAGTAAGGAGCTCTGCCTTTTCACCAAGGTCAACTGTGGGCTTCCTCTCCATGTTCAGTAGGGGCCACAGTACAGCTTGATTTTTTCTTGCTCCCTATGTATCTATAAAAGGATTTTTTGCTCTCTTTAACTTCAGTTGCCAGCTTGCTTTCCATGCATGCCTTGGCTTTCCTTGTCTCATGTCTGCCAACCCTGGCCGCAAGAGCATACTATCTTCTGGATGCTGAACTGTTTTTCCATTGCATCTATGCTTCTTTTTTTCTTTTTGAGTTCCCTAATGTGTCTGTTGAGCCAGGTGGGCCTCTGGGCACCTTTCCCTCCTTTTGACCACATGGGGATGGCCTCTTTTTGAGCAGTGAGAATAATCTCTTTAAGAAAGCGCCATCCTTCATGAGCTCCCAGGTCATCCAATCGATAGTTGTGAAGGGTCTTACCAACTAGACTCCTGAGCTTACCGAAGTCTGCCTATCTGAAGTCTAGGATTTCTGTTCTGCTGGTAGAATTCCCAGCCTTTTGGTGGATGGTAAATCTAATCAAATCATGATCGCTGTCACCCAGAGCACCTCCAATCTTCAGGTCACCTACCACATCTTCCCTGTTGGTCAGCACCAAGTCCAGAGCAGCTTTACTCCTAGTCGGCCCCTCCACAGCCTGTGTCAAGAACAGGTTGTCTATAGTTGCCAAGAAGTTGGTTGATCTGCTGGAGCTGGCTGAATGGTCTGAATGTAAAGCATGACATTTATATATTATCTTCTTCAGGTGTGTTTTTGGTACATTTTATCTTCTTTAGCCAGGTGGAAATAGGCTGACATGGCTAAGCATCTGCAAATTATCTCACAAGAATACCTGAATACCAAAATGTCTGAATACATACCCATGTATCTTTGGATTTGTCACCAGCAGTGGCACCTTTGCGAATGACTTAGAAGCTAACAGTGCATGGTAACTATGTCCCCCATCTGTTTATCACTATTTGAGTGGCAGACTGTGCACATACCATTAGTAAATAAGTCTGTATTTTCAAAATTGAAAACTGTAAAAGAGAGATCCAAGATAAAGTGAAATTTCTCCTTTTGGGATAATTTGTCCCTTTTTAAAAATGTTTATGGAAGTATTATCCTAATTCATTTTAATGTTTTTCTGTACCATGTTATTTAAATACATCTATCTAAAAAGGCCCAAATGAATTTGCTTTAGACAGAACTGCACTAATGAGTCCTAGAAAATCTGTTTCTACAGAAAGTGTTAATTATTAAAATTGATTGGTATCACTTTTTTCTACTAGATACAGAAAATCAAGATATATGTAAAAGTATATGCAACCTGCATACATGCACTCCTTACATAAGCAAGTTAGGTCTTCATCCAAATTATCTGAAGAACAGAGATCAGGAAGGAATGAACCGTACTACAAGAAGGACAGCCAAGGCAAGGACTGAAGAGAAGGGTCCTGCCTCACTCCCCTTGTCCCCCAAAAAACAATTGCAAGTAACTCCTATAAAGCAATCTATAGTAAATTGATTTTGGGGCACCAAACTCCCAGCACCATACATTTCCATCTATATGCACCAACACTCAGGGGAGAGTAATACTGTATTTTCTTGTATGCTAAACACCTCCAGATAAGATGGACATTTTATTTTGGGAAGGTAGAATTAAGGAAAAAAAGCATTTTACCAGCTGTGCTGAATTCTGGCTACAAGAAATAAGGACAGTCTACTTGTCAGCATCATTTGCCCTCACCTTCCTGCACAGCGAAAAGTTGCTGCCAATTTAGCAGTAGCTGCAACAGGGTTAAACCTCTAGCTTTGGGCTAAGCAGGAGACTCCATTCCTCCCGTTCTTCCATGCAACCAGTAGGGAGCCAGCCCTTGGCAGTGTGGCAGGGCGCTGCTGGTGCCTGCCACTTTAAGACCTGAGCCAAACAGTCAACAGGCGCTTGATTGCAGCGGCCATTCTAGATCTTTGGCCGCCTACATAAACAGAGCATTTTGCTGCTGGCAGGCTAGGCCAGGCCAGGCAGTATCATTGTCTGGCTGCAAAGCTGCTTGGAACATCCTGGAGGTAAGGGAGGAGCTGTAGGGGATGGCTAGGAGGTTCCTGGTCCTGGGCATGACCTAAAACTTCACCCTGCTGGGAGTGGGTGGCCTGGTGGGGCTCTCAGTGGCTTGGGGGCCCCCAGGAAATACCAGGCCAGTTACCACCCCGGTGAAAAGCAGGTCAGGGTGCCTTAATAACCCTAGCTCCCACAACTGGGTGGGTTACCCCATAGAAGTGTCAGAAGGTGGACCCAGGAGTGAGAGTGAGGCTACAGACTCAGAAACCTATCTTGAAATCCCTCGACTGGTCAATGCTGGGGCCAGGACCTGAAGGATCAAAGGGCCAGGGACCCACCTCAAGGGATGCCCAGAGCTGATGTTACCAGATTTGCCTATCACTTTGGGGTGTGCTCATTTATTAGGGATACGTTTCTAGGGTCTTGGTAATTCTATCAATGTGCTGCTTGTGTTACTTGTGTTTCTATACGGAGCTGTGTATCTCCCTTCTGCAAGTCCTCACTCCCAGTGGAGCTATCTTGCAGGACTCAGCTTCAATGGGGCTGGGTTCCTCCAGTCACCAAATCAGTCATACACACACACACA
>NW_005841929.1:52487-54107 GCF_000455745.1 Alligator sinensis
CTTAGCTCAAGCTTAACTAATACAGTTCAGGTTCAGAAATTTATGCCTAGAGAGAAAAGAGAGAGAGAGCACGCTGGGATCTCACCAGTCCAAGGCACTCGGGTTGTAATGCTGACAGGTAAAGTTCTTAGCACAATCCTTGAAGGGAGACTATCTGTTTCTTCCAGCTTCTCAACAGTGGATGGTATCAGAGAGACTTTTCTTCTTGAAGCACACACACACACTGCTGCTTTTTTACAGATTTTTATACCCTCAGTTCAACTTCTTCAAAGCATTCTCAATAGTGTAAATCATTGTCTTTTCTATTGACAAGGAGTTAACTGGTTTGGAACATCTCAAAAAAACTGATTGATAATCAGGAAGAACATAAGGTTAGGGAGTAACCAGAGACTTAGGATCTAAAAGTATCATCACCTGTTCAGGACTGATTTTATATGGACTGCTGTCATCGCTGTATTCTCTGCACCTCTGGACAGGTGATGAGTTCTCCAATAAAAGATATCACACTAAGAAACTCTTTCCTCTCACATGTTTCAGACACATTTACCTGGCTCTCAAATTCTTTTGCTGACGTCATTTGAGCTTTTGGACCTACCATGCAAAAATATTGGTTGATTAAGTGACTGAAGAGGGTATCTACCTGATGCATGTTCAGGACTCATCATCTCTTTGTGAAAACTCCACATCCTTATCTCAGTCAGCCTTAAAACTGCCCTGTGCACGCCCTGCTGTCACACAGCTGCTAAAGGACTGACAACAGCCCAAGGAACAGCTTTAAAGTGCCAGGGACTTGAAATGTGAATTGTGCTGGTGCTGTAGCAATGGTGTCAGAAGTTGGGGTGACATCGCTGGCAAGGACTGATCGGTCCTTGCCACACCGGGTAACAGAAAGGCAGCCCTCTCACTGCTGTCACCAAGCAGAAATGGAGAAAGGGCTGCAGCAGCAGCAGCATGAAGGGCTGATTAGTCTCTGCTGCCTGATAATCTCTTGCCCCTGGCTGGCTTTCAGGTAGCCCTGTGGGCAGAGGTTGATCAGGCGGAGACTACCTGATCAGGCAACACCATCAGCTGTTGCCACAGCAGCAACAACAGATGAAACAGGCCCCTCAATAACCCTGTCCCATCTGTTGATAGGGTTCCCTCGAGGGCCGAGGAGCAAAGAAGCAGCCCTCTATCACCACCCTGGCTGCAGTGTGTCTCCCTGTGGCAACTTTGCTATGTGCCAGACAGGGGACGATGCACATGTGCACAACCCAAAGCAATCTTTTTTGTAGCGCTAAACTTGAGTGCTAATTCCAGAACGGATGTGATGCAGCCACTTCAGAGCAGCTCTGGGTATGCACTAACAAGCTCTGAGTCCTGGGTTTGCTTATTGGCTTGGCGTGTGGAGCACATGTATTGTGCTACCCAAAGGCAGCATCGGAAATGCCTGTGGTGTAGTTTGACTAGGCAGGAGGGCAGTAACAGTTTGTGTACATCTGTTATTGTTCCCATCCTAGGATCTCAACATTATTTAACTGAGCATCATAGCAACCCAGAGAAGTACGGAAGGATAGTCCTTGTTTTATTGACATGGAAACACACCCACAGAGAGGCTGAGACCCTCATAGGCAAAAGCCT
>NW_005841929.1:54343-76662 GCF_000455745.1 Alligator sinensis
TTTTGTACTAGGACCCATACGGAAACATCGGTGGCCAGTCCTAACTCAGTGCCCCTCGCTCCCGACGCGCTGCCCGCCAGCCCCCCAGTGCGCGGGGCAGGGGCACCCCAAGCAGCCCCCGCAGGCTGGAGCTCTGCCAGCTGCAGGGGGAAAGGTTTCCCATACTTTCCTCTCTTAAGGGAGAATCTATTTGTAAAGTCTGTCCGTGACCCTTCCCTATATGCTTGTGCCCCGCGAAACGCCGCTCTAGGGGAAGGGCCCCGAGCTGCAGGGGGGTGCCGAGGCTGGGCGGCTCCTGCCCCTTCGGCCTCCGCTGCTCGGGGGAGGGAGAGGCCGGGCGAGAGCCTGAGGCTCGCTCCCAGTCGCCGCCGCCCAGCAGCTGAGGCGGGGCCAGAGCGATTAAAGTGGGCACGCGGGAGGGGAGGTCACGGAGGCTTCGCGGGAGCCATGGCTGCTTTTCTGCAGCTGAGGGGCGACGCGAAGATGCCCGTCGTGGGGCTGGGCACCTGGCAGGTAACGCCAGCCCGGGCCGCTCCTGGGCTCCCGGGTGGGCTCCGGCACTGGGGGCGCGGGAGGACGAGGACGAGCCCGAGCCCGGGTGCGAGCCTGGCCGCGACGGGGCCGCCCCGGGAGCAGCTCTGCTTCCGCTTTCCTGGGCCGGTCCATAGGTCGGCTCGGCCAGCCCCCTGCCCGAGGGATCAGCTCCAGTCCCTAATGCCCCCTGAATCGCTAGGTGCAGGATCTGCTTGCAAAGACGTCGGAGAGAAAGAGGGCCGAAAGGGACGTCCTCTTGTCCAGCCCCCGCTCTGAGGCATCAGGTTCAGTCCCTAATACAGTGGTCTCAAAAATAGGAGATCACCTTTGGCATTTAAAAGCAGCCCAAGATCTACCGTGCGCTGCCGCCACCCCCCTTTCCCCCTCCCCAGCAGGTAAGTCTGTGGGGAGGGGGAAAGGGGGCAGATCCAGGCAAAGGGAGAAAAAATTATTTGGGGACGCACCTCCCCAGCAGGTAAGTCCCACCCAGCTGGAGCCCCATTCAACTTACCCCTGCTCCTGCCTCTGCGGCACTGTCCCTCACCTCAGGGACCTTGATCTACCTCCCACCCCTTCCCTCCCCACAGACTGACCGGGTGAGCTGGGGCACGTGCGTGCAGACACATGGGCGCTCAGCCCCCCACCCCAGCCTCGGATTGACTCCAAGAGCCTCCGAGATCAACCGGTGGATCAAGATCCACAGGTTGGTGACCACTGCCCTAATACCTCAGGCATCAAGAGCTTCATACTGGTGTGCCTGTGGAGGGGGAAAAAGTTCTCTGCAAACTATATCCATGACACGTGTTCTCTCTCGCTCTCATTCGCCTGTTTCCATCTTTGTGTTTTCTTATTCCCTTGCTTTTTCACCCAGTGCCTATGGTTGCCAGTTGTGTCCACAGTGAGAAAGGCTACTATCTTTGTTCTCTCTCTCTCCTCTAATTTGCTGTATCATTTCTGGTATAATTACACTCCCTGCACTGGCAAGAAGCAAGCTACCATGCCTGGAAGCCCCTTCAGTTGAGGGGCTGCCAGTCACAGGGGCACTCCATACACCCTTGGAGCTGAGGGATTGTGGCTACCATAATCCCCCAGCTCCAGTGGTTTTATGCATTCTTAGGACAGCTGTACTGCCCCAGCTGCCAGGATCCATCTGAAACCGAGCATCCACAACTGCAGGCTCTGGATCCCTGTTCTGCTGGGACCAAGGGTCAGCAGCTGCTGGAGCTGAGAGTCTTCTCAGTTTCAGGCTAGGCAAGGTCCATCCTTGCAGCTGGGACCCGCAGCTGCAGGGAGACCCTACTACATGTGCAAATTAAAGCTCAATAGCAACCAGCTATAAAATTAGTACACATTTTTTAGGTCTAACTTTATAGCTGGTTGGAGCTTTTTATGGCATGATAGCTAATTTGCATGTGCAGTTGGTTTTAAGCTAATTGTGTAATTAGTTAATTGCACGATAATTGTAACAGGTAGGGGGGACCTATGTCATTGATTTAGTACAGTCCCTTCTTGGGTAGTTTTTAGCCACTTGGAAATGGGGAAGAAAACTTCTAATTATGCTTGATTTTTGGCCTTCAGGCTCCTCCAGGAAAGGTGGCAGAGGCAGTGAAGTTTGCTATTGATGTTGGATACCGCCACTTCGACTGTGCTTACTTGTACAAGAATGAGAGTGAGATCGGGGATGGGATCCAGCAAAAAATCAAGGAAGGAGCTGTGAAACGGGAAGACCTTTTTATTGTCAGTAAGGTGAGCCTCTGACTGTCACTTAGATTCACTAAAGGACACATATTCCATGTCACCTGTAGACTCCTCTGAATTTGCCCCCAAAAGGGCTCAGATACTCAGACATTTATACTACCATGAAGGCTAATGAAACCAATGTAAACAAGGAACTAGTAGCATAATGAAACAGGGCAGTGAAGAAAACAGAAGTGGCTGTACTGCCAAACCAGCAGCCCACTTGGCATAAAGCACAGCCAGTGATGCTGCCATATGCAATGCTGCCTCCCAGGGCAGTCAGGCATCACTTTATATCTCTGCAAGGAGCAGAGGGATGACATAAACTGTTGCACAATTTACCTGAATCTGATTTGGAATTATCTCAGGAAAAGTTGGGGTAAAATTATGCCAGTACATTTTACACTGGTGTAAGCATTGCAGATGCATGGCATACCCACAGCACGTGATGTACTGAAGTTAGCTGCTTGCAGTAGGCAAACTGGGGCATTTTTATACATGCTCCAGGAGTGGAGCGGGGTGGGGACTTTAATTAGACTGGCTCCAAGAGCTAATTAAAGTGCCCTCAGTGTCTTGTGTATCTGTCCCCACACTTCAAAACGGCAGTGGGGGAGCTTTAAAACTTGTTCAATGAACCATTTTGAAGCATGGGGACACTGATACAGAAGACGCAGAAGCTTCTGGAGCATGCTAATTGGCACACTCCAGTAGACTTGATTAATCAAGCAGATTAATTGAGTCTGCTGTGACACTCCTCCCCACACATCTACAGGCACCCCATAGCATTTGTGATGTGTGAGCATGCGGAGATTAGCCGTGCACCTCCTGGAAACACCAGCCGCAAAACCAGAAGTGCCAGCCACTGGTGATTTCGGGCTTGGCCACAGGGGGACCCCCTCACCTCCGGTGGGCAGTCAGCCGCTGGGGGAACCTCTCCTCCCAGTCACTGATCTGGTGCCCCTCCCATACTCAGGAGGCATCAGTCGCCCATGCCCCATAGTATTACCTTGTCTGTACCACTGAATGGCAGAGTGCTGTGTTGTCATCACCCACTGACTTCCAGGGTCATCTCTCAGCTTCAGCTCTTAGTACAATTTACATTGCTATACAGAATGAGTGTAAATGTGGTGTGTCTCTAGTCTTTCTTAAACTCTTCAGCAGGATTATGGCAATGCTGCCAGTTGCTTTCTGTGGGAAATTTTCTACTTGTATCAAAACAAAAAAATCAGTTTTTTTTCCAATAAAAATTACTGGGTTTTCTAGGTGCCTCAGTAATTCCAACAAACTAAGGAAAGCTAAAATGGGATACTGCATCTTGATAACTTTTTATAACATATTAAAATACCAAAAAAAGTCCGCATTTATTTTTTCATTGAAAAACTGGGACATTTTTACCACCACTAAACATTTGCATTACTTCTCTTTGACAGCCTCCCCCCTCAGCACCCAGCCCTCAAGTAGTCACTCATCAATGTAATGTTTCATTACAAATTACAACCAAATCTAGCTTTCACTTCATGGCAATATATGGATTTGTGGGGAGGAGTTTATCAGAGCTGCCAAATGAAAGCTGAAAATGACCTTCGTCTTCTGAGGCTTTGAACTTGGTTAAACTATAAAATCAATATTAAAAAGCTTTTTCTCAAATGTTGAAATAGTTGCATAGTTTTTTTTCCAGCTCTCAGTATTACACAGATGGTGGGAAGCTATATTCTGTTCTCTCAGTTCCTTATTATAAATGTGAAGTCTGATCACTTTGCACCAATGCTGTTTTCAAATTTGCGCTATACAGCTTAAATCTGACACCAAAATTTTAGGGTGTTTATAGGTCTTTGATATGAGCTAAATAAGTGGAAGGTATATGAGACATGCTACTGTCCTACTGTAGAGATTCTAGACGTTTCAGAGTAACTATTATACTCATGTTTCCCACTGTAGCTGTGGTGCACATTTCATGAGAGATCTCTGGTCAAGGGAGCATGCCAGAAAACCCTTGCTGACCTGAAACTGGATTACCTGGACCTCTACCTTATCCACTTTCCTATGGGTTTCAAGGTAGTGTGACTCCTTGTTCTTTTTCCTCCTCCCTGACCTGACAGAATCCTAGAGTGCTCTTTCCTCACCACCCTGCAGTCAGTCAAGGAGGGATTGGCCTCCCTTTTGAAATGTATCTGGTTTTATTTGCTTATGTCTTTTCTGCAACAAAAATATGAAGTCACTTCTATTTTCTTCTTCCCCCTGGCAGAGGAAGAGTTAAGGCTGAGTTTACAGTAGTGTGAACATAGGTTTGGAGTAGGGCCTTCCACATGTAGACCTGTTCAGCTGGAGAGAATTGCATTGTTAATGGAAATCCTGAGTGTTCCTCAGGAAAGTACAATTGTGTATCATATTTAATAGGTTGTGAGCTTTATAAGGTGGAATAATGTTGTGTCTCTTCCACTTGTGGTGGCCCTGGCCCTTCTTAGGCTGAGTATCAACAGAAAATGAAGAAGTAGCAGAGTGAGCTGTATTTATTCACTGGAATAAAAATCTGTCTTAAAGAATGGGGGATTTCTTCCTCCGTCCTTCTGTCTCTCTTGATTTATTAAATAGTTACCTGATCAGAGGTTACTAGTTCTCATCTCCTTGCCACAGATCACGTCACCATATGCACTGTGTTCCCAGTTCAACAAGGTACTCAAGTTTGTGTATAACTCTTAAGAACATGAGTGCTACCATTGATCCAGCATAATGTATGTACCTAAGTACTGTGTTGAGCTGGATTCTGTGAATACTGTCACTGTCAACCTTGTCCTAGAATTTGGCTTTCTAACTCGGAATGTTCAGCTCTGAAAGCAAATCTCTCTTCTGATCTGAAATTCCAGGCTGGTGAGGAGAATCATCCAAAGGATGACAAAGGTATGGTTATCCCCAGTAACACAGATATTCTGGACACATGGGAGGTAGGTTAATATTCACTCAATTTTTCTGAGTCAGAATTAAACACTGAATAGAAATCTGTATGCAAGGGCAAATTAAGACTATGCCAGGCTGTACTTTGGAGGGGGGTCTACACATTCACTCCTTTGTGCTTCCAGTAGCTTCCTCCCCTTGTTTTTTGTTTGTTTTTCTTTTTTGAAGCAACAAACTCACAAAAGCTACCACTGAGCCAGGTTCTTATTCCATGGTCTATCTGGCAGACAGGTTAGCCTGGCCCTGGCAGCATACCTCTAATTGGAATGACACTCCCTTAAGCTTCCAGCCTCCTGCCCATTCAGGTACAGGGAACTGTTGTATACAATAAGGGGCTTCACACAGGGATTTTCCATTACCAGGAATTCAGGGTCTCTACCTGTCCTGCATATTCCTTTTGAATGGCATGACTCCAGGTCTGCTGCTGCCACCTCAGCTCAGACGACGTGGAGTAATGGAGTGGTTTTGTATAACACAGTTCCTTTTTTCCAGCTGCTTTGGTAGCACCACTTGACTGGCCCCCTAAGGCAGTGGGTACATACTTTTCCAGCTCAGATCACAGCTGGAGCTGCAGACCCAGAAGCAAATGCCTGTTGCAGTCTAGCCTCTGAAGAGCTCAGAGCTCCTAGCCAGTGAGCCTTATAGATGAAAGATAAGTTAGCAGAGTGTAAGAGAAGCATCAGGTTAACAGAGTTGTGAAGTTCATATTGGGTGTGACGTACAATACATTTTATTGTTTTAGGAATGTGGGTAGGACAGGAAGGGAGTGATTACTGGGGTCCAAGCTAGAGACACGAGCTACCCGCCTGCAGTCTGGGAACTCTTTTTCCACACAATAATAAGTTACAACTCAGAGTGGGAGTAAAAGGATGTGGGGTCAGTAACCGACAAAGTCTGGGTTCCTCATCTCTGTTTTGTTATATCAGAAACTACCTGAAAGACTTATCAAACTGTAATTTCCTCTGCTTCTATAAACTGAGCCAAAAACTGCTTCATATATGAAAACTTTCTCTTAGAGAGATGTCTACCATTCAGAAGGTGGGTTGAACTTTTCTGCCCACATCACTTTCTCCACATGGACTCTTGGTAACTGGACATGCTTGGAGCATGCACTAACTCAGCTACAAAGACTCTAAGTAAGAAGGGATAATTGGCTCATGTGGCTTGATTTCCAACAGTTTATTCTGCCTTAATAAAAAGAAAAAAAGCCAAACTGGTAATAACACCACCAGATAGATGATGGCATTGTCTTGATCCATTAGGCTATGGAAGAGCTGGTGGATGCAGGTCTGGTGAAAACCATTGGGATCTCCAACTTCAACCATGAACAGATTGAAAGAATCTTGAACAAGCCTGGGTTAAAATATAAGCCTGTAAATAACCAGGTAAGATGCTAATTTCCACTGATCTCTGCTGAATATGCATCTACTGGCTGAGCTACACATTTGTACTGAATTACCAAAAGGCTTTTGGGACACAAGAAAGCAGTGATGTGTGAGGAGCAATATAGTAAACTGAGAACTATTTGTGAGATTGGTCAGTTGAGTAGATGCACCTTGGCACCTCTCATGTACTTTGTACTGCTTGTGTGGTATGCACTGACACAATATACTTCATAGCAGTATGTATAGATGTATAGTAGATACTTTCACACCCTCCTGGATACCTAAACCAAAGAGTTCCATAACACTACTAAATAAGATGCATACAGTTCAGCTTACAAGCTGTTTTTGCCTTCTTTCTTGTATGCTGTTTTCATTATGCCAGACTTGTAGCCCTGGAGATCTCTGAATCCTGAAAATCCCTTTTCATAAAGTGCTCACAGCTTCATTAAATGATTCTCGTACTTTGAAACTGTTGTAACCTCCATGTTGTGTGACAATTAGATTACTGGTTGATGAATTGATTGGTTCCCATGTCTGATATATAGGCTTTTCCTTTGTACCTTTTGTTGGATAGACTGGAGACCCTGTGGTACTGACCCTATCTTGCTAAGGCTTCAGCAAAACCTTCGTTCAACAAGGCCTCAGCTTCTATCAAGCCTCCTTCCCTGTCCGTTTTCTTAATTTAACAAAGTTTCTGCTTCTAACTAAGTGCCCCCCTTCCCTTCCTTTTTTCTTCCTGGAAGATAATATCAGGCTCAGTTGGGCTGCCAAAAATATGAGTCAGGAGTCTTAAGACCCTTGCAGATTGCACCTGGAAGATAAGTCAAGTGACAGGAAGATAAGGAGGTTTGAGGGGAGGTTCAACAATAAGGAGCAACCAACTGGTACACATACCAAAGTAGTGACATTTGCATGGGTACCTGTCTGGCAAAAAATCCTGCAGTTAGGATGGAAGAATCTCATTCACTGCTACAGCCTGGGAACTGACTGGCTAAGCACCAGCTCTTCATAAAAGTACCCGGGGATTACAGTGGACAATAAGCTGGATATAAGTCAGTAGTGTGCCCTTGTTGCCAAAAAGGCTAACAACATACTGGGCTGCATTAGTAGAAGCGTTACGAGCAGATCGAGGTAAGTAATTATTCCAGTCTATTCTGCACTAGTCAGGCCACATCTGGAGTACTATGTCCAGTTTTGGGCCCCTCACTATAGAAAGGATGTGGACAAGCTGGAGAGAGTCCAGCAGAGAGTAGTGAAAATGGTTCAAGGGCTGGGGCAAAAGACTTAGGAGGAGAGGCTGAGAGAACTGGGCTTATTTAGTCTGCAGAAGAGAAAACTAAGGGGATTTGATAGCAAGCAGCCTTTAACTAACTGAAGGGTGGTTCCAAAGAGGATGGAGCTAGACTCTTCTCAGTGGTGACAGATGACAGAACACAGAGCAATGGTTTCAAGTTGCAGCAAGGGAGGTTTAGGTTGGATATTAGGAAAAATTTTCTCACTAGGAGGGTGATGAAGCACTGGAACAGGTTACCCAGAGAGGTGGTGGAATCTCCGTCCTTGGAGGTTTTTAAGGCCCAGCTTGACAAAGCCTTGGCTGGAATGATCTAGTTCGGGATGGTCCTGATTTGAGCAGGGGGTTGGACTAGATGACTGCCTAAGGTCCCTTCCAAGCCTAATTTTCTATGATTTTAATATAACTCTTTTAAGGCACCAAACCTTTAAAGCTGCAAACAGATGTTGCCTTTTTGCTGCAATAAAACAAATTGTGGTGACGCAAAGGACATTTATTCCTAGTAGCACAGTTTTCCCACTCTGTCAGCTGGTTTGTCTTTGTTCTTGCAGATTGAATGTCATCCATATCTCACCCAGGAAAAGCTGATTAAGTATTGTCAATCCAAAGGAATCGCTGTGACTGCATACAGTCCCCTTGGCTCCCCTAGTAGACCATGGTAAGAGTATTTGTGGCCTTTCTCTGCTTGGAGGGGTAGGGTGTGTGTATGTGTGTGACTTGACTGTTCTGAGAGAAATTTTATGAACAATGAGATCCATGATGGATGGTGCCTTTCCATGCTTAATATACTAGGCCTTTGTTACCCTTTTCCTCTTTATAGGGCCAAACCAGAGGACCCTACTCTTTTGGAAGATCCCAAGATTAAAGAGATTGCAGTTAAACACAACAAAACTTCTTCTCAGGTCTGATGGGGTCACCTTGCTTCTTTTTAATTGTCTTGCAGGAACATTCACTTCGCTTCATTAACAGGGAGACTTGTTAGAAATGTTGTTGTCTTTTTTTTTTTTTTTTTTAATCGCTTTCAAAAGAGAGGGATAATCAGGGAGCAAGTAATTGCATCTAGAAAGAAGAAAGACCTCCCAGGTCTTTATCATATGCTGCTAATGACTAGCTTTAAAGATGGAAGACCAAGCACATGCCCAGCAATACTGAATTGTTATGATGAACTCTAGCAATTAAATGAGACTATGGAAAATTTGAACGCTGAGTATTCAGCCTTCCTAACCCAGCATCCTACCAAACTCATCATGAAGGCCTTGTTTCTTCAACATTGATTGAGGCTGGTTGTTTTTTCTTAGTTTTCTAGTGTGCATTGTTGAAAATTGCTTACAGCTGCTGTGTGGCAATGTTTGTACCTCTTCATGGAATTTTACTCAGAGGAATGTTTCAGGAATAGTAATTCCAGACATCCTTCCAGACAAATACAATCCAAGCAGAGTGGATTGAAAAGTGGTACATCTTTGCCAAAAAACAATCCTGAAAAATTGGTCTCATCTCCTCCCTCCTCCTCCATTTCTCACTGTCCAACATGCACGCAGGCTTTTTTTGTTTGAAGATTTTCAAATGTTTTGACCAGCTCCAAATGGGAATATTTACTGGATATTATGTTAAGGCCATCATGATTATATAAGCTTAACTCCTGCATAACATAAATCAGAAGTTTCACTCAGTGTTCAAAAGAAAAACTATCTAGTTGGCATAGAAAATGGTGACATATCAAAATAGTAAATAGTAAATGTGTTTACAAACTGTGTACTTCACCTACTGGATGGAATGTGTTGCTCAGACTATTAAGTAGATCCTTCTGAACAACAAACTTGTTTTCTGCAACCATGATTGGTGTATTTGAATGTAAAACATGGTAAATGCCCTGAAAAATGTGTTAAGAACAGCAAACCCTGTAATGACTGATATAGCTTCTGTGTCAGCAGCATTCTGGGTCTTTGTTCACAGGTTTTGATCCGATTTCACATTCAGAGGAATGTGGCTGTCATTCCAAAGTCGGACAAACCACATCGTATTGAGGAGAACTTCAAGGTAACATTTGAAATTGGAATGTTACATGTCCATACACTCTCATTATTCCAAAGTCTGCATTAGAGGGAAGGGAAGGGGGATGGGAACAGTACTGCATATATAGCTGCATATGAAAATAAGTTTGTATACCTTTATTTCCTAAATTGCAACTAAGAGAAAACCAAATTAACATCAACACACCTCCTACCATGTTTCCTAGCTTCTTGATAGCCAAGACAATTCTGCCCCTGTGCAGCTAGCATTAAATTAATATATGATGAGACTTAAAATCAGAAGGGGCAGTCTGGATGAAAAAATGACCATGTAGAAAGGAGATGAATAAGGCCTCTTAGAGCAATAGATGATGATGATGATGATGATGATTCCATACAGAAAAGGCCAGTTATAGCTCTTTGGTCATGATGTAAGAACAAGTTAAGACAGTTCTTCCACAGAGCACAAATTAATACATGGCGCTTGCTGCCACAAGATTATCATTGTCACCAAGGCCCAAATCCAACACTTCTTTTAAAGGATTTAAGTTGAATGTACCTGGCTAATGAGTTGCTTAAGGGGGATATTTCTGACCATTTACATTGAAGTTGAGATTCTACTCTTTAAAGCAGGTGCATAACTCTGTTGTAGTTGCAGAGAAAAAAACCCCATGGGGAATGGCAGAGAGGAGGCCGACTCTCTCAACTTTAAGACAAATAGCCTCATGATTAGGATATTTGCCTAAAGATTGGAAGGTCCAGGTTCTAGACCACTCTTCTTCAGAGCTGGTTTGAACCTGAATCTCCTCTTTCCTGCCAGAGTGCCCTAACAGCTGGGTCTGCTGTGGAAACTGAACTGCTGGGCAGTCCAGAGGGGAAAAGATGTGTGGGGCTACAAGGAAGGTAAGGTTGAAGGAGCTTTCCTCTGTAGTTCAGGGAAGTGAATGTTCCTCTGGAAGGTTCCTGGCCTGAGCCTCACAGGCAAGCTTTCTTCCATCTGCCCCACTGAATTGGCATCTCTTCCCCTCTTGGCTGCCCAGTGGCCCAGCTTCAGAAGCAGATGCACCTCTTGCTCTACCTAGATGCTGGCCCCATCTAAAGCAGACCTAGATGCCCAAAGACAAAAATATTTGCATAACATTAAGAAGCATTGCAGTTTGATTGTGAATCCTCCTTTTTCCTCATATGCGGACCTACCTCCAGTAGGACTCTTGCTAACATAAACAGGATGATGGGAGAATGATCACACAAGCAGCCCTCATTGCCATATAGAATTACTTGCTAGAAACCATTGCATGTACTCAAGGAATTTGGAGGCTCGTGTGCCCTTAGAATATAAGGTGTCTGCTTTGCAGTTTGCTTCTTACAGAAGTTACCAGAATTCATTTGAGGTTTATTCTCTGCCAAAGAAACACAGGAGTATAAAACACAGTATTCTCTGAAGAGTTTCTGGACTTTATGTGAGAAGAAACAGATGATAAATGCCTCTGTCTTGCAGATATCTTAGTGCCAGGTATTCTATCCAACTAAGTATTTAAATAGCTTTGTTGTTGAGGGCGGTTACTCCCTTACTTTATGTTAGGCGCACTCAGCAAATAAAAACTAAGTGAATGGGATGCTCTGTTTTTCAGGTGTTTGACTTTGAACTGACTCAAGAGGAGATGGAATCAATCCTCAGCTTCAACAGGAACTGGAGAGTTGTTACTGTGCTCCCGTAGGTGTTGCCTTCTTACCCTATAAAACAGTAAAACTGTTAGTTATGCACTGCTGCTGCTTGTAGCTGCATGCAGTTTCTGAGCAGGTAAAGTTTTACATTTCCGAAATTGAGTAGGAAGATAAATTGTTGGACTAATGAAGTTAAGCAGGAAATGAGCCTTTACAGATCATCTGTTTAGGCGGTATTGGACTTTTTGGCTCGATGTCCTAACTAATAACTATGTCAGTGAGGTGTCCTTTAAGCCAAGTTTTGTATCATGGAGTGGGAGGAGTGAGGCCAGAAATCCTTTTGAGACCAAATCCAATTCCTTGCATATGTGGCATTTAGGGCCATGTTAATCATGCCTGCCTTGTTCTAGCCTGCTTATCTTAAGCATGTGCAGATGGACTCGGCTGTAGCTCCTTATAATAGCCCCTTATATTCTATTCCTCTTCAGTTCCTGGGGAAATGTGCAAGCCCCTGAACATTAACTGCAAAAAAAAAGAGAAAAGATTCCATAAGTAAATACTATCACAGCTAAGCTATTGGCCTTCAAAGGTGGAAGGGGTACAGGGCCCTTTTCCTCTGCCTAACAGTCATTAGTTGTTTCTTTTTTAGTTGTTTCTAGGTCATAGATCCCTACCCAAGGGGGAGCTAGATTGGCCCTACTGGTTGCGTCTATATGATGACGCTGACTGCACAGTCATTTAGTAGTTGTATAAACGAGTACTAAATGATTGTGCAGTAGCATCGCTAAATGGCTTTTAGGTGACACTGACTGCACAGTTGCTCGTTACTACTGCACAGTAGCATTGCATCACACTTCCTGCCATGCGATGCTACTATGCAGTAGTAACAAGCTACTGCACAGTCAGCGTCTTGTGTAGATGCACCCAGTGTCTACAGTCAGGAGTTGCTTAACATTTGCTTATGCACTATTCAAACCCTGCTAAGAGATGCATATATTCAAATACTCAGAATAACCTCTCTGCTCTCGCTCTCTCCTTAGGGCTGTCAATCACAAGGACTACCCATTCAAAGCAGATTACTGAAGCTGGTATTTCTTCCATGTCTGGCTACTACAAAGTGAAAGACTCTCCTTTTCTGTAGCTCTTTTTTTCTTCTGCCTATTGTGGTATTTTTTAAACAAACTTAGATACTTGACAGAAGAAATGTTTTGTTTTTAGGGGCGGGTTGTTTTTTTTCAGGAGTGAGGAGGGGGAGCGGTGTTGAAAATGCAGTTCAACAGAATGCATCCAAAGGGGCTAGAGGTTCCTATTGCTGAGCTGGTTAGCAGGAATAATTTCTAAGCTAACACTAAATAACATCATTTCTTTCTTTTTCATTTCATTTATTTATCTGTTTGTGTGGCCAAGTTGAAGCGGAACTGTATAATTAAGGTCACTAGTTATTTGGAGGAGTAAAGGAGAGAGGTACCAACATACACTGCCCAAGTGTCAATATACATTGTATTAACTTCATAACTCTGGATGCAGTTGTGAGTGCTCTATCAAGTAATTACAGTGTGAATCTCTAATGTATCTGAGTCCTTAAACAATTCAGAATACAAGTATTTGAATAATTACTGTACAGTTCAGTGCATTAAACACAGTGCTTCAGTTGTTTTGTGGAGCCTGTTCTTGACTTGTTCTTTTGTATACATTCAAGCCAAAGTAAATTTGTACTCATGTTTCCTAGGGGCAGAGAAAATGGATTCTTATCTTTAATTTCTATGGCAAAAGGGCAGGGGTATGTGTGAGAGAGAGCATGCATGTGTGTACGCATGCTTGTGCATTTTTTTTCAGCTTGTACTTTCCACCTTGAGCATCAGATTCTACCAATTGAAACAAAAATCCATGGAGGTAAAGGGTAGGAGACTGATGTCTTCATCAGTGACTTGGACAAGGGAGTGAAGTGTACTCTGTCCAAGTCTGCGGATGACACAAAACTGTGGGGAGAAGTGGACACACCAGAGGGCGGGGAACAACTACAGGCAGACCTGGACAGGTTGGACAAATGGGCAGAAAACAATAAAATGCAATTTAACAAGGAGAAATGCAAAGTGCTGCACTTAGGGAGGAAAAATGTCCAGCACACCTACTGCCTAGGAAATTACCGGCAAGGGATCTTGGAGTCCTAGTGGACTCCAAGATGAACATGAGTCATCAGTGCGACGAAGTCATCAGCAAAGCTAACTGTGCGTTATCATGCATCAGCAGATGCATGGCAAACAGAACCAAGGAGGTGATACTTCCCCTCTATCAGGTGCTGGTCAGACCGCAGTTGGAATACTCCATCCAGTTTTGGGCAGCACACTTTAAGAGGGATGTGGATAACCTGGACAGGGTCCAGAGAAGGGCCACTCATATGGTGAAGGGCTTGCAGGCCAAGCCCTACGAGGAGAGACTAGGGCCCCTGGACCTCTTCAGCCTCTGCAAGAGAAGGTTGAGAGGCGACCTTGTGGCTGCCTATAAATTCATCATGGGGGCAGAGGGGAATTGGTGAGGCTCTACTCACCAAGGCACCCCTGAGGGTTACAAGAAATAATGGCCATAAGCTAGCAGAGAGCAGATTCAGACAGGACATTAGGAAGAGCAGATTTAGACATGACATTAGGAAGACCTTCTTCACAATTAGAGTGGCCAAAACTTGGAATGGGCTCCCAAGGGAGGTGGTGCTCTCCCCTACCCTGGGGGTCTTCAAGAGGAGGTTAGATGAGCATCTGGCTGGGGTCATCTGAACCCAGCACTCTTTTCTGCCTATGCAGGGGGTCGGACTCGATCTGTTGATGTCCCTTCCGACCCTAACATCTATAATTTATGCATGATGTGACAGGAATTGTAGGTTGTATTGCCTTACTGAGATGAGCAAAGTATATATGGGTAGAGACAGGCACTCACCCCTAGTGATGAACCCATGCATTCACCTGGGTATCTGCATACCTAGTCTTTATGAAAAAATAAGACTGAATTTGTTTTGGTAGTATTAGGCAGAAAGTGGGATTGTCGTTACACAACTTGGAATCATTGGTCAAAACAGCCTTTGAAATAAGCCCTGGATCTACAAAAAGTAAACAGGACCAAGAACCTCATGTCCAAAAAATTACTAGAGCAGGGGCAGGCAAAATACAGTCAAGTAATTTCATCCAGCCTGTGGGTGGGTGCTCACCAATTAATTGTATCCTGCCTGCCCCACAGCTGCCTCTGGTGCACTCACATGAGGCTTGGGCCTTGCCCACTCCTGCTGGGGCAGCGCACTACATTTCCAACCTCATGTGGGGGAGAGCCTGGCCCTGGCTCCACCCACGCACAGCTTCTGAGCAGACCTGTTGTTGCCGCTCCTGAGGGAACTGCTCAGCTCCCCTGACGCCTCCTTGTGTCTCTGCTGCAGCGCTCCTGGTAGCAGGTAGGGAAGTGCTGGGGTGTGGGGAGAAGCTGCACCTGGGTGGAAGCATGGAGCCCAAGACCTGTTGTGCCCAGCAAGGCAGTGGGAGTGTGGAGCCTGGTTGGGCTCGGTTCCATTGCATGGGGGTCACATGCAGCTCCCAAGACTTGCTTGCCACTGGGGGAAGCCCTATGCCATGCAGCCAGCGGCCTTTGCCACTCTCTGCTGTCATGTGAAGATCCCGGGACTCTGTGGGGAGCCCTGCACGATGCAGCCAGGCTAGCTCAGCCCTGCTCCCTGCTTCTCAGGTGGAATCCTGGGATCTGCACGTGGTGGCAGGGAGCAGGGCCAGGCCTGGCTTCATCATGCGGGGCTCCCCTCTTGTGGCACACAGCTCTGTCCAGGTCCCAGGAGCTGTATGTGAGATGGGGGAAGCCCTGCATGATGGAGAGGGAGCAGCCGGGCCCTGCTCCCTGCTGCCACACGCAGCTCTTGGAAGAGTCTGAAGCTGTGCGCCACTGGGGGACTCCACCTGTGTAGACCATAAGTGCCCTGAGGGCCTGCCACTTGCTGTTGCTACTGCAGGTGGCAGGGGATGTGCACCATGGGGGTGGCATGTGGGGGAGCCACACACCCCTGCACACCATCCCACATGCCCACAACTACACCACCCCACACACATACCCACACCCCTCCACAAACTCCACACCCACACACATACACACCCCACTACACACAACCCCTCTCCCCCACACACTGTACAACAGTAAGACTTTATTTTTCAGGTACTGTGCAATCACCTCTATATGTGCCATGCAAACACATGTAAATCAAGACAAAAATATTTTCTGAAATAAAATTAAAATATGTTATAGCAGGTTTGATTTTTTAGCATAAGATTTGTTTTGTCTCTGGTTCCAAAATGGCACCACTCCTTTCCTCCCCACTCCCAAAAGAAGTACTTCTGGGGGCAAGGGGGAGTGACTTCTGGTGGCAAAGGTCCCAATATGGTGACCAGGGGGCAGGGCACCCATCAAGGCACAGGGCCACCCTTGCACCCCTCAACAGCTCACCAAAAGTGATTAAGTGGCCCTCTAGCTGAAATAATTGCCCACCCCTGTACTATAGTGACATATAGTCAGCTAAATGATTTAAAATTCTTCATATCATAGAAAACTAGGGTTGGAAGGGACCTCAGGAGGTCTCTAGTCCCACCCCTGCTCAAAGTAGGACCATCACCAACTAGATCATCGCAGCCAGGACATTGTCAAGCCAGGCCTTAAAAACCTCCAAGGACGGAGATTCCACCACCTCTCTAGGTAACTTGTTCCAGTGCTTTACTACCCTCCTAATGAGAGTTTTTCCTAATATCCAACCTAAACCTCCCATGCTGCAGCCTTGAGACCATTGTTTTGTCATGTGCAATGAGAATAGTCTAGCTCCATCCTCTTTGAAACCCCCCTTCAGGTAATTAAGAGCTACTATCAAATCCCCTCTCAGTCTTCTCTTCCACAGACTAAATAAACTCAGTTCCCCCAGCCTCTTCTCAGAAGTCATGTGCCCTAGCCCCTGAACCATTTTTTTTGCTCTCCGCTGGGCTCTCTCTCCAATTTGTCCACATCTTTTCTATAGTGGGGGACCCAAAACTAGACACAGTACTCTAGATCTGGTCTCACCAGTGCAGAATAGACTGGAATAATTACTTCCCTCAATCTGCTGGCAAAGCTCCTACTAATTCAGCCCTGTATGCTGTTGGCTTTCTTGGCAACAAGGACACACTGATGACTCATATCCAGCTTATTGTCCACTGTAACCCCCAGATCCTTTTCTGCAGAGCTGCTGCCCAGCCAATCTGTCCCCAGGTTGTAGTTGTGCATGGGATTGCTCAGTCCTAAGTGCAGGACTTGGCACTTGTCCTTGTTGAGCCTCATGAGATTCCTTTTGGTCCAATCCTCCAATTTGTCTTGGCCACTCTGAATCTTAGCCCTACCCCATAGCATATCTACTATTCCCCCCCAGCTTGGTGTCATTTGTGAACTTGATGAGGGTACAATCCATCCCAACTCAGTTTGGCCTAAAATAAGAGAAGCTAAAAATACTAGCATAGTATTGTCTTTCCTAGAATTGACAGTAAACAGTGCCTGTTCTCAGGTTTCAATTAATTTCCAGTTTGAGTGAAAACTAAGCTTCATATCAGTTCTTATTTGCTGTCTGATATATGATGGTGGCAATATCTAATCAAATTCAAGATGAGATTTTTCACCGAATCAACGTAAGGGAATCAAACCCTTCGTCTTATACAAGGAAACTGCATTAAATACATGCTTCATCAGCAGTTCAAAAATAGATCAGCATGTGCTCAATAGTGGAAACCAAATATGAAGCTGATTAAAAGCAGACAACATTGTGCATAATTTTTAAGTACATGGCCCATATTGGACAAACAAGGATAGATTAGTACAGCCCATCTGAATAATAAAACACATAGTTTTGCCCACTGAGTGCAGTCTCCCTCAGCACTGACTCGCACACTGAGTTGTGCTGAGCTGCAGGATCACCATGGCTTGAAATGCTGTTGACTGCTGGGGCCCAGCCAACAAGCTATACAATAAATTATGAACCTTTTTGGCTTTGGATTAATATCATGCATAGTATATACTATATACAAGTAAGTACTAAAGTCCTACATAAAAATGTGTTTATGGAGTACCTGTGCTAAATGTTGCAGCAGTTTCAAAAAAGGTAAAATACATCAATTCTGGATGAACTAAGTATGTGGGTAGTCTATAAAAATTACTACAGCTATGTTTATTTCAAGGTCAGTTTTTTTTCAAATATGTTCCTTCCATGTGCTCAGGGAGATCAGGGTCCGATGGTAAGGAAGTGGGGGAAGGGGCTGTAGTGGGAAGAAGTTGAGAAGCAGAGGGCAAAGAGGCTACCTGACCCCCAGATTTATTTTCCCTTCTTTAGCAGAGAGACAGGGCCAAATTCAACACAAATGTCCAATAGTTCGATATAATTTTCTAGGTATGGAATCTAATTTAAAAATTAGATTCTATATATGGAAAACTTATAGGGAGTCCAAGTAAATATAGTATTTAAAATATGAAGCAGTCCAGTGCCTCTGAATCTGCCATTAAATCTCCCTTCAGCTTGCTGTTTCTTGAGGTAGTGCTAGCTACTAGAAACTTCAGTAAGAGGATCGCTGTTAAGCTTTGCCAAGCACATTAGTTAAATTGCAAAAATAACTGAGATTTTAGTGATATTTTTATTGGACCAACTGTATAATTGGGAGACAGGTAAATTTTTGGGTCTAGTGCCCTTCTTCAGGTTTGGTTTTCAAGCCCAAAAACTTGTCTAACATCTCTCCCAACTGTATGGTTTGTCTAATAAAAGATATCACCAAAACAACTTAACTTCTCATATATGTCCTTGGCCATCATGGCTACAACAACACTTCAACCCTACTTAAACTGAAGAGTTGGTCACTTGAAAGAAGAAATGATAAATGCCTTGTGTGCCCTGACAAGGTAAGTTTCTTCTGGAAAAAATATATGATTATATAAAGGCCAACATATGCTCAAAAGGGGTCATATTAAGGTTGCATTAGCATGAACAGTAAAATGAATATTTCAACTTTCCAAATCATGCTGTGTTAAAGGAGTTGTGACTTGCTGGGTGTACTGAAAAAGAAAATACTAAAAATAAGACTGAACATTTATAGTAATCATCTCTTCCTCACAAATTACCAAGGTTTGAACCCTCAACCTTCAGCCCCTGTAGTTTGAGTTACAGGACTGACAAAAACAAGGGTACTTTAGGAAAATGAAGTGCTGCATCCAGAGAAGTGTTTTAGGGAGAACTAGGCCCCTGTCTGTGGGAGGGGTAATGGAGGTAAGGAGGGACAGAGGGATGACTTCTGGCCACTAACCAGTAGCAGCTCCTCCTCCAGACCCTCCAGTGGCCAGCCACTGCTTCATTTTGATGGTTAATTTACAGCTCCCTCCAATTAGTGGCTCTTTAAGCACATCTGCCATTCAGAATCTTCATATACCAGCAAGGTATATGTCTGGTGCCAATCTGTTTCCTTTCCACCTGGCTTTCTAGATACCGACTATTTCTAAGGTGGCGCTTTTATTCATAGATGCTAGGGTTGGAAGGGACCTCAATAGATCATCGAGTCCGACCCCCTGCAGAGGCAGGAAAGAGTGCTGGGGCTAGATGACCCCAGCTAGATGGTTATATAACCTCCTCTTGAAGACCCCCAGGGTAGGGGAGAGCACCACCTCCCTTGGGAGCCCGTTCCAGGCCTTGGCCACTCTAACTGTGAAGAAGTTCTTCCTAATGTCTAGTCTAAATCTGCTCTCTGCTAGCTTGTGGCCATTCAGTGAAAGGACTTGATCGAGTCTGCTCTCAGAGCTGCTCTAGTTAAAGTGTCACCCCTGCCACCCACAGACCATGTGTAAAAGTGCCTTAATGTGCCACCCTGCCCTGTCTTCTGCTTGACTTCAGACTAATATGGCTAACTACCCCTCTACTTATTTATTAATTAATTGAAAAATTGCTGTGCTGGCTCTGAGGAGAAACATATCAGTCACAAACTTCACCAAGAAACTCAGAAAGCTAAATCTTAACAGTTCTTTTTCTTTTTTTAAAAAGACAGGTGAGGTTATTTACATATGTGGTCCGTAATTGAGGGCATTATGGAAAAAGTGACTTTTGGAGGGGGGATTTCAAAGTTCCAGCAAACCTGTCATTTGCTAGTTGTGACAGTAAGAGGGAAAGACATAATGTGACGTCAAATGGAATTGAAGAAGAGCCGAAGCATGTCTGAGTAAGAGAAGCAACCTTTCAATCATATACCAGTATGATACAATTTGGGTATTTTGTTGAAGTATTACAACAAAAACTGGCGCATTTAAATAACATTTTCTATAATCCTGCTCCATTTAATCATTCCCAGCAAATTTTATTTCTGAAAGCTGCATTATATCTTCTTAACCTAAGGGTATGTCTACACTGCTCAATGTTGTCTTCAACTATGCTAATGCCATGCTCTGTACCCTGGATTCCCCACACACCATATGGAAAACCTTTGCCATGTGACTTATTAACATTCACCAGCGATCAAGGAATATTGCACACATTAGGCAGCAGACAACCCTGCATAGCATTATGTAGAACATTGCCTTTAGTCCCTTAAGGGGTTAATTCTTCTCCCCAGCCATAATGACATAAAAGACAGAAATCTGCCCCATTCACAAACCCCACCATTACTAGTGTTTCCTTAGGTCAAGTTTCTCTAGGAGAGTACCTGTGCTTTTTTTTTTTACCCAATTTGATGGGACCACCAGACATACTCCAAACTCTACATGGAAGAGCAGTTTTGGGGAGGGAAGGACATCTGTAGCTGGTTCTTTATTTCCCTAAGGCTTCATTATTCTCAACTGCAATCATCCAAGCATTATGGCTTTGAAGATATGCTCCTAATTTTTTTGGCAGGAAGAAGAAATACCACAAGTGCTATACAGAAAATGCTTGTCAAATTAGGTTCACAAAAGACTGCACCAATAAAGCAGAACTTACTGAATTAAACAGGCTGAATTGTAGAACAGAATAAGAGAACCAGTCACCATTACAAAGGCTAAAGCCACATACTAACACTTCCATTGCAAGTACAGGATAGTATATTGGCACCATGACAGACACTATAGGGCATTTATAGACATTACATTTTTGTAGGTTTAATTCAGGCTACAACTGTCACTATATACACACGGACACCTGTAGTCTGAATTAAAATTGGCTCCAATTTGAACTAAATAATCCTTATTGAATGAGAATTAAAGTAATGAAGATTAGGGCAGTCCAAATTAGGCAAGTTAAATTGTATTAAACATGTATATATGATGTTGCTTTTAGAAAAAAACAGTCCTTAGGAATTCAGATAAGCAGATAGGTATTTCAAATATCAATCCACTCAAGAGAAACTCAGTTGGGTTTCTGCAAGTCATATGTACCAACAACACCTCACAGGCTGCGTCCAGACACTCATGTAGAATGTGGCACAGCAGAAACACCTGCGGCACTACATACCGCATATTCAGCTGTTCTCCGAGGTGCAAGGGAGCAGCATCGGTTTAACCCCTGGATATCCAGGGGTCAAAAAAACCTGTGCGCAAATACAAAAAAGCAGAGCAGCATGTGCGAGAGCAACACATGCCACTCAGAACTGGAGCCTGGCCAGCCAGAGCCACGCTACAGCTGCCAGCCAGGCTCTGAGTGGCAGGATCGCCACTGCTGCAGTCTAAGGAGGACCCCAGAACCCCAGGTAAGGCTGCTGGGGCCAGCCCAGTGCAGGCCCCAGGCTCTCTTACCCTACCTGGAGTAACCTGGTGCATGGCACAGGTGTTCCCTGGGGACAACTAGCAGCGGCACAAGGTGTCCCACTGCTTGCTGTCCCCAGGGGAAACAAACGTGCCCGCTTATATGAATGGGCCACAGTGACTAAGTATCAGGTCAATTGCATGGCATTTTAGACAACTGCAACAATGTAGCAGTGGTTACACAGGCTTATTATTGCCTCCTAATTACTTCCCACAGCATAAACTCACACACCTAGGCCAAGAGTTGAGTCTGTTAAGGGGCTGTCAATGATCATCTGTTAAACCTTAATTTGAGTTGAAATTTGATTTGAGCTGTGTGATGTGAATCTGTTAACATGGCTTAGAAAACGCTGAACATGTCTACAAACAGCCTATATTCTTTGAACTTCAGTCTGCAATGCATTCTTTGACATTAGTATTAACATTATTCCAGTTACAAACGGTGCATTCCAAATCATTAAACAGGGAGTGTTAATGGAAATACTCCATTTATTGTGGATGCAGCTTCAGAATACAATGGTTGAACAAATCTTTTTATTGCAGCTATCAAATGTATTTGAAAGATTCAGAGAGTGTGTACAATAACCCAAAACAAAAAGACAATCATAGACAAAGCCAGGCACTCTTTGCACAGTTTCACTCCCTACAGGTAACTAAATGCATCTCTATATGTAAACAAGATGTTTCAGCTAAGCAGAGGAGCTCATCTTTGGACTGAAATACATTTTCCCCTCCTTTAAAAAAAAAAAAAAATCAGATGCTACAAAGATGACATGGTGAAAATGCACAAGAAAGCTCTTATGAATGTGTTTATAGCTACTCTAATTGCCTTGTTTCCTCCACTCATACACTGTCAGATGTAAATGATAAACCTTATGTCACGTAAATTCAAACCAAGCTGACTTCTTATAGCCTTGTGTTTACTATATACAAATAAAGTATTTG
>NW_005841929.1:76721-87617 GCF_000455745.1 Alligator sinensis
GGAAAGAGTTTAAAAAATAAGAACACTGTAAGACAGAAGTGTGTTCAGTTTGAGTACTTAAGTGTATCTAGTATACGGCACTGATGAATGGCAAGATTTAGTGTACAGTATTTTGAATCAAGCCCCAACTGTGTTTAGTTTTTTTTATGGTAGTTTTTATATAAATTAAACTACAGTGTTTTATACAAGTGACTTATTTTTGACCCTCTATATCCTTATTTTTTTTGCTCTTAAAACTATAACTTTCTTTTTTAATTACCCATTATTGGGCTTCTGACATTTTAAAAAAATTAATACTTATCTCACCATTCCACTAATGGCATTTATGAAATCTTACTATAGAAAAGTGTGTGGTTTCATTTTTATTTTTTAAAAAAAGCTGTGATATTGGCTAATTATGTATGTTTATTACTAAATATAATACTCTACATGTATTAAAGCATTCTACCATTAGTAGTGCCTTAAAGCTAAACTTTGTAAAGCTATGTGTGTATATGTTCTAAATTGCAGTCAATTACTAGTCACTAACAAAAAAAAATAAAGTATCAGTACCGCTGTCAGCTAACATAATCATCCAAATTTAGGTATTAACTTAAACTAAAATGGAAAAATTGATACTTTAAAAAAGTATAAAACAAAATTTAAACAAGTTATTGATGCAGTATTTTTCATGACATGGGCAACTTACAGAAAATATTACATTGTCAACTAAAGATACTTCTTCCATGCCTTAAAGTGCAGAAAGAAAGACTTCTGTATTCCAAAAGTAACCACTGTTTTTATAGGTTCACTGCACAACTTTTTCATGCAACTCAATTTGTACATGCGATTTTGAGTTGATCTCTCATGTCAGTTGGAATTGCTGTTCAGATACATAATTAGTTCTATCAGTAGAAAGGTCGATATATTTCACAGCATGGGTTTCTTTAGGAATAAAGGCTCTTGTGCAAAGGCAGTACTATTATGATGAATGTCTAGACTGATTATTAAATACAGTGCTAATATACATGGTTTTAACTGGGATAATGCAAAAAAAAAACATTTGGTAAATAAACATAAATATAAAAAGCACAATTTAGCACTTTTTTTTTCAACTGAGTTGGTCCAGCATCTTTAGTAGCCTCTTATGGTTCTTTCTCAAATTGTCTCAAACCTGCTGAGAAAAAGAAACATGAGAAATTGCTTGAAGTTAAAGAAGTGTTTTTAAATTGTTGTAAAGCAGACCTGGATTAAATCTCAAGAAATCTTCTTAACTTGTAAGAACAATAGGGCAATGGAACAAGCTGCCCAGGGAAGTTGCTGATTTTTCCTTTATATAAAAGCTTCCAAGAGAAGCCCTATATTCTCTCCGTCTAGAACGGCTTAGTAACAGCTAGTCCTGCATCTGTTTAGGGGCTTTAGACTAAATGACCCTTAATGTCCTTTCCAACCATATGAATGTGCCAATGCTATACAGAAGGCACAGTTTCCAAGTAACTCAAATATCTCCTCAGAGCACTTGTAAGAAGCAAGGCATAGTACAGACCTAACACCAAGCTTCTTGGCCAGCCAGTACACTCAGAAGTGCTCCATAGCTCCACCGGAGGATGAAGATTTCACATGATGAAAAACCTTTGGAGCAGATAGTGGGAGCACAATGGCCCTTCTATAAAGAAACTTCAAGTAGTACTACAAAGCATGTTCCCTACCCAGCATTTCCCAATGGTTGACAGCCACTGATGTACTAAGTTAGACTCCATTCTGGTCATCTCTTGAACATATTTTTAAAACTACTTGCTGTGCTTGCAGTGGCAGGACACTGACAGTGACCTCATCCTCCTGCTTTACCTGTGGTAGTTAAAGGGTATTATTAATGTATTTTGACTGCTAGTTGTGTATGAGGTTTGTTCCCAGAGTTTTAAGAACAAGTTAGACAAACATCTGTCTAGCGTGGTTTAGATAGGGATGACCCTGCCTTGAGCAAGGTTTGGATTAGATGATCCCCTGAGGTCACTTCCAGTCCTACTTTTCTGTGATTCTAAAACTCTACAATTCCCAGAATAAAGGACAGCTAACCAAAGCCTGGCACTTGGAAGTTTTAATCTCAGTTCTTGTACTGACACCATCTCCACACATGGTTTGGGGTAAATTACTCGGTAGTGTCATAATAGCTTAGATCTGGCCTGCTCCCATAGAAATCAATGACAGAACAGAGTGCATCTAGCGCTGTGTCATTCTGGATATATTCCTTATTTTCCTTGTAAAATAAGAACAAAGCTCGCCTGATAGGACAGGTAGTTTTTATACAATGCATTTAGTTTTCACAGTGCCTACAAACATGGTAGCTATTGTTACAAGATCAATTTCTAAATGTCAGAGTGATAAAGCCCACTACTCACACATTAATCTTTGGATTGAATTTTGTAACTTTCAGTCTGCTGTGTAGATTGCCATTGTTTTATTTGCAAGGCTAAATTGAAAGGATCCTGTTGGATAGGCTTCTTAATTTTATTAAACAGTTAAAACTGATCAGAGAACTCTGTGTTCCCCACCCTTGTATTCCTCAGAGGCTTGTTGCCTCTGGTTGGCATTCTTTGCTTTTTCCTTTCCAAACAGCCACGTCACAATTCTCACACTATTCAATCCTAACATGGCCAAAATGGAAATGCTAAGCACAGCTTGCAGTGTGAGAAAGTACCAGTATACTGCAGCAGCCAATGCAGGCCTGAGGCCAAGAGCATTTGAAGTCTGCTCAGATGAATTTACAGAGGTTGAGGGCACTCACTGATTTCCAAGATTAAAATTTTTTAAAAAGCAGCAAGTGGCTATTCATTTTTCTTGAGACTTTACTCTTAGCTGTTGGTATTGTTTAGCATTATTTTATGGGTTTGTTTTAAGATGTTTTGAAGGTTTCTATTTCAATGGAACCATTTGGATAAACAATGCTGTGACATTAACTTCAATCAGCTAGTCACTTTTTTGTTATTATAAATAAAAAATCAGATCCACTCCCACTACAGACTTTAAAAGGACTATTCCCAGATGCCTGACAACTTCTGTTAGTAAAATGACTGTCCTGTTCTTTGGACCTCACACAGTTTACTGGAAGGCTGCAGCTACATCAAACGTATTACATATGTTGTTCACACCAGGCTTGGAAAACAGCTAGAGAACTGTAAAGTATTGATTTAGTCAATACCATAGAAGGCAGATTTGGGCTTCTAACTCCAAAATATTTTTCATGTTAGTTATGGATGCGATAATTGCAACTAATTTGTTTGAAAGGCAAAGGAAGCAATTTCTTTTTATTACCATTAATGGTATTATCATTTTAAAAGCTGTATGCATCTGTATGAAAATGTGGAAAGGCTTCTATTTAATGTTCAGGAGAATAATTAGCCTCACTTACCATTAGTCTCTGACTTTTTCCCCATAGTCGTTACCTGCATTGAAAAAAAATCCATTTTTAAATAAGGTTTTATATATATATATATACACATATATATATATATACACACACACACACATATATATATATATATACACATATATATATATATATACACACACACACACACACACACACTCATATATATAGAAGAAGAAGAAGAATTATAATTATTCATAATGGAAACATTCATTCCTAGCAAAGGACTAACACTTAATTCTTCATAAAAGGGACTTAAAAATTAAATGCTGCATAGACCTTTTGCTGGCCTATGGTGATGTTACCTTAGTAGTAGAGGTTGTCTTTTCAACTGACTGCTTCTCCCAGAGATTACGTTTGCCGGATACATCTCCTGGTCTTAAATCCTGTTTTATTTTTGGAAGAGAAGCAAGAGAATAGAAACCAAGATTAGTTCAAATTTGTGTTATTAAGGTAAATTAAGGGCTTTGTTGCCCAGCAGGAACTTCCCACAGGAACACCCACACGAGAACTGTGCAAATCCCACTCATGATAGTTTTTCACATATGAACAAGGACTGACGGCAAAATTTGGCCTGAAGAACCTTTATTTACACATTATGTATGTTCTTTTATTTGCTTCTGTGATATGTCATGCAAGAAGGTATGAGTAAAGAAGGGAAAATAAGGCTTTTTTTTCATTTTTAAGACAGAGAATGGGTTCAACAGCCATTGCATAAGTAGCAGAGACAGCAGCTGGTATTTTATTTCCTCGGCGCCTCTTAAATACCACTGGCACTCCCCAGTCAAAGATAATGTTTTTTGTTTGTTTTTTTCTCTTAAAGACAGTAAATGCAGAAGGAAACACTTTATGAACACCCAGAACAATGCACAACATTTGTTCTCATTGTATAGCAAGATTTACATAATGGCCATTCACATATTCACCCCGGATACATGTGTACTGCTCTGTAAAATTCTGCAGTCAGGTGGATTTACAGTTCTGTAACAACAGAATTTATTGTATTATTGTAACCCATCCTCCACAAGGAGGCCTATCTATCCACATCTCCCAAAGTAGTAGACAAAGTCCAGCTAGGGATCATAGATATACTTCAGTAAGCTGTGACTCTCTAGAATGTGCCAAAAACAAAGCTAGAGAAGTTACAACTGCTGCTGGGCAATTTTTGACCTCCAGAAAAAGATTGTCCACCAATACTGACAGCACAAATCTCCAAAGGACTGGCCACATAACTCACCTTCTCTCCAGTATAAAACTGGAAGAAATCTCATAGGTCAGAGTCCTATCCTCTGCTGTTGTAGACAAATCACATCATATCTCCCAAACTGAAAAGGCTTCGTCTTCTAACTAGACAGCAATTTTACTCCCTGTCTCCATCCTCCCCATCACCTCCATGAGGAGGCTGTTCCTGAAATTCGTGTCTCTAACAGTTGGCAAAGAATATTGTTTTAGATTTTGGAAAGGAAGAAGGAAGGACAGCTATGTCCTAGGGCTGGGGAGGAAGAAAAAAGAGGTGGCTTAGGAACGGAGACCATCTTGATTTATCAACAGCCTTAAAACCCTAGATTTACACCTGTACAATTGCTCAGAGTAAACTATAAACACATTTACCTGACCAGCTTAGCAAAGAGGCCCCCCCAATCCAAAAAAAAACAGAAGGCAAGCAGGCATCTAGAGGAGTCCACTCAAGGAGAGAGACTGAAAGGAAAGAGCAATCCGCTGAGAGAGAGAAAGAGAGAGAGATGGTTGAGGAAAGGAGAGGTTAGATCCAGGTTCTCACTGTCATTTAGAAAAAGGAATGAAAATTTAAAAAATATAAGAGTTTGCCTCTATGCTAATTTATTTTAACTGCTGTTAAGCACTTATCACAGTTTGTGGGGGAAGGGAGTTATTTATTCAGGCATTGTGGTTACACAGTGTTACACAGCTGTTGACAAATGCTGATTTACAAAGAACAGCTATTGCAAATTATAAGCAAACCTATTAAAAGATAACAGATATGTAAATCAAGAAAGCATATGCTACATTAGCAGGGAGGTACCTTATTTACTGTGTAGACAACACAATGGACATCAGGAGAAGGCTTCTTTCAATAAAACACCAAAATCATCATTACTTATGATGCAACTGAAGTTTACGCCCTGCTTTGTGTGCCATCATTTTCTTTGCCCAGCCCTTTTCCTCTGCTGTGTTCCCATTCCTGTTTTTTCCTCTGTGAGATGCTCTCAACCTATTTTTCCCTACTTGGCTGTGAGGAGGGGGCATTGGTTTGTTCCTCCATCCTTCATTTGTGGCTCTATCTGCCAGAAAGCCCCACACTCCATTAACGAAGGCAGCCACTGGTGGTCTGGACCAGGTACTCTTTGTAGCTGAGGTGAGCAATCCTATGGTAGCTGCTCCTGCGGTTACTGAAGCAGGGCTTACTATGGCAACAGGGATAAAATCTGGCAGCTTTCAGGGATACAGCTTGTAGCTGTGTTGGTCTAAAAAGCAGAGGCAGACACAACTCTCGGGCTTGAGGCGATATCTTTTATTAAACCAATTAAATAGTAGCACAAAAATTTCTTTGCAAGCTTTTGGTTTCAAACCCTTTGGATACAAGCTATATCCCTGAAAGATGGAAGGTACTGTAATTAGCCATTTAGAAATGTAAACTTCATTGCTAAACAGGAAATAAGAAAGTACATCTGTGGGGGGCCTGTAGGGGAGATCATGCTCAGGGGCAATCAGCATGGGTTCACCAAAGGCAGGTCCTGCCTGACCAACCTGATTGCTTTTTACGACCAAGTAACTAAATCCTTGGATGATGGTGTCACTGTAGACATAGTCTTTCTAGACTTTAAGAAGATCTTTGACACTGTCTCTCACCCTATCCCCATCAATAAATTAAGCGACTGTGGCATTGATGCCTGCACAGTTGGATGGGTAAAAAATTGGCTGATGGGGCGCACCCAGAGAGTAGTGATGGACGGGCTGTACTCAACCTGGCGAGATGCGAGCCGTGGGGTTCCCCAGGGCTTGGTCCTCGGGCCCGCACTGTTTAACATCTTCATCAGCGACTTGGACGAGGGGGTGGAAAGCACGCTGTCCAAGTTTGCTGATGACACTAAGATGTGGGGCGAGGTGGACACACTTGAAGGGAGAGAGAGGCTGCAACTAGATTTAGACAGACTACAAAAGTGGGCAGACGAGAATAGGATGGGGTTCAGCGTTCAGAACCAGAGGCTGAGCTTGCTTATTTGGTCCTACCTAGATTGGGGGTTTAGCAGATGCATCTTTGGAATTAGTTATCTGCATGGCTCGTAATGACGCCAAAGCAAGGACATTACTTAGGTCAGGCCGCAGTTGGAGGACTGTGTCCAGTACTGGGCGCCGCACTTCAAGAGGGATGTGGCCAGCCTGGAGAGGGTTCAAAGGAGGGGCACCCGCTTGGTGAGAGGGCAGCAGGACAGGCCCTACGAGGAGAGACTGAAGGACCTGAACCTGTTCAGCCTCAGCAAGAGGAGGCTGAGGGGGGACCTGGTGGCTGTCTACAAGCTCCTCAGGGGGGATCAACAGCAAATAGGCAGGGCCCTTTTCTCCCCAGCACCACCTGGGGGGACAAGGAGCAATGGTAATACGCTAATGGAGAATAGGTTTACGTTAGAGATCAGAAGGCAATATTTTACAGTTAGGGTGGCCAAAATCTGGAACCAACTTCCCAGAAAGTGGTCCTCACCCCTACCTTGGGCAAATTCAAGAGGTTGGATGATCACCTGTCTGGGGTCTTGTGAACCCAGCATTCATTCCTGCCTGTGGCAGGGTGTCAGGCTAGATGATCTGTTCAGGTCTCTCCTGACCCTAGCTACTATGAAACTATGAAAAATTCAACTCCCTGCCTGACATCTGACACCTCCAGGAAAGAAACCTGCTGGAGCCGTGTCTCAGCCTAATCCGCATATTCACAGAGAAACTTTTCCACAAATGGACTTTGAAAACCAGGGGAACCTCACCATCCTTAAGGAGATCCTGGTGTCAAAAAAAAACTGTGATAAAAAAGGTGGAATAGTGTATGCAGCATGTGTCACCCAAAACTGGAGCCTGGCCAGGTGGAGCTATGCTTCAGCTGCCAGCCAGGCTCCCTGCTGCGGGATCGCCACAAGCACAGCCCCCAGAGGCCCTCAGAACCCCAGGTGACGCTGCTGGAGCCAGCTCAGGTGCTGGCTCCAGCCTCCCCTACCCCACCTGGGGCAACATAATGCGTGCCAGAGTGCACATGCACGGGCGTTCCCTGAAGACAAGTATCAGCGGCACATATTGTGCCACTGCTCTTGTCCCTGGGGAAACACACATTCCCACTCATGGGGACGCTCCCCAGGTGTCCTGGATCCTAGCAATGCCATTCCTCACCAGCCCTCTAGTGACAAGTCAAAGCTTTGGAGGCAAGAAACTCTATTAACCTTTATCATGCAACTGCCCACAGCACGTTCTAACTTTAACACCACTTAACATCACTTCCAGAGATTTAGTGCAACGTGTAATTTCATCCTTATTTACCAGCATTAGTGTTTCTGTAAACTTGAGCATCTTGGTAGGGAAACGTCCTACCATCCCTTCCACAGAACTATCTAATTTGTTGACCTAGCAGATTTACCTTATTGCTTTCTCCCATTGGCACAAATGAGAACCCATACTCCAAAAGCCAGGTGTTGTAGATCTACTTACCGAAGGTTTTGGAGCAGGCGATTTGTTGCTCTCTGGGGTCTTGGTTAGCCATTCATTGATACGACTGGAAACACCAACCTTCAGTCCAGCTGTTTCCTGCAAAATAACCATTTACCAATTTAACTGGATATTTTTTTTTAATGTAATCCTGCCTAACAGATCCATAGTTTGGGGTTAAAGAAAAATCAAATCCCCAAATTGAAGAAAAATTTCTCCCCAAAAGTCTGTGGCTGTTTGGAATTCATCCTGTATAGTTTGAAGATATTACATGTCCAAAGTGAAAAGATCTTTATCCTAAATTCCAGTATACCAGAGACCTAAGCATCAAAACAAGTTGTTAATATAGTTTCTTAAAATACACAGCAAAAATGGTCACCACTGGCTCTGAACTTAGCCGACAGCTCAGCACTTAAATCAATGCTTGCTGGTTCTTTTGACATTTGCTGAGCATCTTTCAGCTCACATTGACCGGTGGTTTATGAATTTAGAGAGAGAAGATACAATATACCTTTATAGATACCTCAATGAAGAACAAGCTGGTAGCAGTCAGATCAGCATCTAAGCCACTTAAGACACTACTGGGTAAACTGGCAACCATTTAAATTGTGCATATAGCACAAGCCATTTCCAAATCCCATTGATCTCAATATTAAAGAAGCTGCTTAAACCAATAAAAATTAAACAGCTAGTTCAAGCAGGCACAGTCTACTCTCAGGCTTTCCCACCTCATTAATGCTGGTTCCACTGTTACTCAGAACCTGTCCTCAGTCTCTAACGTCTCGACACTTTATGAAGGCTTGTCACACTGATATTCAGAGAGCCTTGCCTCTAACAGGAGCCTTGAAAATGACATTTTCAGGGTTGTTATTAACACAGTACTGACAGCAGGTGAGCTAAGCTAGAAGGATTACCCACCCATCCCACATTTCAGGCAAGTTTTTGATTGTCAAACTAACCCATTACATAAAGCTTAGACTACGTAAGAATTTGCATCACAAAACAGCCATCACAACTCAGAGAGCCTCTTTACATTGTTTGAGCTGCTCAGTTGTAGCTGTCAGATATGACATGTGGTGTCTCAGCGGGAACTTTATAACTAAGCCCACTATGGCACTAAATTCCCCACATTGCCTAATGTTATAGCAATCTCGAACTGGTAGCTGGGTGTTTGTGGACCCAATCCTTCAAGATGCTGAACCTCTTTCTCTTCCAATGACCTTGACAGGACTGCTCACAGGAGCGAATACTCACAGAAGTAAGGAGTGCAGAATCGGGTCTTATATAAACAATAGACAAAACAGAAATATATACCTTATTGGGTGTCCCTGTCCCAGAAGGTGATGAGAAAACATTCCCTTTCTCCCACATGCTCTTAATGTTACGAACACCCTCAGCCGGGACTGGAAGATCAGAGGCCGCTGGCTTGGTAGGTTTTGAAGCCTTGGTGCCCTGCAAGAGAGAGACTACTTTGTGCTTAAAATTAAAACTGGTGTCAGGAGTGATCTAGAGCGCTGAGCTTTACTGAGCAATATATTGCATGTTAACTAACAATATGTTCTACTGATGACAATACGAAATGATGAAGAGAAAGATTTCTTAGAAAGAATATGGTTGAGATCGTCACCCATTTTTAAATACAGTTGTGTCCAACGCCACAACAAGCTAATTTATGGGAACCACATTCCTGCAGATTTTGTGCACATGCATTTTCACAAGGTTTGTGGTAAACTGCAAGAGAACACATGGTCACAAAACTGTGCTGACCCCTGGATTTGCCCTGCACCCTCTCAAGCATATCCATCTCCCTCAAAAAAAATTGCCTCTGGTTTCTACGTAAGTAAAAAGGGAAGGATACTCTGAGAGGAAGGCCTTAATAAAGATTGATAAATAAAGTGTATTCCACTTTCTCCCACTGATGCTGACACGTTAATATTACTTTCTTGAACCGTTGGGACAGACTTCAGCAGCTGAAAGTATCTGTAAGATGAGGCACTTTTACAGGGTTACCAAATATTAGTGCCAACCTCTCTATAGCCACAGTCTGTGACAGTCACAAGTATTGTAAAGTATATGCTTAATTGCAAATCAACTTAAGACTGCATATCCCTGTTGAAAAAAATCAGCAATTCTGCATCAGCACATCGGGTGTTTTTACACGTGCCTCATGCTCTGGGCATGGGAAGGGAGCAGAGGGAAGGGTGCTTTAATTAGAGCAGCTGCAAGAGCCACTTTAGTTAAAGCACCCACACCATCTCATGAATCAGTATCTCTGGGCCCCACCACCATTTTGAAATGTGGGGCACTGATACATGAGACGTGGAAGCTGGCTGTAGCATGCTCCAGCAGACTCAATTAATCACAGAACTTCAGAGCAGTAATTACAGCATGTTGGAGCAGTCTCTGGGCATGTCTATAGGTACCCATTAAGACTAGATGGTGGCTGTAAAGTGACCAGTCACATTGTTTCAAAACTCTGCCCTACTTCTCCAGCATGAAAAGCCAACTCACATGTCACAAAGAGCCAATTCACACATGTACTCAATGCACACATCAGTTCAGATTTACTGAAATCAACAGAGCACCAATCATTGATACTCGCTGTTCCAATGTTTCTGGCATGGCAACACCAGAGCTCCCTGCTGCATGAATCCCACCTTGTGGATGGATGGGGCTATTGTTACATCCTCACCCATTCATTTGTTGGTGTCTAATACAATATCAGGGCATGTGGTTAAAGTTTTAGGCCCTTTGAGCTTGTTACGCTTATGACTTACTCAGATTCCAAA
>NW_005841929.1:87648-130151 GCF_000455745.1 Alligator sinensis
CACTTCTTTAAATTTAACAGCATCCAGGTGAATAAGGACAATGATAAGGACTGGATATTTTTTTCAGGGCTTCAGCCTGAATAGGGTATAGCGTCTACGCCATGTGCTCTTTTCCTTATCTAAGTTACAATGGTACTAAAAGCAAGACTGATTCTTTAACACAGTCACATAACAAAGTTTATTGCGCTCTCTTCCTCTCCTTCCTCATTTGGCATCTGCAGCAAGGTTTGTACCCTAGGCAAAACCCTACCAGTGCTTGTGGAGGGAGCAGGGAAAATGGGGGTGTGCTGCTGAGTGCCAGAGGAAAAAGTGAGCCGTGTGCAGGAGTCTTACCTTCCCCCGGGATTCAAAATCCCTGGGCTGCTGCCTGCTGTTACCATGGCATGGGATGCCCACAGGGCTGCCACCCTGGTGCCCCCTCTAAGTTGGCATCCAGGGTGGTGTCCCACTTGCCCCCACCCCTTGTATTACTTTTACTACCTGTGCAGGGTGGTAAAACTGTCTCAACAGAGACTATACTACAAAGAATTCATAGAGGCCTGTTTTTATGGTCAGACTATGGAACTAGGAGCTGAAGATGTGGACTCTGTTCCTAGCTCTGGTAAGGAGTCACTGTCTGACCCTATCATGAGTCACATGTCTTTGGTTAAGCCCTCCTGTCTTTTAGGAAGGCAGGGACAGGAAGGTACCTAATATATGAGGATGCTGGGCTGAGTACTTTACTGGTTTTTAGAGGCCTTCAAACCCCCATCTAGAACAGCAGATGCAACTAAGGCTTTAGACAGAAGCAGGAAAATTTAGTGATAAAAGGGATGCAGAATTGTGAAGGCTGCTTCAGGTAAGTGTGGAGGTTTGTTCCAAGCCTGCCTGAGCCACTTTATAGTGAAAGGCTCATCAGAAACGCCTTTGTGATGAAATTCTCTGAACACCTAGATGCTAAAAGGTGATCTGATTAGAATAGCCACAACAGCAATCACCTGCTTCAGTTAATACAATTCCACATACCTCAATTGCACTTGTGTATTGCTCAAGTCGGCTGTCAATCTTGGAGACAACTGTTGCAGAGTGAGTGGGCTTTGCACCACTGTTTGGGGTAGGGATTAAAAAGAAAGATATGATTACTCTGATCAAGCACTTTCCAGCTTTGTTTTAATCTATTTATTTTATTGTAACTAGTAGTTTATTACTTTACCTCTTCTGAGCGGATTTGTTCAAAAACTCTGCTCGTTCTTCAATCTACAAATAGAAAAAAAGTGCTATATACGTTCATCAACAACGTGAGCAGCCTGATACAATATAAGCTGAAGGGTGATACACAACTTTAAAGAGCAAAAGAAGAGAACCAGAAAAGGAGAATCAGCTTCAGATTCAAACCACTGCAGTCACGTAAACACAGGTTTAGAGATAGACTTATACTAGGATTCTGTTCTGCAAGAAACGTGCAAAGTTTAAGGAACTATGCACATTCCTTCATTTACATCTCACATAGTCTTCAACACTACCCAAGCACATAGTTTTTTCAAGAATAAGTCCCAAGTACAGCAGAGCTGGAAGTAAACGGAGAATAGGTTATGTCACTAAAAGGAACTTACATTATATCCCAATTTCACAAATCCTTCAAAAGCAGCATGAAAATATAATTGCTTCTTTTGAAAGAGAGGCAAATGCAGTACATTTGCCAAAATAGAGATACTAAAAAGCCGTATCTGGAGCTGGGTCACATGTCCCATGCTATGCAGTTTTAGTGACAGCCAAGTTAATTTTGAATTCATAGTGTATTTTGTTCATGTACAATTTGCTCATTTTTGAGTCAATATTTGACAGCTGTTATCACACAGCAGCATCTTGCAAACTGAAATAATTCTCCATTTCTACAGGGAAATCATGTGTCAGCTCCAGTACAGGTGAATTGTGAAGGTTTCAGGGAGATATACTAAACCTCTGAATAGTACAAGGAGAGAGAAAGGACTACAAGGAATTTCAAAGCATTTCATACAAGCTTTGCTTGCATTCTGCGCTTTGGGAAGCCAGAGGCAGATACAACAGCCAGTGTAATCAGCTGAAAGGACTTCATAATCCACATCTTTTTTCTCTTCTTATTCCCAGCAGTTATCTGGACTCACCCCTGTTTGATCCTCCCACATCCTATCTCAGGCACTCCCATTTAGGAGTGATAAAACAGAGGTAACTCTAGGGGATATAAATAACCTCCAGTTAGTCCAGAATTTAGGTTAACTGGGATCTTCCAGTTTATCTCTATGTCAATTGTCTGTAAGTCATTTTAATGGTGACTATTGCAGTACTGGTGTCTTTAAAGCTGAGGTAGTATAAACTAAAGACCATTCATTACAATGGTTCTAGGATTTTCCCTGCACCCTTCCACGCTCAAGCAACATAAAATGATGACCCCTTATTGTCGTGGGTGGACAAGTTGGCAACAACCTGTTCCAACTTTAATACCGCTTCAATCAGAGTTAATGTTGGAGCATTTTTAAAGCATCTGTACCATTCCCAGAATGTCCACCTGTAACAATTAGACCATAATTCATGGCTCAAATATTAAAAAGTTCTGTGGATCACAGAAGCCAGAATTCAATCAAGATCACTTGATACTGACAAATTAGCAAAGTAGAACAGTGGTACCAAACACATTTCACAGGCAGATTAGTGGCCTGGGGTCAGCCCATGGGCCCAATCCAGCACATAGGGCTACATCATCTGGCCAACAGGGTTCCCCATGGGCATGGAAATTTGGCAGCAGGACAAGCAGCAGCAACAACATTAATTGATTGCTGCTATGACTCCAGGAACCACAGCAAATAACATTGCCACTGCACCCCAGCTGCCAAATTTCCAGAGCCATGGGGAGCCCTATGAGCTAGACAACATGGTTCCATAGGCTGGATCTGGCCTAAGGGCCATATCTCAGTCACTCCTGAACTGGACAAATTCCAGTCAGTTCATCTGTGGATAAGGACATGTGTACTTCTGGAGCTATTTCAAAAGGGCAGCAGCTGTTACGTTATGGGTAGACAAGCCAGAAATAATACAAATGTAGTAAAACTGCTCCAACTTTAACTCTAGCTGAAGCAGTGCTAAAGGTGGAGCAGTTGTACTACATTTGTACCCTCTCTGGCTTGTCCACCCCTAACATTTAGGATGTAACAGCTGCTGCCCTTCTGAAATTTCCCCTTTCTGAAATGCTTCCAAATGCATGTGTGTTCACACCCTATGTTTTAGAAGCATACCAAAAGTTCAGTCCTCATCTAAGGGTATGAACAAACATACATTTGTAGCAGCTTCAAAAGGGAAGGGGGAGCTTCTGTGACTGCTACATATGCATGAGTCTGTAGCAAATGCATCAAAACCACTCCAACTTTAGCCCTGCTTCATCCAAGGCCAAAATTGGGGCCATTTAGCTACAGGATTATGCACACATACCAGTTACACTGTAACAGCTGCTGCAAGCACTTAAGCAGCTGATTCTCCTTCCCTTCTGCAGCTGCTACAAATATACATTTGCCCATACTCTAAGAACTAAGCTATACGCAAGGACTGATACAAAAGATGGACAAATATTATTTGTCCATGTAGGAGCAATTCAAATACTGTACATTTGCTGTTTCCTCAAACAGCCACAAGGTGACAGCAATGCATCAACCAGGGAGGCAAAGATGACTATATGCTCACACGTTTGGTCCTCCGCTATTTTCAACTTTTTAGAAATGGATTTTTACCCAAAAGAAATACAATAGAAATTTCCATTGGTGAACTGATTTGTGATGTTAGCTTAAGCAGGTAAACTTGTTCCAACCATTTTACCATAGATCAAGGCAAAAAATTCAAATGCTGCCTACCAGCAACAAAACTCAGCTTAAAATTAAATTTACTACCAGCCTGTTTGGTGGTGGGAAAATGCTACAAGAGAAATGTGGCTAACAACTGAAGGTCAGGTGGACTTACTTTTTGGCTCTCTTACAAGCAAATATGGTCTGAACAAATATTTAACATGGAACTGCTCTGTTATTGTAAGAAGCCTGTATTTTCTTACTGCACTCAGTTCTTGATAATAAATTTTGCTCTAAATGGGACTTCTAAAGAAGACTGCTGTACATACACTATAGAAGCAAAGGCCTTGATTTTTCATGAGCGCTGCAGAAGCAGATCTATCCCATATCAGTGGGGTGGTTCATAGAGTCTTCTGGTTGAAAAACGTAATTAAATCTGATATCTAATTGACAAACAGTTCTTCTAAAATTGGTTCCTTTTTTGAGGGGTTAAAGGTGTTTTGCTGCTCACAGACAATTTTTCTAGAGTTTCCTAGAGTTTCACTAAGGCGAGAAGACGTGTCCAGCAGTTACCCTTCCTTTCATTATTGGTGTGCCACCTTCTCACTCAAACAGGCACACAGCTGCAGCTGAGGATTTGAGAGAGAGGGAAGGACAATCACTCTTTGGGGCAAATGCTAAAAGTAGTGCATGCTTCTTAGGAGCTCTTTCTGCACTTGAGAGGGCATTGGGGTGAGAGAGGGTGGCAGGTGGGGTTCCTGAAAAGGAAAAAAAGATAAATGGAAAATAAGGCAGGAACCGAATTAGAATTCTTAGGACAGGGCATAGTTTTCTATCCTCCAGAATAGGATACTGTAACAGCTAATGGCTGTTGACATGAAGATTTGACCTGGAGCCCTATCCCAGGAGAGCCCACAATTTATTTTTTTTCCATGCATTAAAAAGCAATTAATCCATTTGGTCTAAATGCAGTATGACAACATGCAGAGAATTAAGCCACTCTATCTACCACACACTTAGCACTCGCCATGCATAGAATTAGGAACGTTAGGCACATACGGTAAACAATATTACAAAATAGATCTGTAAAACAAATAGGAAAAGCAAGATGGTTAATATGAATGGCAAACACTTGAAGGATTTCCTGAAGCTCTGACTAGTATTAAACATAATCGCTTTGCTGCAATATCTTTGTAAAGGCCTGTAACGGGGAGCCACAAGCTCCCATTATTTTAAGGGAGAAGCAACAGCAGGGAGGTCCCCAGGTACCCATTATGCGCTAGTTGCAGGGGAGCAGGCAACCAAGGATCCATAGGCTATAAGTACCTATTGCAGGGCTAGCAACCCAGGAAAAAGACAGCTGGGCAGAGATCTGTTTAGGCAGCAAGAGCACTGCTACAGCAGTGCTGGGGTCTAGACATCAAGCCTAGAAGGAAACTCTTGTGGGTGGCTGGAGAGCCACCTGACTGGAAGGGGTAGGGCTTTAGACACATACGACTAGTGCCTGAGACCAAGCGGGCAGTATGGGCCTGCAGGCAGTAGGAAAAGGAGCTCATGAGCAGGATGGCTGCAGAAGAGCAACTCACAGATACCTCAGCTGCCCTAGGAACTGCAAGTAAGGAGTGTATTACTTCCAGGGAAGTATGACCCAGTGGACTGAGCATAGCTATAAGGGGTGAATGAGGAGACCACACAGCAGTGCCTGACTGGCACACCAAGGTTTAGAGTCCTGCCAGGGCAGGTCATAAACCAGAGATGGCCTGGAGCTGAGAGGGCTAAGGCCATAGCTAAAGATGGGTGAAATCAGAGCCAGGTGCCCAGAGCCTGAGAGAGGCAAAACCACTCCAGCCACCCACAGGGGTTTCCTTCTATGCTTCACAGCTAGCCTGCTGTTCTGGCTGCTGTAGCTGTGCCCTTGCTGCCCAAGCAGATCTCTGCCAGAGACCTGGAGCCTGAGAGAGGCGAGAAAGGGCTGCAGCCCAGAAGCTGCGGTCCAGTACACCAGCTGAGAGGGGCCCAGCCAGAGAAAAAGGGTCAGAGTCAGAAAGGCTGAAGCCCCAACAAAGGCTTGGAGGCATGCTGTTATAATCAGTAACATCCATGAAACATGGGTGTAGCTATAGGGCTGGAAGGACACTACAATAGTCCTTAAGGCAACAGGTGCCCTGGGGGCATGGACAGGCCAGGAGGGTCCACTGAGTGCTTGAGAGGCAGGACTGGGACCAGTGGGATCTGGGAAGGACTTGCTGGATGGACGGGGGTTCTCTAGGACCCTAGGGCAGCCTGTCTTTTTACAAATCAACTAAGTACATCAAGGCATGTCAGGTGAGAGAAAAGGGAGGGTACCCAGGGACAGGAGCCATGTTGCCACAAGGGGGCATCAAGGCCACCCTGGGGTCTTTAATCCTGTTATGAGGCCTATGAGCCTTATTTTTTTAACAAAGAATATCTCCCAGACTACATAAGGCAGAGAAGGTAGCAGGGGCATCATGAAGGCAAACGCATCAGTCAGTGCATGTGGGGTACAAATAACACCCAGTAGCTCAAGAAAATCAGTCCCCATCAGTTGAATTTAAGGATGATCTTCATGAATCAGTATAATCAGAGGCCTACTGTTGCTTCATAGGTGCTTGATATTAAAGTAACAGTCAGATACTAAGGTCCTGGTCTGCTAGTGCCTATGTACATGCATAACTCCACTCACGGGAATTCTCACATAAATCATGCACATGCAAAAGCATTGTGTGGGATAAGGCTCTTAATTAACAGAGGTTAAGCATGCAAATGCAAGAGCATATATAGTTTAATTAAGCTAGAGGAGGATTTTTCTAGGACTAAGGCACAATCACATTTATGCATTTCTCCTCCTTGAAGCCATCCTGTTTATACAGGCTCAGAGATCTACATGATGATCTTCTGTAGAAGTTGTGCAAGATGTTGCTAAATATATTGACAAGGCTAAAGATATAATCTAAGACCTTCACTTCTAGCCATGCAACCACAAATTACATGAGTAGGTTGGTATGGGGAATGAGTTAACAGAGGATTTGACCCAAAGCATTTATACGCTACTGAGGAAAAGATCCTGACTGAATATTCCAGCTATGGCTTGTTTGTTAAAATGGCTCTTGAGAATTTTAAATGGCATACTGAATACTATCAAAACACCACTTTCCAACTGACAACTGGAGCTGTTCCAGGAAAAGCAGCAAATCAAAGACCTATCCAATATTTCATGTAGCTAATGCACGGCAGCCAGCTGTAGGAACCTAGTGAAAAAACACTTTGGGTTCTGGCTCCCAGGAGGAAAGCGCTCTGCCATTAGTCTCCTTGAGCACCAGCCTCCACTGGGGCCCCACTAAACACTTCTTTTGCTTTCTGTTGTCATCAAAACCATTTCTGCACATAGGCCCAATTCACTCCTCAGGTAATTTGGGTCCCTTAGATGAGGGCTAAATTTGGGCCATCTCCTGTTCAAGAGGGAAATAATAGGGAGGGAACTAAACCTAGAGAAGAGGGTCTTAAAAAAATACTGTTCTTTAAAATGTAATCTTATGATCCAGTAACACTAGCAGGGAGAGCAGGGAAGGAAGGGAGAACATCTCTTATAAATCAATTCTTCCCAGTCAATGCTTCCCAAATTCTTCCCAGCCAATGCTCTCATTCTCAGCTCTTGCCTAAATAAGCAATGAAATAAACAAAGATATCTTCCTTTTTTCTTTTTTTTACTAGAAGTCTCAAGTCCTGTTAGGTCACAGCTCCCAGCTCTGCAGTTAGCCTGGTATTTCAGAGATGGCTGCCACAAAATCCCTTTATTCCCCTATAAGATTTCTGCAGCAAGGAGTTGGAGAACCTCCAAGACTAAAGCCCTGTCACAGCTCCCGCCCACACTCAGCCAGCAAGTTGGAGTTCTTCCCATTTCAGCTCCACCCTGGTTTTGTTTTCCTGTCCAACTGCAGACTCAGACTATGGAGGGTGGGGGCTCACCACACCCAAAGGAGACTTCATTTTTTAAATCTTCTGGCTTCTCTTAATCAACTTTGGGAAAGGACAAATGAGGGAGACACAGGTCAATAACAGTGTGTATGGTTTTCACCCCAATAACGTTCCTGAATGGACTTGTTCATTGTGGAAGGGCTGTGCATTCCTGTATCCATTTGTGCTGTGTACAACTTGAAAAGGTCCCCAAGAGACTCTGTTCCCAGGTGGTGTAACAAAACTTGTTCTACCCACCCCACTAAGAGGTTCCCAAAGGAAGAAGGCAAGTACAGTAGTGATCCTGCACCGCTACAATAGTCTAACGGGTCTGCACCAGTCCCAGCAGTGATGAGCAGGGGAAGGAACAAGCTGCCTCTCCTCTGTCCCTGTGCCAGCAAGGAATCTGGCATTCATTCTCTTTACATTTTTATTCCTTATTGTCATGTAGGAAAGAACCCAACCCTCATGTTCTCATCTGAGGGATTCCATTCTACACCCAGTTCAGCTTCCCCAGTGTCATGATCATCCCCTTCAAATCCTGGATCCACCATATCCTCTCTCCTCTGCAACTAAGCACCCAGTTGCTTCCATGCCCCCTACTTTCTTCTGTTTAGGGAGTGATAGCAGCCTCAAAACTCTCTGCTGTATTACTGAAGCAGAGAGATCTTAGGCTTCAACAATATGTTTTTATTTAACTGTCACATTAACAACATAAATTGTTGGGTGAAGTTCTGGAGTCTGCTCAAAATCAGAGATCATCACAATAGTTCCTTCTGGCCTTAATACATATTTCTTACCCATGGACAACCTAACAGACAAAGCTAGATTCCACATTATACTTGTCCTCTGAACTACGTTGCTCAGTCTTGCTTTCTAAACTACTCTACCAATGCATAAATGCAGCAGAGGTGTAACTGGTAGAGCTTGCACCCTAGGCAGCAGACTCATACCTGATAGGGTTTGTGCCCTGAGGTACTGAAACAAAGGCATTGTGGGCGGAGGGAGGGGTTGAGGTTCGTATCACGTGGAACAAAACAGAAGCAGGACACTACTGTGAAGGGAGGCATCACCTCCAGCAGACAGGTTAACCCTCCCCGTGCCTTGAAACTGCTGTAGTTTCATATGGCAAACAATGGTCCCAAACCCTTTATTTGGCAATAGCTGCAGAGGTAAGGAATGGTTAACTTGGCTCTTGGAAGCAACATCTGACACCACTCCTCCCAGCAGCATCTCCCATAGAGAGGGGGTTGCAGGATTGAGGAGGGAACTCCTGACCCCACTCCACTCCATGCCGCTAAAACTTTGAGCCTCCTGCCTCTCAACTTTATTCCAGCACCCCCCATAACTGAGCATCCAGAACTTGATGGAAAATTTAAGATCTAGGTTTCTCTTTTTTAAAGAAACTATAATTTTTACCAAAACAATTTTGTGAAGATCCAAAATGGTGATTAAAAAAATCCCCTCTTCCTTTACCCCTGGAAAACCCAACATTTTTCAATCCTCACATTGAGGGAAGACAAAAGAACCGTCAGATCATTTGTCAGCTAGGCATATGAAATACATTTTTTAAAAGACATCCTAATGCATATTAAAGAGGGGAAGAAACAGCTCATATAAGAATTTGCACAGTGGTCTTGATTTCTAGCAGTTGGAAACCTAGAATGATGCTTTTGGTGTAGTTACTGAAAAGTCTCTAACTCAGTCATTAAGCCTGATTTTAGCTAAGCAATGAAAACTGTGAAGCCTGACATTCTTAATTTCCAGGGGTTTATGCTCTATTCTCAAGTTTCAGATTCAGATATACCTGAAAAATCCAAACAAAGCCCAGTCACATCCTCCTGGTCACTGGGTTTCATGTCATAACTCAGAGTTGGATCCAAATCAATGTAGACGGACCAAATCTGCAGATCAGCAGGAAGGTTGGGATTCTGTGAGCAAAACTATTATTGATCTTAAAAGGACTTCTGAATATTAAGTTCATGGTCCAGGTAGTTCCTGCCTCAGCTGTAAAACACCAACTTAACCTTCTAATAAAGCCTGAATTCATTGGATAAAACCCAGACCCCAACTGACAAAATCCCTATTGATGTCAGTGGGGTTAAGATTTCACCCACAGATTTTAAAGCCAAAATGAGCTGCTGTGATAATCTAGTTAAACTTCCTGGATAATCCCAGCCACAACAAGCCAACCAGAAATTCCTGAAGTAGAGAAAAGAGGTTCTATCTGCTACTTAACTCTGCTGTCTCCTTCTCTCCCACAAACTTAAGGAAAGGTACTGTGACACCCAAAAGTTTGCCTATGTCTATCCCAACCATGCAGTTGGCCCAATAAAAGGTATCACCCTAAAGAATTCTTGCCTCTTGCGTATTTCCTGGACCATCACAGCATCAAGATCACCTCAACGTTACCTGTAGCAGAGAAAGTTAATCTTCCTTGCCATATAAAGCAAACACTAGCAAGCACAATAACTTGTAGCTGAAGCTTTAAAAGGGGATAAATTTATGCTATAATCTCTGTGTGCATGTCTACACATGCAATTACTGTGCATGAATAAAATCTGGTGAAGTTTGTGCTGGAGTTTATTTCTCCCAGGTGTGCCATATGCACGTGTGGTCAGGACCACAGCAATCTGAGTAGGGGCGGAGCAGCCCCAGCTGGCAGGGAGCCCGGAGGGTCAGCCTGCCAGTGCAGGGTTGCACCTGCCTGGCTCAGTGTGCTGCAGAGGGCCTGGTTAGGGCACGAGTACTTCAATGTGGGGCAGCACAATGTGGGTGCCAGCAGGCAACCCCCGCACTGAAGCACTCTCATGTCCCAGACAGCCCTGTCAGCATCTATACATGCATTGCAGCAGAGTAAATAACTCCACCATAGGATAATACTTGTGTCTGGCAGTACTATCCTACAGCAGAGTTAATTAGATTACTGCAGCCTAATAGCACATGTAGAGCTAATTAGTCAGCTCCACAGTAAACATCTCATGTAGACGTGCCCTGTATGGGGAGACAGTGTCCATGTCTACATAAGATGCTTACTGCACAGTAGCTTGTTACTATTGCGCAGTAGTGTCTCTGGGCATGAACCATGATGTGATGCTACTGTGCAGTAGTAAAGAGCTACTGCAGTAAGTGTCACCATGGCAACCATGCTGAGATGCTACTGAGCAGAGATGCATTGTGGAGTCATTTAATACTTAGTTATGCAAGTACTAAATGACCGTGCAGTAACAACTGCGGTCAGCATCTCATGTAGATGTGGCCAGTTTCACCCAAGGGGGAATAAATTTAATCTGAATGTAGATTATGAGTTCCCTGTGGCCATATGTTCACCACAAATGTTAAGGGGAAACAAGATCAAAATTTGGACGGAAGAAAAGTCCATTTCCAATTCTTCTCCCGCTTCCTTCTATAAATAAACAACATTACTGACATATACGTTAATTAACTTTATCAGTTTATCATTTTGAACACTAACATTTTTCACAGCTATTTTCTCCAAAAGTTATAGAAAGGCTTCTTTTTGGACAATGCCTAATTCATACTCTAGATAATATTCATACAGAGCTTAACTATTTTTCCAGAGATGAGCTGAAATTGCAAAATCTGGCCCTGTATTTCAATCATCTGTTTTTTGTTAAGGCCCATTTGCAAAATTCAGATCAGGGTCCTCAGTGAGATTATGAGTTATCTTAAAAGTTCATATACATGATTTTTATCACAATTCCCTCTTTTTATTTACTTATATTGTAGGACTTAGTGCTGATGTTACCTTGAGAGATGAACCTTTGGGACTGAAACATTTAAATGGCTTTTTGTCCTCTGACAAGCCATCTTCAGGCATCTTCTGACGTTTCTCAGCAGCTTCAGCCCTTCTCCTCTCAATCTCTTCCTTCAGCCTCCTCTTCTCCTCCTAAAATGGTATACATAATCTGTTGGTCATTTGTTTTCTTCAAGATACCATAGTGTCATCCTCAGCACCTTAAATTTCCCAAAGACAGTTACAGGATTTGCAAAAAATAGACCCCTATGTCTGTGACCTATTTCAGTTCTAGTAATTTATTTATGCACATGTAATGCACTAATCTACCACAGTATCAAGTGTGTTTGTAGGGAGACAGGGTTAATCTATGCTGCATTCATTTATTCTCACAAAGGCATTGCTTGCATAACTAAATATGCTGCTGTGGTCCAGTGTTTACTGAGACAGCAACATTTTAAAAAATGCTATCTCATGAAAGATTGGGATGTAAGAAGCTGAATGTTGTTTTAAAACTATTACACATGGGTTAAAAATGCTAAAGAAAACCACATTTAATGTGACTCTGAGTCACAATATTGATGTTTTCAAGACACTAAGTCAATCTGACCCTTTGTCCGGAGAAGAAAAGGGATAGGAACCACTTCCAAGTTGCCTAAGAACAGGCCCCAAACCAACACCACTCACAGTCCCAGCAAATTTTCAAAACAAATTGATTCTGCAGCCTCATTTCTCCCCGTCTAAGATTCATTGACTTGGAATCATAGCACGAAGGTTAATGCATATCTACCTTACATGTGTAAGGAAGACTTATGTATGCCCAGTAATTTGAAGATGAAAACCACTATGAATGAATAACAGGGTTATTCTTTTGAAGATGTAGCAAGCTTACCTTTCAGAGCTTGGGTTGAGTCCCAGGCCTGAGATCCTACTGTTTTGTAGGAGCTCATCCACCAATCAGGAGGCAGCAAGAGAAATAACATCATGCCCCTTTCCTGGGTGGGGGGAGGAGAAGAGCTCCCCCGGACCTGATTTAAGACTGCAAACTGTCAGGTCTGGAAAACTTCAGGGCAGAGCCCTGGAGTGTATAAAAGGAGCTGTATGCCCAGCACGGGAGAGAGGTGTTGGGGACAGAGAAGAGTAAAGAGCGGGGCTTAGAAGAGCTGAGGCCAGCTGCTCAGCAAGGCAAAGCAGCAGCCCAGGAGGAGCCCCTGAAGACTTCTATCAGCAGGGAGCGGGGGACGGCTCCAGTGGTTAGGCTCTCGGTGCGCAGCACAGTGCACAGCGTCCAGACCCTGGGAGCTGCATGAGGCAGCTTGGGTCTGCAACCTCTGGCATGCGGCCAGAGACTCGGTGCACAAGCTGGTGCATGGAGCAGGATCTTTGGAGCCACTGGGGCGGCTCTGGTCCTCAACCCCTGGAATGAGGCTGGGAGCTCGGTGCAGGAGGTGCTGCATGGAGGGTGAGAGACCCTGGGAGCCGCTTGAGGCGGCTCGGGTCAGTGCAGACTATGCTGCCCAGAGGGTCTGGGAACAGACCAAGCCCCAATGCTGTACAAGGCTGTCCAGGCCTCCAACCCCTAGCACAAGGTGAAGCGCTCACTACACACAGTGGTGCATATGGCCCTAAGCCAGGACAGCTGCAGCAGAGTCAGGTGGCAGGAAAACCCGGTGGGAAACAGAGCTTGACCTGGAGAACAAGAGGCAATCCTCCGGGACTGTGGAGTAGTAAGTTACCCTGGAGAGGGGGTCCCCACAGGGGAGGGCCCCCCCCACCCACCCCGAGCGTTGCAAAGGGGCACTACGTGGGCTGCTCCTGGGTGATAGTGTCAGGTTTGACCTAGAAACCACTATACAAAGCCCAAGCAAAAGTCTCTGTTATGTAACTAATGCCCATCTGCAATGATAAGGAGGAGACAGTCTTAGATAAAGGATGCTTGAAAACAAAAGCAGAATCAGAGGACTAGGGCAAAGAGCTAATTTAAATATTAAAAACATGTGAGGTCTGCCAGAGAAATAACCCAAAAGGAGGGAGAAGAGAAACTTCAGGACATCAGAGAATAGGCAATGGGCCAGGAGAAGAATGGCAGGTGGATTTTACTGAGTTGCCCCGACAACAAGGGATGAGATATCTCCTTGTCTTTGTGGACACTTTCTCTAATTGGGTTGAGTGCTTCCCATGTCGGACTGCCCAAGCCCGGGAGGTAGTCAAGACACTCCTACGAGAAATCATACCTCGCTTCGGACTTCCAAAAGGAATAGGGTCAGACAATGGCCCACATTTCATTGCACAAATTACTCAGAAGGTTTCTGAGTTCCTGGGAATCAGCTGGCATTTACACACCCCTTGGAGACCTCAGTCCAGTGGAAAGGTGGAACGTATGAATCAGACCTTAAAAAGACACCTTGCAAAGATTTGCCAAGAAGCTCGACTCAAATGGCCAGAGGCCCTACCCTTGGCCCTGTTACGAGTAAGGGTCGCACCACATTCTAAATTGGGATTAAGCCCGTTTGAAATAATGTATGGTAAGCCTTACCCTCTGAGTCTGCCCATGGGTACTGAACAACAGTTACATGTTTTAGGAGAGGGAATGATTAGAGAATATGTATGGTCCTTGGTTTCTGTTTTGTCTTCCATCCATCAGCAGGTACGGGACGTGCTGCAGACACAGGACCAGTATCCTGCCCTGGGAAATCGATTATTACCTGGGAGTTACGTCCTTGTGAAAGATTGGAACGAGGAACCACTTCGAGCCAGATGGAAAGGCCCATATAGGGTACTTCTAACGACCCCGACGGCCGCAAAGCTCGAAGGAATCAAGACTTGGATACATTCCAGTCGCCTAAAGCCGGTGGCTGGACCAGAACAAGAAGGAATCCCTGCAGACTCCGGGACCGGAGACAGAGAACAGTGGAAGGTGGAGCCAATAAGAGACTTGAAATTCCTATTCAAAAGAAAGGAACTTTGAATAATTTGACAATCTTTGATTAAGTTTTATAAGCCTTATTATGAAATTGTTCAAGGTTTTATTGTGGGGCACCCTGATCTGTCCACTCCTACTTATAGGAGGGGAAACCCTTTTACAACAAAAATTTGACCCTCAGGAAAATGTCTGGATTTATCTGGCCCGGGAAATTTTAAATAGAACGGACTTCTGCTTAGCGGGAGGGATCAATGCTCACCTGGTTTTTACCTCATGCTTAATCGCAGTACCAACCCCTTTAAAAATTTTACAAAATTATACTATGCTGAAGAATGTAGAGAAGAAAAGTACATATCAGAATATATATAAGTGGGGGACTATTGTAAAAGAGAAGAATAGAGACATGTTTTCCGTACGGGTTCAGGCAACAGCTAATGCTTCTGAATGTTTCCTAATAGTTAATTGTACTAATAATTGCTTCAAATTGAACCAAGGTAGAAGAATCCTTTGTAACAAGACCAATCAAATATCCTATGTATACAATGTTCACCTGTCGTCTTATCTATCTTCAGACCTAAGGTGAATCAAATGATTTTACAAACGAAGAAAGCTGAGAATACTAGGTTTGTGTTGAAACAAATTGAGTGGAGCAATTATAATAAAAATAATTAAAAATGCTCCAGAGGGGGAAAATGTTAGGTTTGACCTAGAAACCACTACACATAGCCCAAGCAAAAGTCTCTGTTCTGTAACTAATGCTCAATTGCAATGATAAGGAGAAGACAGTCTTAGATAAAGGAGACTTGAAAACAAAAACAGAATTAGTGGAGTAGGGCAAAGAGCTGATTTAAATATTAAGATTCACACCCCTAGGTGGGGAGAAAGTATGCTAATGAAACATACATGTATGTAAATGAGATACATAGCTAAAACACAGGTATAGAGACATGCTCAGTAAAGAACTCCTTGTGTCACTCCCTTATAACCAATTAGCAAACAAGAATGCTTATGAAGGTCCAATACTCCTGTATAAAAGATGCTTAGAATTAAGAATCTGTGTGCTTGTTACGTGAAATTATTCCGCTTGCACCTTGTATTGCTAGCAATAAATCTTCTTTATACTTTCACCCCTGGTATCTTTATTGGCTTTTGCATACCGGGCACGATCCCAGACTTGAGCTGGGGTTCAACAATAGCAGGTGAGTTTAGGAGTCTTTGAGGTCTTCCTCTCCTTTTTCTTTCCCCCCACCTCCTTTCCTGTAGTGGTACCTTGGGAGTGGGGCCCCTGCCCTGGAGGGCACCCAGGTAGTCTAAAGACTGCTGATTATATTTGTGGACTGTGCCTTACAGTTTATGGGAATAATATGAAGTAATAGTTTGTATATGAATAGAGTTATAAGGTTGCCCAATCAATATCCTTTGGTCTGGTTTGTTCTATTGTTCATCAGTATTTTAAATGATAACTGGGTGTGTATATCTCTGTGTATGTGTGTGTATATCTATATCTATATATCTATATAATAGGGTTTATTGTTTTGTAAATTTGTACATATATATATAATCTATGTCCTTACCCTTTAATGGTTTTGTTGTAATAATAAATCTGTATATAGTTAAGTAATTGATTGACTGAACCTGACTCTATAGGGGACAGAGGCGGCCGCTGGGCTATTGTATCCCTCCACAACACACTGCCCTGCCAATAATTCCCTCAATTGGAGAGGGAAGTACAAACTCATGTACACCCAGGCTACAAAGGGATTTGAAGGATGTCAACTAAATTACAAGCAGGGCAGTTCTTCTTAGTTCTCTGAACCAGGATATGCCGTACTACTGCAACAAGCTGAGTACTCTTAATTTATGGAGTTCTTCAGTGGACCAGTTGGGAGCTCAACACATTGCAGGAGCAAGCTGCTCCTTCCAAGCACTAAGTAGTGTTATTGTTAGCCCCCAAAATCAAAGTTTATTTTCTGTATGGTTTACATCTCTAATTTACATGCCAGAGATCTGAACATCCTGTTTAAAAAGACTCACTTGCCAGGGGAAACAGACAAAAACAGATGCATTTTGGTATTTAATATTAAATTCAGCAAGAATCTCTTTCTAATGAAATCCAGCCCAGAGTAACCCCAGGATTTAATCCCACCCTCAGCAAACAAACATCTGCTTTGCCATTTTGCAGACACTTGCATACACAGAGGATCAGGATTCTAGTAATTTGAGCTATCACATGCCAGAAAAAGACTCCCCAAATAAACAAAGACCTGTGTTCCCGCAGCACCACACCTGAAGGTTTGTTTGTTTGTTTGTTTTTTAATGCACTGATCATAGGAAATTCAAGACAACCACAGATAAAAATCTTTGCCCCAATTATTTGATTAGAGTCTTGCCATTGATCTCAATGAAGTTGGCATTTCACCCACTGATCCTATCCCATTTTAGAGATTAGATCCAGATTTTACTGGTTCATCTATGTGATAACATGGCATAATATCGGATGCAAGGCCTGAGGTTAAAAGTTCCAGAATCAGTCTGGGGATTAATGCAGTTAGTTTGTCTGAAAGCTATGCCCACTGTGCTAGGCCCTCTATTGACACATAAGTAAGAGACAGTCCCTCTGACAAGGAGCTTGCAGTCCAAGTAAACTACACAGACCAGATGTGGCAAAGGAAGAAATAGCACAGAGAGGTCATGTGACTTGTGACAGCCTCATCAACAGCACCAGAGCTAGGAATAAAAGTCAAGTTTTAGTCCTGCCAATCTGGTAGACCTTGGGTGCATCTACATGTGCAAATGCTACAGAGTGGGTTTACTGTAGAGTAATTTATTCTGAAGTAAACCCACCCCAGGCAGGCACCTATGCATGCAGGGATGCAGAAGCAGATTTGCTGCTCCTGGCAGCAGTCTGCTCCCGCCCGCCCTGGCCCTTCACCAGCCCCCTCCAGCATCCAGGGAGAACTCTGGACTCCTCCTGGGTGCTGGTAGGAAGCACAGGGCCAGGAGACAGCTGTCACCTGGCAGGGGCTGGTAGATTGCTCCCTGTCCCCGGAAACTGCCTGCTGCTGGGGTAGGCTGCACCACTGGAGCCTGGGTGAGGACAATGTCCCCGTGCGCCAGCAGCAGGAAGCTCCCCACCCCTCGATCGAAGGCAGGGGACTTGGAAAGGAGGGAGGGGCAGGTCCCAGCCCTCTACGCCGATCTGCCGGTAGGGCAACTAGCAGCGAGCCCACGGCTGGGTGTGGATTACTTGAGCAGAGTTGGGGCTGGGAGCAAACTCTCAGCCTGTTCCCAAACTCCTAGCCCCTGCTCCATGATCGCACATGGGGAGTGGGGGCTGAGAGCTCCCTCACTTTCACACTGCTTTTCCTTAGCTACTTCCTCATATTAAGTATAGCCTTGCTTCTCATCCCCATTGATTTACTATCCAAGAGTATAACTCGCTTCTGTGTTACTGATATTTAATTAAAGACAAATGGAACTGAGTCACTCTCAGCATCAGTAAGGGAGTCCCAAGGTCTGGTGCTGGACATCCCTTTGTGCTATTATGCCATTACCTCTTCTTTGGCTTTTCTCTCAGCCTCCTCCTGTTTCCTCCTCTGCTCCTCCTCCTCAAGGACCTTCCGGCGCTCCTCACGCTTTTTCTTCAGTTCCTCCAGCTCCATGGCTGCCTCCTGTTGCTTTTCCTTCAGCTTCTCAAACTCCTCGCTCTCATTTTCTCCTCGGCGACGGCGCAACTCCTCTAATCTTTTGCCAGCTTCAAGCTGAGACACTGGCTTGGCTTCTTCAGCATCTGCAGTTGTTTTCAGGTTGGAGCGGCTGAGGAAGAAACAAACACAGGTGAGTATGCCACAGGTTTTCCTTTCCTGGCTAGAATTACTTATTGTCATAAGAACTTGACACGCAAAAGTTCCTCCTTACAAGATCATGTGTTCCTCATAAACTCTGTACTAACTTGATAGGTTTATCAGGTATGCTGAAGTATTTAGATGCACTCATCTGCCTTTCACTGACAAGAGTGAAAGGGAAGGGAGAAAGCATCCTGCATGCTTGGGGATGCAATGTTTGCATCATGCTACCTTTAAACTAAGACGCATACATTTCACCTCTTTCTTGGAAATAACTTGGTCTTTATTTTGGAAATATTCATATCTGCTGTGATTTCTTTGTTTGAAATCTATTTTATTTCATCCCCACCTTCAAAGTATATAAGCCGCTGTGTTTATGTATTTGTATTCTGTAACTGGGGAGCTGCACTTAGGGAGTTATCTTCTAAAAGCATATATGAAGAAAACAATTCAGGAATCCAAAGAAAGGCAATAAGTCATTTGTCTCTAAATTTTTTCTAAATAGGATGCGCACATACAAAAGAAAAACACAGCAGCAATGCGTTGCATGGAACACAGTATTTTAAGACATGCATAAGCCTTTGCTGTCTAAGGTGAGTGCCATTATAACAACGTATATAAGATAACAGATAATACACACACTTGGCAAATATCATAAAAAAGTCAAGGTCATTTGATTCCAGCATAGTTATGGCAAATACACTTCTTGCTGTTCTACTATATTTCAGTACAAGATACTTCACTTATTTAAGGCATTATTCTCTTGGACTAGCTGGCTGACATATGTGTGTGAACTTTCTTTGAAATTTCCTGGGAATTTTGACTTTTTTAAATGGGTTTACAGATTAATTTTCTTAAATGCTTTGCCTCCCCACCTCTGAGAGAAAGATTATTCACAACCAGCTTTAATGCAGAGAAATTAAGGACATTTTAAAAAATGCCCATTTCTTGTGAGCAGTATGAATACATTTTTCCCCAGAGTATTAAACAGCTCCAGCTAGTTATATATTTCTCACATCAGTACTTTGCTAAATACTTGCTCCTGGAAGTGTGTTTTTACAACTATTGACAGAGACACACATACTTGACAGTTTCATCATGGTACTTACAAGAGATGGGAAAGGGACATGTATTTGGCTTTTATTTCTTCCCTGTCCTTCAGGCTCTAAGAAGATACAGATTCTAAATACTCCATTAATGAAACCACAGGGGTGCAAAACTGAACACACAAGAGCCAAGAGCACAAACATCAGTATTTCCCACAGCAATATTAAGTAAGCAGCTACATTACAGAGATAACAACAAATAAGCGTTATAAATACTGCCTCAGCATGCGACTTAATGAAATGGGCCTCAGTTCTGCAAGCATTCTTCACATTTGGAGACTTGAGCAGCTACATAAAGGCCTAATAAATTCACAGGAGCTGCCAAAATGGAGCACCTTTCCAGATCAGGGCTTAAAAGTTTATGGACTCAATCCAATCCTGGATTAGAATCCCTTCAGGCAAATCCATGTACCTATACTGTCCCCCATTAACTTCAATGGAATTTTGTGCTATCAGACTACACTGCATGACTTGCAAATTGTATTGTTAACATATGACGAAACAGTGAATGTGAACTGTAATAGAGTTAATACTGCTAGGAGCATCTTAACTTTCACCATTTCAGCTCTATAACAAGCCTTTTATTACTACATATTTGGGTTCCCCCAACATAATCCAGCAGACTGCTGACCCATTTCAGCACCAGACCCTTCATTTGAAATAAAAACAGCCATTTTTTTTATTTTCCTTTTAAATTCAGTCTTTTAGAGTCTGATCCTAGAAGCTCTAACTACAGATGGCCAACAGGGATAAGCACCATTGCTTAGACTAGTGCGTGACCTGGCACTTATTTTATAATGTATCTACTTAGTATTAAAAAAATCCTTTTTAACCAGGACTATAAATTTCTGCAAGGCAACTGTTAAATGGGTATTCAGGACATTCTCCTGGCAACTGGGAAATGTATCTGAATCCCACTCTTGTGACAATAAATTGTGCAACCCCGTGGTTTCATTAATGGAGCATTTAGAATCTAGCACTTTTTAATGCCTGAAGAACAGAGAAAAACATAAAAAACATACAAGCCCCATCTCTTGTGTTTCTATTCCTCCTAGGTAGGATAAACCTAGAAGTCAGGTTTTTGTCTTCTTGGGCAAGTGCTGTTATCACTAGACTGCAAAGCAAAAGGTGGGCACTACCATCACCAGCTCAAGAAGGAACAAGGGAGACGCTGTGCTTTATACTGAACTCAGTGCTGCCATCAGATAGGCTGTTCTGGATCATACACCTCCTCCTTGAGTAATCTAGTGCTTCCTTGCATCCCTAAATCAAATTGCTTAAGCCCTGAAAAGGAGTGAGAGTTCAGTCACACCCCCATACTTAGCATACTTATTAGCTACCTGTAGGCTAATAAGGCCAAGTGACTGGATGGGTGACCTGGACCTTGGGTGGTATCTAGATCTCCCCATTCACTCCATAAGAAGCCTAGACACCTGACCTGGGTGATTTGGATCCTCCTGGGACAAGACACCTACATTGCTATCCCGTTGTAGCCAAAGGGAAATAGAAGAAAGATTTTGGTCTTATCACTAAGTGTTGCTACAGAGACCTATGCCCAACATGAAATAAAACAAACAAAGAAGTTACAAGGAGAATTTTAGAAACATTTCACATGTTCATTGTGATTTGACCCAACACTGGACAGGTGAAGAGGACTCGTTTTCTTCTGTTTTATGGCATATGAATCCCTCTCTTTCCCAAGTGCAGCAGATATCTCAGACAACATTATTTTCCTGAACATGCCTCTTTAAAACATTTTGACGAGGAGTAGTTTTTCTTCTACCAAATAATTATTTACGTATAAAACCATTAAACTTGTGGTTTGCTACAATAAACAATTAAGAGATAAACTCTTAAAAAAGGTTACCATCTGGACACTGCTTCATATTGATTATACAGAATCTGATTTAAAGCAGGTGTGTAACTGGAAATGGGTTATTCTCAGTAAAGGCTTAGCTCATGTGACAAGGATATAAAAGCCCAGCTCTGAGGTCAGTCTTTATTTCAATGTAGACTATAAAAATATGAAGTTCATTAAGAAAGCAAAAGTTTAGCAGATGATGGAAGAAAATTAAAAAACAAATTGCTGATCCCTAGAGAGAGAGTGAGGTGTTTGCTTTTTTCTATTCATTAGCCAGCTATGCGTATCTCATTTCATTGCTACAGCAATGGGCATAGAATTCCATTAAAAAACAACCTGAGACCCTCAATTCAATTCTAAAAAAACTAATGAATATCATAATTTTTATGTTTGATGTTGGAAACCTAAGTCTTGTACTACACAGCTGAAAAGTACTGTAACAGAGACCCATAAAAGGTAACAAGACCACTAGATCTACTCCGATATAAACAAATCCAGTGTTAATGTGAATCTTACCCAAAAATATTCTCAGTATGTTTAAGTTTGTGGATAGTAAGTTCCTGGACACGTTCTCCATTCTGTGGCTTTGATTCAGGAAGTCCTTTCTTACGATCCCAGCTAGCCTTAAGTTCATCCTTAGGTGCTTTTTCTTTATTAGCCTTGTCATCTTTTATCTGCTCAGAAGATACCATAAAGAATACAAGCAAAGAAAGAGAGTCACAGTTAGACATTCAGGGTAACTGAAGAGGAGTGTGTTTCCCGCAGTGAAGGGGTAACTAGGAATGCTGGGCACCTAAGCATGTGTCTTCAAATCTTTTACAGCAAACATCCTGTAAAGTTCTAAAAAGTTATCTGCAGCCACCCTCTTCTGATCTACCTTACACCCGAAGACAGCTGCAGTTACCTGCATTGCATGCAAATCTGCTGCACAAAATGCTACTACTGCTATGTAACCCAATTGTAATGACACCTGTCTTGACCACTATCCTGTCCCATCCCCTTGCCCCTCATTTTTTAGCTTATTTACCTGTTGCACATCATCTGACTCTCAGACTATGAACACTGTAAGAGAGGGAATGCCTTTGTTTTTTGTCCATATAGTTGTAACTACAATGGGTTATTAGGTGATTCTACAATAGAAATAATAATCATAACAGATTGTTAAACTAACTCAGCAAAAGCAAGTGCTTGCTATCCCGATGTAGCCAATACAGTCACCTGCACAGCAGATGTGGGCTAACAGGATGTACCGGGTGCTTTCAATGTCACAGCAGGTGCCTACTAGTTGGCTACTACACGCATCATTGCCAAGTAGTTCAATCATCATTAGGCCATAGCCAAATGTGTTTTTTTTTTACCAGTGTGCAATTCTAATGTCCCCATACTAGGTTACAGACCAATCACTGACTAGTTGTGGAGGGTATTATCCAATGTGCAGCTCCAATCCTAGAAAGAAGCAGATGTTCTCTCCAAAAACATTGAGGCAAAAATTCTCCTCCCCCCTCCCAGACTTCACTTTATATTATTTGACTGAGATTCGAAAAATTTAATGTATTGGTTTCACTCCCTAATCCCCATCCAGAAAATGTTGGTCTTAAAAGTATTTACCATGGCCATCCACGGCCTGACCCCAGCATGCTGAGTCATGCTTGGATGCTGATGAAAAGTGCAGGAGATGGCAATTGATTTTAGTTCTTCTGTTATGTGGGCAGAATTATTCCCACAAAGTAAATTAGCTGGACCAGGAGCCAAATAAGTTTTGAATCGCAGGGAAGAAAATAAAAGTGTTAACCCGAGAAAATTTTCCTATGTCAGCAGAAGGCTCTATTGGGCAGGCAGCACATATTTTCTTTAAAGAACTGGTTTGAAAACCATTTAGAAAGCTTCCCCTCTGCATCCTCCTGCCGTTCCATCTGCTAAATGAAGAGAAAAATAAACTCTGACCTAGAGTGGGACTAGACACAATTATCCCTTCCTGAAGGCATCCCCTCCCACTTTTCAAAGCAGGATCCTCTTAGGGAGCCTTACAAAGCATCTGACAAGATGACTAAACAGCTGGAATCTCCAATACCAGCTCTGCCTGTCACTAGGATCAAAAGCTGTTTGTTCATTTGAATAAACACATATGATGTGACAGCTGAAATGTGGCGTGCACTGAAAGGGGGGGAGGCGGTCATGTAATCTGGGTATATAACTCTGAGAAAATCGCTCAGTCCACAAAACAGACAGCAGCAATGTAAGCTTTCCCTATGCTATTCTACTACAGTCTCGTTTATGACTTGGCAGAATTATTCTGATGGGTAAGAGAAGAGTTCGGTTTCCATGAACATGCATTCTTTGGCCATGATGCTATGACTGCCAGCCAGCAAATAAGCCCATTATTGTCAGTGGCAGTGGTTGTAGCTTTGAAGTTGTGAACTTCTGTCTTCTAGAAACTGCTCTGAGACAATCAGTTCTATTCAATGTAACAAGCAGCCATCAGGCAGCAGTATCTTTGGGTCACTCCCAGATCTGGAAAAGATTTGAACACCTGATATATTATTAATAGTGAAAGGTTCCATCTCCATTAGCAATCTCCTGCACCACTTGTCAAAGTGATTTTGAAACCACGGCTGTTGGTGGCTCTGGGATTTTAAATGTCACGGCATCTGTAATGGAATTTTGAGAATATTTCTTCCCACATACCTTGCTGCTATTTCACGAAGTCCCTTCTAAGTCTCATGGAAAAAACAAACAATAATTCCAATTGCCTAAGATGCAACACCCACGGGGGAAGGCAGCAAATTCTACAACTTAATTTAAATTGCTAAGAAAGTTAGAATTAAATAACACACTTTAAGAACTAGCAGAATCCAATCCATAACTGTTTAGAAGGCTGACATTTTACCAAGTGTGCATATAAACACTTGCTAGATAAAACATCACCACTTGAATTTCTGATTAAAGATTATAAAGCATGATATCAGAGATACATTTGAACAGTTTAGGACCCATTACTGCTTCTATGAATTTCAGTGATTAAACTCTGATTGACTGTAATAGAAGCAGGATCAGTCTCTTTCACAGCAGCAATTTCTCACCAGGTAAGTGAGAGAAATAGGCATTTTAAATACTTTTATGTTTCAGGGAAACAGAGACCAATTCAACTCCTGTTGAAATTAACAGAAGGGTTCCCACTGACTTCAATGGAATTAGATTGGGTGGGTAGTATAGTTTTCACAGAGATAGCTTATTTCTTCCCACGTATCTTGACCCCAGACACAAACAAAACAGGAATAAACAGTTTAGCAATTTCAAAATGTTTGATTAACTCAGTTTTTAATTATATCTACAATTTCACACACATCTGCAGCTCCTAGTTCTGACCAGGACTGTAAATTAATAGGTAATCTGGAAGATTTCAATATAGAGTTCTTCTGCCCCAAACTTTTGGTTCTGTACATTTTAAGGATTGGGACCATTTAATTCCAGATTGGGGTTTGATCTTGGAATGCCTCAAATGCTGTAGCTATCTGGGTCTAGGGGATTTTGTTGCCAATCTCCGTGAACACAGAAATACCCAAATACCATGAGAAAAAGCAACTTTTGAAGCATGTCTAGCCACACCAGAAGCAGGAAATACCAGGAGTCTCATGTCATGAGAAAATTTGTTCTTATGAACTTTCCAGGCCAGTTTTGCAGACCCAAAGTGTTGGGAGAGTTCAGAGAGGCAGCAGGACTTCTAGTTGCTAATTTGACTGAAGCCAAAATTCTGAGAAGGCAGATTATGATCTCATTGACAATGGGCACAAACTGGTATAATACAGGCAGAAACCTGGTATCATAGAGGAGAAGCATGCTTCCAAGTTCTTATTAGGGTCACATCCTCTTCCTCTTCTTAACTTCAATTAATAATATTGAATGATAATATATGAATAATATTTAATTAATAAAAAATGAGCCTGTCTGAATTTTGTACACCACTGTTAAATGCTCAAGGTCCACATCTAGACTGTTTTTGCAGTAATGTGAACACCAGTATTGTCCTAAACCAAAAAGTGATCATTAAGATTTCCAAAGGGTCTAATAGTTTTCAGTATACAACTCCAGAAACCTAAAAGGGACCTGATTTTCAGACAGTGGGTACTGAGTAGTTTCAAAAAGTGAGGGCCTTTTTAAAATGAGTCTTAAATTGAGCACCCAAAAAAATCTAAAAAAAAAAATTCCTAACCCTTTCAGAAGTCTTAGTCTCAAAGGAGTCGTTTTTGCATATAACGGGAGAAGATAAGAACAGCAGAGCACCCTCAGATTGTATTAATTTTTATGGGAACTGATAGCAGCCCACACGTAGTAGGACCCCAAAGTCTCTCCAAAGTTTAATGGTACTGAACTAATCCTGCATCCTCTTAAAAGTATCTACAATGTTAAACGATACGGTGTGGCACTGAATTCCGGAAACTCATCCCTTTTTCTACAGAGAAATTGGTTTTTTTATTGGTTTTAAATTCATCTGCCCACAAATGATTGCTTCTGGGACAACCTAAAAACAGGGACTTCATTTTTTATTCTAACCTTCACTGTCTTAAATGCCTCTGTTAGATTTCCTTCCACTCACTCTTGCCAGGCTAAATCATCTTCATTGAACCAATATCCCTTCTTACATAAGGACCAACATTTTTCTAACCCTTTAAATGCTCTGTTTTGTAGCTTTTCAGTCTCAAATGAGTAGGGGGTGTATCCAACTCGAGGAGGTGGACGACAAATTTTGTAGGGCGATAATGGGGCCAGTAGCCATTTTCATGGGCTAGTTTTGGCAGCTCCCCCCCGCCCGACATACTTCTCTTTGGCTGAGGGCCCCACTGGCCCCCAACCCTCTCTGCTTATTGGTTGTGAGGGCTGTCTGTCATGCAGTCCTGCCCCTCACCACTGATTGGTGGAGAGGGGCAGGGCCACATGACAGGCAGCCACTCTGCCAGTCAGCAGCAAGGAGTAGGGTTGGCAGCCATCTTGAGCTCCCCTTCGTGCTGGCAGCCCCCTCGCCCCCAGTGGGCTGTGCTGCTGAGCCATAGTGCTGTGAGAACTGTTGGCTCCCTCTGGGGAACCAGGATTTTATTTTCAGTAAGGTTTTTTTTTGCAGATTTCACTGATATTGGCTAATTTCATGGGTAATGCCAGATTTTGCAAAATCACAATTTCTGTAGGTCCCAACAAATGAGTCTGCAAATGAGGCTTCCAAAATTAGACACTTGCATGCCCATAAAACACATGGTATCATTTGCTTTCAGTTCTAAGAGTAGGCTGCAGCCTGGCCCAAACTCACCTGGATACTCTCCTACAGCTAGAAATCTTGAGCCTGCTCCTTAACTGCTGTAAATGAGCAAATTCACAGATCTGATCCCACACATCAGTTCTGAATCTATGTGTACTGGAGCAACCTGGCATGTGGACTACAACATCTGGCTCCCCGCAGATTCAAAAATTTAACTCCAAGGGTGTGGTGGCAGTATTAATTGTGGCAGCTTCCAGAGCCATGCAATTATTACTGCTACTGCCCCCCTGCTGCCAAATTTCCCAGCCCATAGCAAGCCCCACAGACTAGATGACACAGTCCACAGGCTGGATTCAGCCTGTGGGCTGTAGGTTGAGCATCACCGCTCTACACAGATGTAGAGGTAGTTCATCCCACCTCGTCCCATCTACCTCCATCCTGCAGTACTCATCCCAGATATATATGTTTGAGCCCAAAGGGGTGCAAACTTGGCAGGCCTTACATATCCTCAACCTTCTTAATAAAGCCAATTGAGGTTTACACACTCAGTAGCTTATAGGACTGATCCAAATGCACATTCACTGTACAAATGTAACCATGATTCCTGTTTGCCTATTATAAGTCTGAAAAGTAAATTATTCTCAACCTCATTTACTTACCATACAGTAAAACACCATGGCACCACCTCCTGTGTTTACAGTAGAAATGCAATGCAGTAAATTTGGTAGGATTTCTCTTTAAAACAAAAAAAGAACCTTGGATCTTCATGGTTTATATATCACTGAGCATCAGATTATTTTAGGGGGTAGGGAAGGAAAATCATTAGTTAGGTCAGTTAGGTGGCCAAAGAGACCTAGAAGTATTCATAATTATTATGAAGACAGGTCTCAGTCACAGGAGAAAAGTTCATAGTAAAAGTAGAGGAAACTAGGGAAGGATAAATTAGTTGGAACAGTCCTGAAAAGTCCACCTCCAGGGTCCAACCCTTGCCTGCTTGATTTACTTAGGCGAGTCTCATTGAAGTCACTGAGGCACTCACATTAAGAAAAACCAGCAAGATTTCACCCTAATATGCCAATATTAGGCAAAATACTCACCCAAACACTTTGCCATTAAACACATGAGTAGTTCCACCCCTGTTGACTTCAATGGGACTATGCACATGCTTAATGACAAAGATAAGTACGCGCTTTGCTAAACAAAATATCCTTTTGCTATGGAGTCATTCTGATTGTAAGTTCCAGCATGTTTCCTTATGACATCATCTTTGTGCATAATAATTACCTGGTCTTTTTTGAAAGGAGGTCGAAGTTTCTCATCTGGTAACTTTTCCTTTTTAGGTTCCACTTTAACCTCTTTTTCTTCCCCCTTTTTATTTGTTAAGATGAAAATATCATTCTACCAGCCACCTTTCCAGCTCTGATTTGCCAAAGCGGTGATCACATACCCAATTGGTGCAGATGTGCCCACATCTCCATCGTGTGCTGCTGTGCCCACATCTCCATGTGCAGCTGTGCTTGCTCTTCCCAATTTAGGGAACTGTGCTCCCACACCCCTTCCTGGACCTTTGTGCTCACTTCTCCCTCATGTAGCATTGTGCTTGAGTATCCCAGCAGAGAACGCCCCCAGCTGTGCTTGCTTCTATCAACAACATATGCTTATTTAGTTTTCTTCGCACATAGCTCATGTGTCTTTTGCATCAAACTGTGCTTTTCTACTCCTCACAGGCTATTGCTTAAAGCAAAAGAAAAAGAGGCAGCAAAATGCACACAATTCTGAACATGCCAGGTTTTCCTTCATAGGGTTTCAAAACCAGCATATGGAGCATTTAAGTGTGTCATGCATTGCATTATTGATAAGCGGAAGCAAGGAGCTTTAGTGAAAAGAAAGAAATCAAATACTGATTGTAGAGAGCATTAGTAGTTTAAATGCAGGAACAAAACTGTGAGCAAATTCCAATCCTGTGGTTTTTTCTTGCATTACATTTCTCACAAATCACAGGCCTCTTGTTCGGTGCAAAATGTTTACTGTACCTGTTTCCTTAGGAAGGCTGCTTGAGGCTTTTCCTCTTGTATTTTCTTCTCTTTTACCTGTTTATCTTGTAATTTTTTGTCTTCAATTTTTTTCTCTTCTATCTTTTGTTTTGCTTTTAATTTCTCTGCCTCTGTCTTAGCCTTTTCTTCTGCTTTCCTCTTCTCTTCTACCTTAGCCCTCTCCCTTTCCTCAGCTGCCCTCCTCTCTTCCTCCTCCTTTGCCCTCTTCCTTTCCTCAGCTGCCTTCCTCTCTTCCTCCTCCTTTGCCCTTTTCCTTTCCTCAGCTGCCCTCCTCTCCTCCTCTGCCTTTGCCTTAGCCCTCTCCCTTTCTTCAGCTGCCTTCTTCTCCTCCTCTGCCTTGATCCTCTCCCTTTCCTCAGCTGCCCTTTTCTCTTCCTCTGCTTTTGCTCTTTCCTCTGCCTCAATCCTTTCTTTTTCTTGGGCTGCTCTTCTCTCTTCTGCTTGAATTCTCTCTCTTTCTTCCTCAGCTTTTCTTTGCTCCTCCTCCTTTATCCTCTCCTTCTCTGCTGCTTCAAGCCTTTCTTTTTCCTCTGCTCTTTTCTTGTCCTCCTCAGCTTTTTGCTTTTCCTCATCCCTAAGTTTCCCATAATCAAGAACAAGAGTGATATTTATGGCCTCCTCCCTTTCTACTTGGGCACTGGTGTTATTCTCAGCTAGGGTTTTTGCTTCTAACACATCTTCTTTGCCTATAGTTTCCTTTTCTTTTGTCACCTCTACCTGATTTTCCTCTGTGGGTATCTCCTTTGGTTTCTCCTCCAGCACCTCCTTCTTATCTTTTTCTTCTTTCTTTACTTCTTCTTCTTCGTCATCTTGCCTCCAGTTGTTCCTCTGGTATGATTTGGTAATGGTTTCTGTCTCCTCGATCTCGTAGCGTCCTTGGCGTGTTTCAATTTTTTCCTCTTTCCCCATGGTCTCATCTTCATCCACATTGTTTATCTCTCTGCTGCTTGGTAGTGACAAGCTTCCATCTGTGACTGTTGGGTCAAACTCCTTTTGACGCTCTAGGGCCTCCTGGAGACGTTTCTGGCGTCTTTCCTCCCTCCTTGCTAATCTCTCCAAGAAGGCAGCATCATCATTTGATTCCATTTGTGTGTCTGTAACTGTTGTAGTGCGTTTGGTCTCCTCTTCTACAACACTGTACAAAAACAAAAGCTTAGTCAAACACTCTAACAAAGTATTTGCTCAGTTACTTTCCAGAAATAGCTTTCAGTAAAAATATTATGAAGTTCCTAAAACAGAAGAAAGTCAGATACTTTAAAGATTTATCAAACATTTCAGGGACAACTATCAAATTTCTGTATTTACAGGAATTTGGGATTTCATAATGTAATGACTTGCAAAGGGCCATCTGTACCCCTCCTTTCCTCCATGCTCCTGACTAAGGAATCCAGCTAATGAACTAAGTCAATCCAATACGCACTAGTATCAATGAAACTCATTCAATTTACTTCAATAGGCACTGGATTGGGCTGTGGAGCTTTGGTACAGCGGCAAGAAAAGCTGCCCTTAAGAATTCATGCTAAATGTTACACTACACCCACTGCATGCTTATAGAGTCATAGATTGTTAGGGGCTGGAAGGGACCTTGCAGATCATTGGGTCCAGCCCCCCCCCGCTCTAGGCAAGAAGACAACTGGGGTTAGGTGACTATTTAGTCTCCTCTTGAAAACCTCCAGGGTAGGTGACTGCACCACCTCTAGAGGGAGCTTATTCCACAGTCTGGACACCCTGACTGTGAAGGAGTTTTTCTTGGTATTAAGCCTGAAGTGGCCTTCCAGGAGTTTATATCCATTGGTCCTGGTCTTCCCCAGGGGTGCCATAGTGAACAGTTGTTCACTAAGCTCCAGATGCACACCTCTGATATAGCAGTAAGCCACCCTCAAGACCCCTCTCAACCTTCTCTTCTTTAGGCTAAAGTGACCCAGGTCCCTCAGCCTTTCCTCATATGGCTTGCCTTGCAAGTCTCTGATCATACGGGTAGCTCTTTTCTGGACCCTCTCAAGTTTTTCCATGTCCTTACTGAAGTGCGGCACCCAGAACTGAACGCAGTACTCCAACTACCATCTCACCAGTGTTGAGAACAGCGAGAGTATCACTTCCTTAGCTTTACAAGAGATGCATCAGTTGATGCATGCCAGCGTGTTGTTTGCACTGCTGACCACCGCCTCGCACTGACGGCTCATATTCATGCGATGGTCCCTTTTGGCCACGGTGCAAGTCAAGCTGTCACCACCGGGCCTGTATGTATGTTGAGGGTTGTTTGCCCCCAGATGGAGCACCTTACACTTGGAAGTGTTAAACTTCAGCTGGTTCTTGTCTGTCCAATTCTTGAGCCTATCCAAGTCTGCCTGTATCTGCAACCTATCTTCTGGCATGACCACACTGCCCCATAACTTGGGGTCATCCACGAACTTGGCCAGTGAGTTTTTCACTCCCGCATCCAAATCATTGATAAAGATGTTGAAAAGCACCAGCCCAAGCACGGACCCCTGAGGGACACCACTGGCCACTTCACACCAGGACGACACAGTTCTGTTCATGAGAACTCTCTGGGACCTACCATGTAGCCGGTTTCCCACCCACTGGACCATCGAGCAGCTGAGCCCACAAGCTTCCAGTTTCCCCACAAGGATATTGTAGGATACTAGATCAAAAGCCTTTTGGACGTCTAGGTATATAATGTCTACCACGTCTCCTGTGTCCAGGTGGTGAGAGACTTGGTCATAGAAGGAGATGAGATTGGTAAGACAAGACCTACCCATGACAAAGCCATGCTGAGACAAAATATTTGGAAGTGTTTCATGTGTTTTATGGAGCTCTCCAGTTTGTTTTGATGCATTCTCTTTTGCGCTTTTCCTTATGAATTAAAAGACTCCTGACATACAGCCAAACTCTCAAGGAACTTATTTAGCCAAGATACAGTTTTTACTCTATTAAGGCCACCTCTAATATTGAGAAAGGTGACTGTTTCTCTTCAAGACTGGCTTTTGGCAACACTGCCCCCCAAATGGCACACAAATGGACTGAAATGAAATTGTGATTTTTAAGGACACTGGTTCACCAGAAAGCTGAGCTGGCCTAGGAACATAATGCATTACAAGCCATGGAAGACCCTTCCAAACAAAGACGGTTAGAACCCTAAAGGATCAGCATTCCTTTACATTTCTAAGCATTTTATTCTTCTACATTCACCGCCTTTCCCAAAGCTTTCTAACCACTTTTGCTTTTCACTGGAAATAGTAAACCTCTATGATGAGAAATACTACTTTTTCCCCAACTCTCTCATGCTCAATAATAACAGTTCATCAATTACACATAGTAACTAATGGATACAAACAACCTTCTACTTGATATATATATTTGACCTACCAACCTTATCCCACCAAGTTAATTTAGAATTTTACCTCCTTATAAGATGCGCTAGTGCACAGTTTGTTTACTACCTTTATTTACAGAGAGTAACTAGGGCTGTGGAAAACTTGGAACCCCGATTCAATTTGGTGGAGATCCAGCCCGATTCAGTGGCCAAATCTCTGAATCCAATTGAATCAGGAAGCCCTTTAATCTCTGTGAATCAAATTGCAACCTTCCAAATTGGTTCGGAGAGATTTGGAAAGATTCAGCAATTCAGATAGAGACACAACATTAAATGTTTTTTCTACATACCTCAAGGTAGCAGGCAGTTCATGAATGCTGCAATGCAAGGGTCAAAGGGGGCAAGAGGGTGCAAAAGCCCCCATGGCTCACCAAAGGCATACGGGAACGTCTCCTAGCTAAAAGGGAGGTGTACACCCAATGGAAGGGAGGGGCCACCACCAGGGAGGACTATACCTCGGTTGCTCGGGGCTGCAGGGGGGCGGTCAGGAAGGCCAAGATGGAGATGGAACTGGGACTAGCTATCCAGATCAAGGACAACAAGAAGTCCTTTTTTAAATACACAGGGGGCAAAAAGAAGATACCCAGTAATGTGGGGCCTCTGCAAGACACGCTAGGAAATCCGGTTGTCGCACCAGACGACAAGGCTAACCTATTTAACGATTTCTTTGCCTCCATTTTCTTGAGCAGGGACCAGATCAGCCTGTCCACCGGGACCCCCTCAGGCCCCAGGGGAGGCGCACCCAGGCCTAGGGCCAGTGAGGATCTAGTCAGGGAACTTCTGGAGGGACTGGACGTATTTAAATCAGCTGGTCCTGACAACCTCCACCCCAGAGTGCTGAAGGAATTAGCAGAGGTCATTGCGGGACCCCTGGCACAGCTTTATGAGCACTCGTGGTTCTCTGGTGTGGTGCCAGAGGACTGGAAAAGGGCAAATGTGGTTCCCATTTTCAAAAAAGGGAGGAAGGAGGACCCAGGGAACTATACACCAGTTAGTCTTACCTCGATCCTGGGTAAGTTTCTTGAGAGAATTATCCTGGTGCATGTTCACGAGGGGCCAGCAGGGAAGGTTATGCTTAGGGGCAACCAACATGGGTTCATTAGAGGCAGGTCCTGTCAGACCAACCTGGTGGCCTTCTATAACCAGGTCACCAAATCCTTAGACGCAGGGGTAGCAGTGGACGTAGTCTTTCTGGACTTCAGGAAGGCCTTCAACACTGTCTCCCACCCCATTCTCATTAAAAAACTAGGGGACTGGCGTCAACACCTACACAGTCAAATGGGTCACTAACTGGGTGGAGAGATGCACCCAGAGAGTGGTGGTGGATGGGTCATTTTAGACCTGGAGGGATGTGGGCAGTGGAGTCCCCCACGCTGGACCCACGCTGTTCAACATCTTCATCAGTGACTTGGACGAGGGGGTAAAAAGCACCCTATTCAAATTTGCTGATGACACTAAGATGTGGGGGGATGTGGGCATGCTAGAAGGGAGGAATAGGCTGCAATCAGACCTAGACAGGTTACAGAGGTGGGCAGATGAGAACAGGATGGGTTTCAGCACTGACAAGTGCCAGGTGATACACCTGGGGAGGAAGAACCAGCAGCATACCTACAGGCTGGGGAACTCCCTTCTTGTCAGTGCAGAGGCAGAAAAGGATCTTGGAGTAATTACTGATGCCAAAATGAACATGGGCCAACAGTGTGGCAACACGGTCAGGAAGGCCAACCGTACCTTGTCCACAGATGTATCTCAAGCAGGTCCAAGGAGGTGATCCTCCCCCTCTATGTGGCACTGGTCAGGCCGCAGTTGGAGTACTGCATCCAGTTCTGGGCACCGCACTTCAGGAGGGATACGGACAGCATGGAGAGGGTCCAGAGGAGGGCCACTCGCATGATCGGGGGCAGCAGGGCAGGCCCTACAAGGAGAGGCTGAGGGACCTGACCCTGTTCAGCCTCCACAAGAGAAGGCTGAGTGGGGATCTAGTGGCCCATTACAAACTAGTCAGAGGGGACCAGCAGGCATTGGGGGAGTCCCTGTTCCCCCGAGCACTACCAGGAGTGACTAGAAATAACAGTCACAAGCTGGCAGAGGGTAGATTCAGACTAGACATCAGGAGGCACTACTTTGCTGTCAGGGCAGCTAGGATCTGGAACCAACTTCCAAGAGAAGTGGTGCTGGCTCCTACCCTGGGGGGCTTTAAGAGGAGGCTAGAAGAACACCTCTCAGTGCTCTTTCCTGCCATGGCAGGGGGTCATTCTGTCAGATCTTGATGATCTGTCAAGGTCCCTTCCGACCCTACAAACTATGAAACTATGGAGCATCCCACAAGAGCTCAGGGGGCTCCCCAGTGTGCTTGGCAGCAGACCTGGAAGGGGACCAGATGCACTTCCAGTCCACTTCTGGGTCTTCCAGGGAGCGTGCGGGGGGAGGCCCCCAGCACACTCCCCAGCAGAACCGGAAGTGGACTGCAAGTATTTCTGCGTGCTCAGCAGTGAACCCAGAATTGGACTGGATATACTTCCGGTCTATTTCTGGGTTCACTGATGAGCACACAAGGACCCACCTCGCACCTGGTACGTCAAGGTATGTAGAAAAAACATTTAAAGCTGTGTCTATGGCCGAATCGCTGATTCTCTGAATCAGCATCAAATTTTCAGATTCAGATTCGGCCAAATCAAATCAGGGACAGTGATCCGAATCAGCTAATCAAATCACTGTCCCTGATTTGGGCCAAATCTGAATCAAATACAGCCCATTTTCACACCCCTAATAGTAACTGCACAGTAGACTAATTTACTGAACAGTTAATGTGTACACATGTTATGGTGACTCTTTACCAAGTAAAGCATCTCATTTAGATACACCTGATAAGTGGCACCTTACTCCAGAAACAGGTTTTTTTAAACCAATGGGAATAAAGGCAAAACGTAGTCTACATCTACTCCCTGAACTAAGGAACATAGGATTGAAAAACACCTAGAACATTACGTCCCATCCCTAAATGCAGAGCTCCACTAATTGCATTAGTGAATAACCACTTAAACTGAAGCCTACCTGTTCTGGGCATTAGCTTCTGGTTTCTCTATTCCTTGTCCTCCTACATCTTCCTCTTCCTTTTGCCGCAGCCTTTCCTGTCGAGCTCGGCGGCGGCGTTCTCTTGCGGCTTCTTCATCATCATCATCAGTTCTGTGGTAGGCTAGTCTGCAACATACCATTTGAAACAAGTTAACAAAGAGATTGCTTCTATCCACTTGATAATACTGTGGAAACAATGACAAACAGATTCACAAGAGACAAAGTATGTGTTATGAATGATTCATATAACAATGTTTTGGTAGTACTGAAGTGATGTTGCCATGATGGTCCAGGAAATATGCAATCAAAAATCTTTTGTTCTGCAACTTAGTTCTGCTGTGTCTGCTTCTCTCTGAGAGACTTGAGAAAGGGTACTGTGATAGCCCAAAGCTTTTCTACATCTATCACAACCATGCAGTTGGTCCAATAAAAGATATCACTCACAAAAATTCTTGCCTCTTGTGCAAGAGGCAAGGTTATTTATGGGTACTTTATACCCAAAAGCTTGTCTATATGCTTCCCAACTATGTAGTTAGTCCATAAAAATCCTTGCTTCTCATTTTCCCTGGGCCATCACTGTTACAACATCAGCCCAATGCTACCTTGTAGAACAATGGTAACTCCTTCAGTGGCTACCCCATATATGATTTAAAAGGATACCATTGAATCCAAGAGTATAAAATGCTATTTTAAGAATTTGTCCAAAGTTCTGTTTAGACAAATGACTATGGGGGAAAAATGAATGTTTGACATCATCTTGAAGCTGTTCAACCCTTGACGTACCCTTTAGTCAATGAACACTTCTGCAACTGCTGGGGCCAAAACCCCAGCTCTGTAGCTGAAAAGAAATCCTGTTAGAATAATATCCTGTGATCCTGCTAGGATGCACTCATATTTAATTAGATCAATGCTGGGGTCCATCTAACCACATTAAAGCTGGATATAGTTTGGAAACATTTTATAAATATATGCTAAGTACATTGTTCTTTAATAATTTAGAGCTATTACACTTTATTTCAGAAGTGAAGAAGAAGGGCTAGGAGGCCCATGTGAGATAACACCTCTCTGAGTAATTTAGGCTAAGGAGTATTGAACACTTGACATCAACAGATGTGTGAGCCCAGCACCTGTCAGGACTGGACCACAGGAGATCTCGACCTCAGAGGTAACTTAAGGCTAAAATCCCAGTGCCTCCATTCACCTTAGCAAATTACTATAGTGAATTTAATTCTGATTGAAGTGGAAGCAAGAGATAAGCATCCCCATCAATACTTCAAAGAGAAAAGGTGTAGGATGAGAAACCTACACTGTTAGCTTTGTGGATAGAAAGGCTTAAAATAAAACCCTAACAGAGGGTGAAACAGCCAACAATGACTAAGATTTAATGAATAAGAAAAAAAGTCAACCCCACCCAGTAGGCACATCACAGGAGGCTGGGTACGTAGAAGAAAACAGATGCAGATCTTTGCAGATGGTCTGATTATGCCCTGCAGCATGAATTCTGTCTTTATTTTGGCATTTGCAACAACAACAATATTTTTGGTTAGCTGTAAAATTATCCAGCCCTCTGGGTTTGTAAGTCTATGAAGCAAGAGATTGCTGATGGCTTCTGGTCTGGTACCTTTCCCTAGGCATGACCTTTCTTTAAAAAAAAAAAAAATGGAAAAAGAAAAAAGAAAAAAAAGGGAAAAATGTGGATTCAGCAGCACTGTGGCCATGGGTAAAGCTGAACAGCCTGCCAAAGCTGGAATGGCAGTTTCACTCCTATGCAACTTTTTTTGGCATCAGCACACAGCGGCTTTGGTTGTCGCTTTCATGCTCCACCACATGAGCTTTTAACTTTTGCTTTGTATGAAGAGCCCTCAAAGAAAATGAAAATTGTCAGCAGAACAACCATGAATCATGGCAGGGGCAGGAGGTGAATTCAAAGTAGAAGCAACGGGCCATGGAAGACTAGGGAAAAAGCTTTTGTCATTTGCAGTTAGTTTAAAGGGGTTCTAACAACTAATTTAGGTCTAAACTGGGAAGCAGATGAAAGCAATAACAAACTGATGGGGATCTCCATTATATTCCTGCAAGAGAAACATACTCTAGGATACAAATGTACTGAAAAACTGACTGCAGAAGACCCAGTGCACAGTGAAAGGTTCTCTTTAGTCCTGTTGATGTCTAGCTGTGAGAGGCGTAAATGGTATTTGGGCTTGCTTATTCTGGGGCCCTCTTTATAATCTATAAAGAGAACAGCTAGTAATAACCCTTGAACTGGCAGAAATTTTTAACTCCTATCCTATTAGTGCATAGACTGTTTTCAATAGAGTAAATAAGTATCTGTGTACAGAATGATACAGCGATCAGGTATCAAGCACCATACATAAGGTTAACTTTAGTTATTTTATTTTAGTCACCAGTGTGGCTTCATTAACTGTCTTAAATATTTGACTGAAAGTGGTAATATGAAGAATATTTTATGCAAAAGTTTCTCAAAGCATTTTCCACATTGCATCTTTAAAGGCTGCTTTACTTATCACAAATGCAACCATGCCTGGGGGAAAAAAAACTTAATGGCTATTATGAACTAGATACAATGCACAACAGCTCTAAAGAGAAGACCTGAGTTGCAAATGCAGAAGGGATTAAATAGACAGAATGGAATTAAGCAAACCCTACAGTTAGGGAAAGTATACTGGTATCCTTTATGGGACAGATTTTCAATTTTGGTGCCTAACTCCCATTATACTTCAACCAGAGAGTAAAGAAAGCTACTGGGGGGGAGGTGTCATATGTGCCTTGGAAATCTGCTCCTAGGACAAAATTCCTTCCCTCTGAACTACTGCGTATCTTTTTCCATAAAGTCCTGTATTGAGGAACACCATCCTTATTTGCTTTTCCATGCCATTAACCTTGTCTCAGTGAAATTCTGTCTATAAGTCCACTTTCTACTACCTAAGGAAGGTGGTTTATGTACCATTACAAGGGTATGAATATCTCTACCAGAACCACCAATGCATACACCCACTGTACAGGAATACCAACATGTTTTCATGCTTCCTCACTCCATTTTTTCCACTATTTACTCCTCTCACTTACATATCATTCAGGAGATTGTCAGGACAGGGACCAAGTCTTTGCACTTGTGTTGCCTACCTAGTCACCTAGCACGCTCTTAATTCTATGTAAGCAGCAAATTGTAATCATAGGCTAGATCCTAAATTCTATTGAATTAGGATTGGATACTTGATTACTCATGACTGCCTTTGTTGCTTCTATATAATGCACCCTTGACGAACTGTCTTGATGCACTGAATACAAACATACCACACTTGACTCACCTTATATCCATTTGTCACCTTCTGCATAACTGTCAGGATTTCTTTCAGGTTGGTTTCTGTATTCTGTTTTCTATTTGGCTATGTGAACAATGAGGTAACAACTTGACCTCAACAGGTGCTCCAAGCTTTCTGATACTCAATATGTCTTATTAAATATTCAGATGGAAGCAAGAGGGCTTGGAAACTGTCTGCCTGCCTTGTTTCAAAGATAACACAGTGCTCCTAATCTAAGTAGCAAGACAAAAATTGCACAGTATTTGCTGCTTCTCAGACTACGCTCTCTAATGGCAATACACTCAAGTGTATTACTGTAATATCTTGGTAACGCTATCTAACCTTATTACAGCTTTGGAATAAAGAAAACACATTTCTTACCTCTATTTTACAAAAGATTTCTTGCCCTGCAAGGCCCGAGCAACACTAAATAACACAAGTTCCATCCTGTAAAATGGGTGAACTTTAAACCTCCAGAGGTGAAATCCTGGCCCTGCTAAAGTGAATGGCAAAAAAATCAGTGACTTCAGCAGCCCAACATTTCATCCCAGGACTGTATGTCTATAGGCTAAAGCTATACACAAAACTTCTGGTTCTGGTGGTGCCATTTTTCCTTAGATTTTGGTTCAGAAAGATGTTGCACCCTCTGAATCTTATTTTGAACTATGGATTCAGACAAACTAAAAATGCTCATTAGGAAGTTCAGAGTCAGAATACTTTGGGGTCAAAACCAGGCAGTATCATTGAGTTTCAACTGGTTATTACCTGAAACTACAAATCAGCTCAGCTCCACCACAACATCAGAGAAGAGAAACAAGGAATGAAAGAGACCTGCGAATCTCAGCTGAGATTCCAAATACAAGAAGTCGGGAAGTACACAAAAAAAAAAAAAAATCCAAAACAAATCTCAAAACCACAAGATTTTTTATCTCTGTTTTAAAAAATATGGAAACAGTCCAGTTTTCCCTGCCTTCTCTTCTTCTCCCCACAACATGCAGGGTGCTGCACTTGGGCAGTAGCAACCAGCAGCACACTTATAAGATGGGAAACTCCCTTCTTGAGAGCACAGAGGCAGAAAGGGATCTTGGAGTCATCATTGACTCCAAGATGAACATGGGCCGACAATGCGAGATCACGGTCGGCAGGGCTAACCGGACCTTATCGTGCATCCACAGGTACATCTCAAGTAGGGCCAAGGAGGTGATCCTCCCCCTCTACGTGATACTGGTCAGGCCGCAGCTGGAGTACTGTGTCCAGTTCTGGGCACCCCACTTCAAGAGGGATGTGGACAACACTGAGAGGGTCCAGAGGAGGGCCACCCGCATGATCCGGGGACAGCAGGGCAGACCCTACAATGAGAGGCTACGGGACCTGAACCTGTTCAGCCTTCACAAGAGAAGGCTGAGGGGGAACCTTGTGACTGTCTATAAACTCACTAGGGGGGACCAGAAGGGTTTGGGGGAGACCTTGTTTCCCCTAGCACCCCCCAGGATAACAAGGAATAATGGCCACAAGTTGTTGGAGAGTAGGTTTAGATTAGACATCCGTAAGAACTACTTCACAGTCAGGGTGGCTAGGATCTGGAACCAACTTCCAAGGGAAGTGGTGCTGGCTCCTACCCTGGGGTCTTTAAGAAGAGGCTTGATGCCTACCTGGCCAGTTTCCTCCTGCCCAGGCAGGGGTTGGACTTGAAGATCTACAAGGTCCCTTCCGACCCTACTTCTATGATTATATGAACATTTTACTCACATTCTGATATATCTTTTTTTGTTCTATTAATGGAAAGAGCTTATTCCTTTTACCAACCAGTGCACATTAAACTGACTTCATACAAACATGCATGTCTGTAGACAACAAAACTTTCTAGTGCACACATGCAACAAGCAATTTTCAAGCTGTCATAACTTTGTTACATTTATGATCCAAACCTTTATGGTTTGGATCATAAAGACTGATTTTCACTTTGTGTTCCAGCACAGGAAATGAGATCATCCATCCTCTGTATCCATCTATCTGCTCTATCTATGCTTTTCACCTTATTTTTAAAGGCACCTAGCACTTCAATATCTAAACTCAAAAGGAGCAGAAGTGAGTATCTGTGTCTGTGTCCTCATGCTTGAGAAGGGACTTTAGTGAATGCATCTTTGATGCTGGCCTTCTCTTTCAAATATGGTCTGTCAAAGTTCAGTTTGTTGGCTTTCAGTATTCACTGAAAGGCATATATTTACTCAGCTACTTCCTGAGGGAATGGCTGAGACTTGTTGTTACACCATTTGGGAAGGCCTCCTGGTGTTGATAGTCTGTCAAGTTATATTTTAATGTTTTATTGTTCATGCAATTCGCATTACAATTTATACACTTCAAAACTATGACGATTAATACAGTCAACCAAATTCAAGAAAGGAAAGTGTTGCAAATAAGGATTAAGTGCCACTTAAATGTCAAAATTCAGCGAGTTTTGGTCAGCCCTACCAAAACAAAAATCTTGATTAGTTTTTATTGGAAAAAAAATAATTTCTTTCTTCTAATTTCACAGACAGCTACAAGGATTCTTCTCGAAAAGTTTTAAAATTGTCTTTATGTAGGAACCAACAATAGAAAATTTAAGTCCAAAATTATACTGTTTGAGTGAAACGTCTATAAGTGAAAATGAGTGTTATATTGGAAACTTGCCACTTTAACTAGTCTGATCATGACTTAGCCCCCATAGCTATTTCTGTTGTACTCTGCACATGCATTTCATCATTAATACCTTTCTCTTCTATGCTTCACACTTTCTCTCACTCAATTTCCTCTTCATTTAGCTAAGTCAAAAAAAAAAAGAATGGTTGAAAATTATAGCCAGTCAAACTGAAACATTAAACGAGGAACACATTTTAAAGTTGAGATTGAATAGATGTTGGAACAAACTACCAAATGGTAGTTTCTCCTTAAGTAGTCAAATTAAGACTGGATGTCTTTTGGGCAGAAATACTTCTCTCAGACACAAATTACTGGGCTCATTACAGCAGAAATTCAAGAAAACTCTATGGACTGGAATTATACAAGAAGCCAGAGTAAATGATACAGTGATACAGATACAGTCAAATTTATGGCCACTGATTATTTTTACATATATTATGCAATGAACTGGTTAATCGTGCAATAAATTTAGGCCAGCCACACGTGCAAAGTAATTATCACATGATAAAAATGACTATCCAGCTATAGAAAGAGCCAACCAGCTGTAAAGTTAGTGCTTGAAAATGTGTAACAACTCTATAGCTGTTTCTTTCCAGCTTTAATTGAACATGTAGCAGGGCCCTGTAAGTTAGCTTGAACTTAGATAAGGCTGGTGCCTTTCCATTCTTTTATTAACTTGTCTGTTCCTCACATATTTTCAGTCTTTTCATAGATTTCATAGACATTAGGGCTAGAAGGGACCTCGGAAGATAATCGAGTCCAGCCCCCTGCCCAAAAGGCAGGAAGTCAGCTGGGGTCATAGGATCCCAGCAAGATAAGCATCCAGTTTGCTCTTGAAGGTGTTCAATGTAGGCACTTGAACCACCTCTGGTGGCAGGCTGTTCCAGACCTTGGGGGCTTGGACAGTAAAGAAATTCTTCCTTATGTCCAGCCTGAAACGGTCTTGTAGTAGTTTATGACCATTCGACCTACTTGTCATCCCTTGGGGCGCTCTGGTGAACAAACGTTCCCCCAGATACTGGTGGTCACCCCTGATAAACTTATAGGTGGCCATCAGATCACCCCTGAGCCTGCGCTTTTCCAGCCTAAAGAGCCCCAGGGCTCTCAGCCTGTCATCGTAGGGTCTGCTTCCCTGACCTCTGATCATGCACGTGGCTCTTCTCTGGACTCTCTCAAGCTTCTCCACATCCTTTTTGAATTGTGGAGCCCAAAACTGGAAGCAGTACTCCAGCTGTGGCCTCACTAAGGCCGAGTACAGGGGGAGAATGACGTCCCGGGATTTGCTTGAGAAGCATCTATGGATGAAAGCCAGCGTTTTGGTCGCTTTACTAGCCGCAGCATCGCACTGCAGGCTCATGTTCATCTTGTGGTCAATCTTGTGTTGGTAGCTTGGAGTTGGCTATATACACCTTGGCTTTCCCCTGCTGAAATGGGGGAGTTGTTTGAATTCTTCCTTGCTTTTTATGAATTGCTGAGGTTGGTCTGAGGGG
>NW_005841929.1:130288-171021 GCF_000455745.1 Alligator sinensis
TGGAGGACCCAAGGCGACAATTGGCCAGTTTCTCCAAGAGGCGATCATGGGAAACCAGATCGAAGGCTTTTTTGAAGTCAAGATATATGACATCAATCTCTTCTCCCTTGTCCAGGTGATAGGTCACCTGGTCGTAGAAGGAAATGAGATTGGTCAAGCAAGACCTACCCGCAACAAACCCGTGCTGGCTATCCCTTAAGATGTTGGCATCGGCCAGTGCATTAAGGATGGCCTCTTTAATAAACTTTTCTAAGATCTTCCCCGGGATAGAAGTCAGGCTAATGGGCCTATAGTTAGCCGGATCCACTTTCCTCCCTTTCTTGAAGATAGGCACCACATTGGCCTTCTTCCAGTCTTCGGGCACTACACCAGAGCACCAAGAGTTTTGGTCTTCAGTTATTTAGAATACAGTCACATGAACAAGTTGCTACAATGAAGGAGGGGTAAGTTATTGCAATTTATCTTTTATTTACCAGGGGATAAGAGTGTACATAGGCAATTACTGTAGAGCAGCTGATACACGGGGAAGTCCTTGCCTCCCTTACCTGAAGAGCCTGAGCATGGTGCTGGGTCATGCTAAGAGGTCTCTTCAAAACCTGCACAGCCTAATTTGCAGGCTCATGATGAGCAGGAGGGCTAAGGGCAGTAGAGCTCCTGCTTCATTCCAGAACTCATTCTGTAGACCTTGGTGACTCAGTGCTACCTGGATACCTAATAGGAAGAACAGGATCTGTCCCAAACTGTTTCAGTTATAAGCACAAGCCAAAAAGTGCTGATCAGGCTGGTGATTATAGGGAAAGTGATGCCATATTGATGAAAATGCTAGCTGCAACTCTCCTGGTAGCAGAAGCAAGGCCAAAAGAAGTGAGGGTATAGCTAAACACCTTGTGTGTTTGCTCAATGTTGCACTTAAGCCAGTGGGAGAAATCCTGGCTTTCATCATTACAAGGCACTGTTGAAAACGTGACCTCAGTCCTCCAGTACCTTGGAATATGCAGCACCTCACCTGAGTCACAGCAGTTTTCTGCTCATGATGACACTGCTGTTTGGGTTTTAGATTCAAACTCTGAAACCAAGGTTTTGTAGTTGAGCCAGCATAAAACATCACTGCATCATTGTATACAAAGGCAAAATGACTCACGCATGCTCCTGTTTATTTTTTCATGGAAGAAAACTGATGATCTCTTTCATAATGTGAAATGCAAGCAGATTCTCCAACCACATTCAAATAACTCTGTAAGTTGCCTCCAAATGCCTCAGCATAAATCACATACAGGGCTGTTAGCATGAAGGGTAAAAACCTTCAGCTACTGAAATAATGTCAAATTTGCTTCCAAAATATATTACATGTAGATAAAAGACTTTGTTGGAACCGTCCCAGGGTAGAACGTAATTCTCTCAATATGTGGAGACTATAATACTTTGCAGTTTTGTTTCATCCACAATAGATTTGACATTAACAATTCAGTGAGCACTGTACTGCATTTACCTTGTTTTAATTTGGATGCTTCAGAAGAAAAAATGCAACACTACCCAACCCCCTTACAATCTTTAAGCCATCAAATGTTAGTCTTTGACTGCTTTCCCTGCAGTGTGGAAAAGCTGTGTGGAATTTACCCAGAAATCTGTGCATCCTACATATAAACTGTGCAAAAAAATCACATAGTAAGCTTCATCGCTTTAAACTTTGAAAAAGATATTTGATTTTACTGTCCACACTTACACACAAACCATTACAGACACTGCGCAGATCACTTTTATATCTGGTGCCATAACCTTTACTTTTTAGCCATTAGTTACTAAAGTCAAATTCAAAATAGTAAAGGTAAGTTAAATCTTTACTCAGTCTTATTTCAGCATAGGACCATTGAAAATAATAGGCTTTGTGATTGAGTGAGGCATGAAGAGGGACTCTGGGTTGTGTCCCAAAACATAATCCACAATTGCTATAAGACAAATCACAAATTCTCTCTCAGTGCGGTATGCATGACATCTCACACCTCAAAGCTTTGAATCCACTTGGGCTCAGCGGGCACTATCAGAACACAAATAACTTAACATTTAATGAAGCCCTAGCCCTCTGTATCTTTTCTCCCTCAGGCAATTTTCAGCTGAAGTCATTGGGTGGCATGCCCAGGTAAGGAAGAAGGAATGAGCAGGTTTTAGCCCTTATTTTTTAAATCTGTTCTTGCCTCCCATCCTACAGAGCAATAATGAAACTTGCTTTTCTTCAGAGACTTGTATTGTGACAGAAATTTCATACATAGTGGCCATATCCAACGTACATGGACATTTGGTTACCTGGGAACAACTAGCAGTGGTGCACCTTGCGCTGCAGGTACTTGTCCCTGGGGAACGCCCATGTCACACGCGCTTTGGCACGCAGCAAGTTACCCTGGGGGTGGTAGGGGAGGCTGGGCCCAGCACTGTGCTGGCCCCAGCAGCTTTACCTGGGGTGTTGGGGACCTCCCGGGGCCGCACCTGTAGCGATCCTGCTGGGTAGAGTCTGGCCGGCAGCTGCAGCATGGCTCCAAAAGGCCTGGCTCTGCTTCTCAGCAGCCCGTGCTGCTCGAGCATGCGCTGCTCTATTTTGCTTTTTTTTCCTGCATGTTTTTTTGACCCCTGGATATCCAGGAGTCAAAAAAAGCCATGGGGAAAAAAAACACAGATCAGTGCACCCTTGGGCAGTGTGCCCTTGCAGCATGGAGAACACCAGATTGTGCGGTATGTGGCACTGAAAATGTGTTTGTGGTGCCACATACCATATGACTGCGCCTGTCTAGACGCGCCCAAAATGTTTAAATTATATGCCCAGTTTCTCAGAACTTTCCACCTGCCAAACTCCACGGACTTATCCACACGGGGAAACACTTAAAAGTAAGCTAAGGTGTGAATTTACAGTACACTAGCTACACTAGGTACCCACGTGGACACTCCTGGCAGGCTGCAACTGAGATTGCTAAATCAAAGTGGAGTAAATCACTCTGGGCATGTCCAGATGAGTGGGAATGGGTGCTTTGCAGCACCTCAAAGGCTTTTGAAGTGCTGCAAAATGCACATTGTGCACATGAAAAGGTTCTCCATGCTGTAAATTTGCGACGCAGAGCCAAAATTAGATACTGGGAAATTCTGATACCTCAAAAACACCTCAAAAAAGTGGGGTGGCATATGTGGCTGCAGCATGAGCTGCCTGAAACCAGAGCTGAGCCAGCCAGAGCCACATGGAGAAGCAGGATGGTTATCCTCCCCATTGAGCCAATGTACCTTGCTTTGTACATGTCTTTCTTATACATAGATTTGTGCACATCCTTTCACAGTATCTGATGAAGTTAGCTTCAACCCATGACAGCTTGTAATGTGTGTGTGTGGATATGAAGGCATGTACACACACACACTTTGGTTAGTCTATACAGTACAAATCAACCCTATCTTCATTTTTGATAATTATCAAAGATATTTTGGATTGAAATAAAAATGGATTTTCTTGCTACTAGCCCTACCGAATTCTAAAATAAATACAAGACTAATATAGGAAAAGATTCAAGCAAAGCAGAAAAACTGGGAAATATCGGGAATGAAAGCACTCATTGAGTCCCTCATGCTTATGGAAGGAAAGATCAAAACAGGATCCAAACAAATAACGAAGGCTTCTGGCTATTTTTCAACTCCCATCAGCAGTAACAACTACAAAGTGGGGATATGTTAAGGAAAATGAGAACCATGATATTTGAGAATGGATGTTGCTAAAGATCAAATTCTCATTCAAACAGAAGTGTCCTAAATCATTACAGAAGAACTGATAACAATGCTGTTCCATGCAATAGATTTCCTAACTAGCATTCCATTCTTATCAAGTCTTCTGTTCCCAGAGCTTCTCTTTGGCTGATTACAGTCAAAAAGCCCAAGGCTAAACTGGTTCAATCTTCGCAGGTTAGTTTAAACTGTGTACATTGAACCAATAAGCAAGTGAACGAACATTCACTTTTGATTCCAGAAATGCAGCCACATGCCTGCAGTGGCTCAGGCCAGAAGCACTAGTGCATACCTCGCAGCTCAAGTGCAGCAGACAGCTTGGGCCAAGGCAAGCCCATCCACCCTACGAAGAGGGGCTTGCAGAGGAGATGCAAAGCATCCTGGGATGCTGGGGGTCTGTGAGTTAACTTGAGTCTGGAGGGGATCTGAGAAAGAAGTTCAAGAAACCAATTTAACCTAAATCATTTAATTCTGATACTAGCATCCATCTCGGTTTATCTTAAACCAGTTTCGGCCACTCTGAACCAGTTTATGTGCACTGAAATTCTGTTGTGTTACAGATTTGAACTGGTTTCCAATCACTTATACCGGTCTATGTGTAATTTCTGTCCTAGGCTTTAGTGCAAGAAATAAGAAGAAATAATTACTAAATTAAGCCTTTTCACTTGCAGCCCTGCCACATTAAGCTAGCATTCCACCAACTGTCATAAATTAAGCAGATGGGGGCCATGTACGGAGAGTTTCTACAGTGAGTGTTGCTGGTCTCCCACGAGAAACTACAAGCGTACAAATGTTTGGTATTTTTCTCCCAGAACAAAAATGGCCACTCCGGGAGAAAAATAACCTGGGAACAATCAGGGTTAAATAACTCCCTGGAGAGTTTCTCTCAGGAGGGTGAATGTCTGTACACGTTCTCTTTTGAGAGAAGTCACAGCACAATCCTCCAGAATCCCAAGGTGCTTTTCTCCTCGGCCACCCACAGGAGACAGCATCTCACTCACTGGACTCCACTGCTCCAGCCAAGCAGGGAGCAAAACACTTCCCCTTTCCCAATCCCCACATTCGTCTGCAGGGAGACACAAGCTGATGCTGAGCAGTCTGGGTCAGCCAATCAGGACTGTCCTATGCACTACTGCCATCTATCACCAGAAAAACTGGGAAGCTTTCAGAGCACACTGCGATGTGTGCACAGGCGCCGCCTAGCTGTGCAGTGTCAGCACTGCAAGGTCTCAGCTCTTCAGAGGCTCAGTATTCAAGTGGTTGTTCAGGCATCTCTAGGTAAGTTTTTCTACCAGGAGAACAAATCTCTCAGATCATTTGAATGTGTGTATGCAGCCTATGTCTTCTCTGTGCTGTACTTAGATGGGAGCCCTCTGAAGAATGCTAAAGAGCTAAATGCACCAAAAGAAAGGTTTCCTAGAAACTGGTAGATGAAGCCCTTCCCTCTAACTTCTTCAGGCATATCAATGGAGAAGATATTTCACATACGTAGCTCCCAATTTTCCTATAATTATACCTTAGACTTTTATACATCTGAGACAAGAAATAATGAGGCCTCAAGAAGTGTACAGGAATGTATATGCAAAGCTTTTCACTAAACAGAATCCCACTTTTACTACTTCTGGGTTTAAATCTCCTAGCAGTAGTAGTGGTTGGAGGCATAATGTTGAAAGGGCTCCATGGGACCCTGTGTATTTTAAGCACCAAATCATATAACTATGCTCAGAACAGGTCTACAGAGTGTAATAGTTAAAGAACAAGTTGCCTCCCCGTGGCTCTGGAGCTAAACTGGTGGTAGCAACAATGGGAAACTTAAGCAAAGCTTCCTTAATGAAAAAAGCCCTCAGAGACCATTTGGAAAAAGTCTGACTAAAGAAAGGGCGGTAATTTACACCACTTTATATTCTGCTCCTGAATTTAGCCCTGTAACTGCAGCAAGTAATTAAAAAAACCCACAAAAATATTATTTCCAGTCTTAATTTTTAAAAAATCCAAAACAATCTGCTGGACCCATACAAATTAACAAAACAGGAAAGAAGTGAAGATCCAGGAAAAGCAAAATCTGAATGTTTATAAATTAAATGCACCTCTTTGACCTGGAAACCCAATGCCTGGCCTCTCAACTTTATCTGTTTCTCCACTTTTTACCCTGGTTTCCTATTCTGAAAACTTTGCTGTACACATATAAGCATGGCAGAGCTGCACCAGGAAACAGAAAGCTCTTTTAACAAACCAATACTTGCATTGCATTTCCCTGTGAAAAATAAATAGGATTGCTAGAAGTGCTTTAAATACAAACATAGCATGACAGATATAAATTGCCTACACAAAAAGCTTCCTTAATTTTGATTTAAAGCCCTATCAACACATGCACTAAAAAAATCCAAAAGGAAATAATTAATTTGTAAATAAATTATCCAGTGTAGTGTCTATTACCCATATACATCACAAACACCTAAATTCACCCAGATTCTTAAACTGCTTAAACTTCTCACATACAGCCATGCACCACAAACAGCCAGAGCAGATGTGAAATTTCCACCCAAGTATCATTTTGGAAAGTAGTAAGGTGGCAACATGTTCCAAATTTTGATTGATTTTTAAATATTTTTATTGGCTCTAATGCCAAGGATTGGAGAAACTGGAGTTTGGAGCCAGGGGCTGAAGAAGACACAAGTGTTAGAATCTATAGGGAGTTAATCAGCTGAGTCCTTAAAGCAGTGCCTCTAGGAGCTTCACACCAAACTGTCCTGATTGCTATCAGAGTTAGCACACCTTCCTGTAGCACCAGCCCTGCACAAAATGGAATTAGTCCATTTACCAATGAAAGAGAATCACTTAGTGTAGAAAAGAATAGCTTCTTAATAGTAAAACTTATTTCCAGTTTAGGATTATCTAAAATTGAGAATTGATATGGATCTGAAAGAAACTGGGACTGAGAAGCTAGGGCTGTGTAGACGAAATGAGAGGTATGTGTGCACGACACTTTAAAGCGGGCTAAATGCTTTGGCAATGCTTTAATGATGTTGGTGTTTGTACGCCTCGGCAGCATATTGCATATTAATTCCAGTCGCTGTAGGAAATTCGGTGGCATAATGCGCCTTAAACGACTTGGGGCGCAGCAAACTAAAACTCCTTTGAGGAGTTTTAGTTTGCTGCCCCTACAGCCACGAAGCGAAGCACTGGGCTCCGTGCAGCTCCACAGCTCTGCAGGAAGCACTGCAGGCAGCCTGGCAGCAACCCAGGAAGGCAGGCTCTGCCCAAGAAAAGTGGTGAGCCTGATTCCCACCTCCTCCCCACCCCCTGAGGCCTGCCTGCCTGCTTGACCTGCGTGGGGCCTGGTGCTTCCCTCTGCGGCTGCAGTGCCCCCCGGGATCGCCCAAGCCAGGTACCTGCAGGCGGGTGCCGCCTGGGGTGGGACTGCTGCTGCCATGGAGGGAAGCACAAGCTTTGTAACAGAGAAATTAACACCAAGTTTATGGCTATCTTGAAGTTTTATACTGCTCCCTGTCACTGTACTATCTCAGAACATGGAGAACTGGAAGTGAAGAACACCATCATAACTGACTGAAATACTGAGGAAATGTTAGGTAGGCAATAGGGATGTGAAAGGTTAAACATTTAAACGATAAGTATATTTATGCCGGCAATACATTATAAATTAACGTTTAGCGTGGGGTGCAATCTGATAGGGAAGGGAAGCAGTGGGCTGCCTCAAGAACAGGAAGGCAGCAGGGCAGGAAGAAGGAAGGGAGGAGGAGCAGCAAGGGGAGACTAGTACCCATAGCCAATGAGGTTAAAGAGGAAAACAGCAGGCAGCCTAACAACTCATCAATTAAACAATTAGCTGCTCATTCACAGATTATCCCTGCCTCCCACCCCACCAGCTAGTGGCTGCAGCAGGCTAGAAAAGTCTCTTGCCTGCTACTGCTGCCCATGGCTTCACATGGGTTGTATTGTCTGGTAGAGCTTCCCACTGCCTCCTCTCCCCTTTTCCCCCGTCAAAGGCCCCAGAGAGCAGCTCCCAGAAGCAGCCATGCCTGAGCTGCTGTGTTATTGGTTAACCATTTAAATGATATAATTATAGCAGGTTAAACTGATAATTTTAAAACAATATTTACATCCCTAATAGGCAAAATACAGTTACTCAAACTGTATTTTTTCAGGATATCAGAGCTAACTCCCTACAAACACTATGCCATCTGTAATGACTACAAGTCAGTAGGGCTCCTTGTTTCATGCAAAAGGTGGGAGTTCATGCTCTCGGAGCCCCACAAAGAGCTAAGGTTCTCCGTATTCCCTAGAGGATATAAGAGCGATGATGTCTCCTGGAGCAATTTATTGTTGCTCAGTGCCAGAGGGGACTCTGAAGGTGCCCACCCCCACTTTTAGAAACAGAGAGAAGTCTGATCAATGCTTTGTTCAAGAAGCATGTCTTCTTTTTAATTAAAAAAAGGAAAATGTAAAACAATTTTGTAAGATAATTATTCACAGATGTTCATTTACAGTGCTTCAGATCCTGCTCCAGTTAGGAGCACTTGAAATTTAGAGTGTTTCAGCACCATCCAGTTGCACAGCCCCCCTCCACCTGTTCCTTAAACAGCTCTATGGGGCTGGAAAACAGGGATATAAGAATGCCTCAACCTCCATTCTTCAGCTGGTCCCGAGGACTGTTCAATTCATAGGGTAGCACTTGATGGCTGTCTGAGCTGCTTCCCCCCACATTCACCTGTCTCCTGTGATGCAGGGAGAGCATTATGGGATGCCAGAGGTCCAAGCAAATCCCTATGGTGCTCTCCTCAAAGATGTTCCTGTTTTTTCAAGGGTGATTTTTTAAGCACTTCATCAGGCATGAACATCTGCCCTCTTGGTGTTTATATTGCTTCAAAGGCACTTGGAGTGTTTCAAACAGAATATCTATCTATGGCCCCAGACCATTACATAAAAATAATCTCCCTTCTCCCAAAATACAAAAAGGTGGCAGCCCCTATCAGACTGCAGCAGATTCAATACCGAACTAAATACTCCATACAATGGAAAAACAAGTGATATGAAAGATTAAAGCATGCACTGAAACAGAACAGACCCTGAAGTCTCTAGGATAATTGAAATAAACCATGTTAAGGGAAAAATGGTATTACAAATATGTTCAATGCTACAACATATGGTAGGTGGAAAATAAATAACAAGAATCAGATGTCACAGAGTTTTGCCTGAACTGAGTCTCTACATAAAAGCTGGATAGTGTGAGCATCTGTGGGGGTGGAGTTTTAAAATCTATTTTTAAAGGGGATTTTTTTTAAATAAGCTTCTTCTCTTGTTCTCTATCTTGTATTTAAGAAACTTGTTGACAGCACAGGTGATTAGGAGATATTTTCAGTGAGACAGCAGAAGAATTATGAGCATAGATCCAATTGTTTGCAAACAGGATTATTGGCTAATGCATTCCAAGCATGGTTCTGAAAGTTAATCCTGTTAAGTCTTCCACCTTCATGAAAGGTAATAAAAAAAAACCCTCTTCTCACAAAACAGGCCTAACACAGATATGCAAGATCATCTGCAGCTTTAACAGCAATGCCTCACTGTTACTAACGTTTGCAGAGTTTCTGCTACTATTCACGGTGAGAGTCATTTAAAAATCTGTAAAATTGAGATTCACTATCTCCAAACAGATAAATATTTGGAGAATACTTTGTAACATTAGAATTTTAACTAAGGCCATGGATAGACATTATATCTGGAACACTACAAAGGCTGAGCAAACAGACATCCATACCCTCTGCAGTGCTACAAAGTGGTGGCAGCAGCACAAAGATGGTCATGCATGAAACAAACTTCTCCATAGGGTTATATCTTGTAGTCCTACATATAATATTTGTACAGGGTACTGTAGCACTGCAAGGGGTCTCTTGCTCCCACACCATTCCAGAGGGGGAGGGAGTGAGAGCAGAAGCTCATAAACAGCCTGCCTACTTTTTTTTATAGGGGATGGGGAGCAGGTGGCAGCCCTGAAGGACCAAGGGGTTAATCTCCAAGTTCTACAAATGACTGCTCCAAGATAGCAATAGGAGCCCATTAGCTCGGTCAGGACAAAATGGCCTGAACTATCCCTACTGGGTGAGCTCAGGAGGAAGAACCTGTTTGTGGTAACCAGAGGCTTTGTGTATGTTTATATTGCAGATGGCAGTATAGTGTAAAGATACCTGAACTGGCTTTAAGGCTAGGTACAGACATTTTAAAAAAGTCTGAGAGGGCATGGATCTAAGTTACGCAATTTACTCTAAGTGCCCTAGGTTAGACTGGGAGGGAACAGAACAGACGTTTGCTCTTTGGTGGGAGGGAGGCAGGGGGCACTCAGGCTGCCCGCACTGGCTGAGGCCAGCAGGTTGCAGGCACTCCTGCATGCCTCCCAGCAGTCTCCCTGGGCTGCCAGACATTGCAAAGTGCAACTGAGAACAGCCAAGTGGCCAAGCCATGGCTGACTGTCTTCCTGGAGAGAATGCCTCCCCCCACTGTTGTATCCACTGTCAGCCACAAGCATCTGTCAGCTGCGGGCAACCAGAAGAGGTAGGCACGCTTGACCCACAGCCCTGTCAGGCTCTGGCTCAATAGGGCTGCCCCTTCTTGTGGTGGCATGGAGGTCCCTGGGCTTTGTCTGGTTTGGGGCCCCAGGAAGGACAGAAGGGGGGGGAAGTGGAGCTCATGAGAAGCTGAGGGGAAGGCAGTGCCAGGGGCACACCCTGCATCCTGGCTTAGATCAGTGGGGCACAGAATGTCCCTCCCCTGTCCTGGTTCCATCTGAGCCCTGGGACCCATGCCCTGGAGCAGTTCGGGGAAGGGATGAGGGACCCCCTGCCCCAGCTCCCCCAAGCTAGTGCCAAGTTCCCAGCTGAAGCTCCTTTCCCTGCATCCATGGGGCTGTGGTCCCTGGAGAGGGGGGAGGGGGAGCAGCCAGGGGCAATTCCAGTGTGGGAATAGGGGACACAGCATGGGAAACTAGGCAAACCTCCACCCAGTCCCACTGCCATTCAAGCACTGACTGCTGCCAGCTGGACCTGCTCTGCTCAGGCAAGTCCATTTCCAGAATAATCTGCAACAGCCACACCGGCTCCCCCTTACCCACCCACCCGACCTCAGTGATGGCAGCACCTGGAAACAAAGTAAATCAATGGAACAAAGGACAAAACCCTGGCTGCAAGTAAGTGCCACTCCTCACCAACCATGGGCTCCAAGCAGCTTCTCCCCCACTCCTCCCCTGCTCCCAGAAATGCTATAGTGCACCTTGGGGGTCCCTAGCTCTGTGCAGTGCATGGAGGCTGCCTGGAGAGTCAACACCTTAATCTAGGAAGCATGCAATGAATGTACATGTGCCAGAGCCTTTCCTGGATCTTTTGTTCCCCGCTCCCACCCCTTCTATTGCCCCTTGTGGCACTGCTTTGCTGACTTGGCTCTGTGACAACCCAGGGGCAGGGCCCACTGGGCACTCAGCCAGAGCAGCCAAGCACGGGCCAAGTTCCAGTGCACTTCCCTGTGAGAGGGAGCTAACAGAAGCCTGCAAAGGAGCCTGGGATGCTGGTGGACAGTGACCTAACTTGATACAATAAGGGATCTGGTACAAAAGTTTAATGCTCCGAACTAACCTAATTCACATAAGTTTGAGTACTCATCAATCCAGGACTATCTTAGACCAGGTTCTGCCATTTTTAGTCTGGTCTGTGTGCCCCAAACCTCTGTATGACTTTGGTTAGATTTCCAAGCAGTTAGTCTGGATTATGTGTAATGTCTGCACCTAGCCCAAATGACCTGGCTGGGACAGCAGTTAGGCTACAGACAGATGTCTCATTTGAGGCAGTCCTGATTGCTCTGGGTTTTGATGTGGATCAAAACAAGAGGGGCAGACATTTACAAATGTAACTCTTCCAAACTATATTGCTCCTACTCTGCCAGTAGGTGGCTGGTGAGAGCACACAGCCTGGAATAACCTTGTACCTGGAATAACATTGCAGACGCACACCATGATGTCCCAGAAAAAAGGCATTAGTATATTTTATCCCTCCTACTTCACAGGTACTTGAAGCCACCTATAGCAACCCAAGACAAAAGGCTTTCTCCTGGGAGAAGTGTAATGCCTTTTCACAGCCTTACAGTCTAGCTGTGGCAACACGGAGCTTAGTGCAGATTCATTTACCCTGGCTCCCTTCTACAGTGTAGTCATACCCATGGAGTTCCCAGTGCCAGCAGCCTGACTTCTTTCACCAAACTGAAATCACTGCTTTAAAGAAACAGTGAACGACAATTCATTGTTCAGTACAAAATGTGTTCAAGTGCCAAGGCTCCTGGTGTAATCTACTAAATCCCAGGATGAACTCTGAGCAATGGCTATTTTCCCATTATTGTTATAGCAGTACTTGGCACTTACAAAACTGCTTTCATCAGAGGAGCTCAAGTACTTTATAAACACTAATTAACCCTCTTAGCACCCTTTTGTGTTCTACAAGGTGGGTATTATTAACCCAAGTTACGGAATGGAAAACTGAGAGAGGCATAGGCATTTACTCTAGATCAGGGGTTTTCAACCTTTTTTAATAAGTGTAACCCTGGCAGCCCCCTTTTTAATAAGTATATCCCTGGGGGGGACATGGTGAGCAGCCAGATGCAGAGTGGCAAGGGGTGGGAAGGGGGTGGTGAGTGGTAGAGCGGCAGCAGCGCGGCATCTGTGCAGCCCTGCTCTCACCCCACCCCAGCCCTGCTCCTGTGAGGCAGTGGTGTACAGTGGAAGTGCTCCCTCCCCACCCACCCCTGCATACCTTCTGGCACCTTTCAAAGTACCCCCAGGGGTACAGGTACCCCCAGTTGACAACCCCTGCTCTATATCACGGCAGATGAGTGATAGAGTAAAGGCTGGAAGATAAAGGACCTCTGAAAGATAATGAGAGCCTTTCCACTGACCCAAAAAAGAAGCATGTTAAGACAAATCCCACCTCCAAGTTCCCTCTCCTAGCCACTGGACTGCACTGACTCCCATCGCTGAACTTTGGCATGGTTGCCCAAGTGAGTATCACTACTATTGCAAACTGTTCTAGGACTTCTCCACTGGCATCCTGAACAAAGAAACACATCATTCTGAGTTTTCTTGTTTTTCTCAAAGCAAGGACTAGCCCATCATCATTTTATTTTATGTGAAATGATGTTGGGGGATCTGGGAGTAGGAGGAAAAAAAGCCAGTTGCAACTTTGTTTTGCTCCCCTCACCCCCTGCCCCACTAGGTCTCACTAGGTCTCTCGAAGCCACACTGCCTACAAGATACTTCAGGCTGTGCAGAACTTGAGCATCTTGGCACAATCTGATACCTCCTCAATGCTCTGTGACACAGATCAAGATGGAAGGCAGTGCCTGGAAAAGGCTATTGTCCGGAAGCCCTGCCAGGGCACTACGAAACAGGAAGTGAACTCTCAGCCAAACTCTCCTACTTCCCATGCTTAAGCATATGAAAAGCATTGTGTTCTGGTTGAGGTAGGGCTCCTGAACAGTGGCTCAAATGAACAACTGCTAAGCTTAAACCCCAGAGCTTTTGGTGTTGCTTACAGTGTGGAAAATATCACACTAGACTAGGATCTAATTCAGTTTTACGATGCAGATGGGACTGAACAGTATTTTAGCCAGCTTCCCATTCTGCACTATAGGCTTGGATTTTGAAAGTCTATAGTGCCCAGTATATAAATCAGGGTTCTGCCTTTCTCCTCAGCACTGAAGAGGAAATCCTGCTTATCCATTTCAAGGCATTGCCATTTGTAACTGGGTCTTATACCATGAAGGTTTTCACAAGATAGATGGGACCTTAGGGAAACGTCATTTATAGAGACAAAAGACCACGGTTATTGGTAATCAAGCTAACCAAAGAGGTTGGGGAAAGGCAAATCATTTAATCTCTCTAAACATCAGCACCCTCTGTAAAATGTGGATCATGCATCACAAGAGTGTTTGGTTGCTATACATGTTATTAATCTGGTTCCTGAGAATTTGCAGTTCTAATTCAGTAGTAACATGGTCTGGTTTTTAGTCTGCCAGTGAGTCCAGAATAGTGCCAAGACATACTACAACTCCTGCTGTTCCACCCCCATACAAAATGTGTGTCTGTATGTGTAATTCTGAACAGGTTTGTCAAACATAAGGGAGTTAAGTCACAACCCTCACCACAAAGACAAGAGCCTACATTCTGCTCTCAAACACATCCATATGCTCACAGTAAATGGCCGTATGGAAGATCCTAATGAGATCTGAATGCCTAACAAAATTTGTTACCATCACCAAACTTCTTCATGACAACCATCCAAAGCAACAGCTCAGAAATGGACCCCTTCACCATTAGAACTAGAGTCAAGCAAGGATGCATGATTGCACCAACATACTTTTCCATCTATACAGTAGTTATTCCACATATCATGCTGACAGACTTCTATCTGCGGTCAGCAGTCAGTATCACATGGACGGGAATCTCTTTAACATCAGCCGGTTCCATTTCAAATCCAAGATAACCACCACCTCCATTACTGATTGTCGCAGAGCACTTAGGTGCCCTGCTCCTTTAAAGAGCTGAAACTGCTAGGGAGAGAGTCCTAGCAGTGAGTGGAGAGCCCCAGCTGCTGGTTACCAGGGCAGCCAGAATGAGCTAGTTGGCCCATCCCTGCCAGTGGTCAGCTGACCAGAAGGGGCAGGGCCTGGCTCATATATAAACACCAGGGCTGAGGCTAGGAGGGCAGTTCCCTGCTAGCAGCCAAAGAGGAAGGAGCCTCCAGGGAGGAAGTGCCCAGTGCTGCTGCACCTGCCTGGTATGCTGCACCTAGGGCTAAGGGGGCTCCACGAGCTCCACAGGTACCCTTACCTACTAGACACTTGGTGCCAGGGCTGAAATCTGCTCCTTTTAAAGGGTCAGAGCACACCCTGACCTTTTGTATTATGTTATAGCCCAGGGGCTTATGGTTTTGTTTGCTGTTTATAACATCAGTGATTTGGCTGAGGCTATTTGGGGAAGGAGGAGGCCTCATTGGGGGCCCACTCCAGTGTGGGGACCCAAGCACCAGTGAGGGCATGGCATTTGGGGTGCATAGACCCAGGCGCCAGTGAGGCACAGTTACAAGGGCTGTGGAGAGCCCAGAGAGAACAAGGGGGCCAATTCATACCAGGGTCCAGACTGAACAACGTCAATGCCATCTGCAAGGCTTGGGTAAAAGGGCGGTTGGAGCCACGCATATAGCCCATAAGACTGGGGTGTTCTGTGACATCTATTCTGAAGCGGGACCCACAAGGGGTCTGGGAACCCATGGGGTTCAGAGAGTCCATCAAACCATGTCCAAGAGGACTTAAAGGCAGGCTCCCTATACTATAAATCCATCAAGATGTGGTGGGCAAGAACTGAGGGTGCCCAGCGGGCCAAATTGGCACGGTCAAGGGGCCTTAGGGATAATGTGGCCATCCTTAGGGACGCCGTCCTGTGACTCTGATCCAGTTTGTGGAGTCTGTGCCCATTAGCAAGTTGGGAGTATAGGACCTGTTTCAGGAGCTGGTTGTTATACATCCTTATGACATGTCCTATCCAAAAGAGCTGGTGCTGTATAAACCTGGCTTCAATAATGGTGGTCTTTGCTTGAGCCAGAACACTGACATTTGTTCTTCTGTCCTTCCAACACCTTCAAAAAATCCTCCATAACAATTGGAAGGATAGAAGAACAAATGTCAGTGTTATGGCTCAAGCAAAGAACAACCAGCTCCTGAAACGGGTCCTATACTCCCAAGTCCCTAATGGCCACAGCTCTAGAGGTGGGCAAAAGAAGAGATTCAAGGACACCCTGAAGGCCAATCTGAAGAAATGTGATATTAACATAAATACCTGGAGACTCCAGCACTGAACTATCCCCAGTGACACTGTGAAGTATGACCAAACATCAACCATTTGGAGCAAACTCTCCTCACTATGGAGGCAAACAGGCAAGAGAGACAAAGAGAAAGGACTGTGACCTGACATCCCCAGGATCCACCAGTTCCTTTCTGTATATCATATCTGCAGTTGAACACGCAGATCTCAGATTGGCCTCTTCAGTCATCTCCAGACTCACCAGTGACTTCCACATCTACTGGAAGGCTGTCATCATTGTATTGACAATTACAATGCTCACAGCAAATGAAACGACAGCGGAAAGAAATACTTGGCCCAACTGAGTATACAGGTTACAAGTTATCCCAATGTGTTTCCTAAAACTGAAGTAATGTGACAGAACCAAGTATAGCAGGGGTCATGAGCCAGCACTGTTAAAAAAAAAAAAAAAAATATAATCTTTTAACACATGGACAAATCTTGGAAGAAAAATGCTGTGGGGTTGTAAGTTTTCTGATCAAGATTACAGGGGAGCTGTGGGCCAGCAGCAAGAGCATTTGTTCTCTGCCTTAATTTTTCTAAATAGAGTGAATTCCTGAGACAGAGTTGGTCCCTGCTAGCTGGATTTTGGTGTTATGCTGAGATACTAAAAAAAGGCAATTACCAGCATGCTGTTTCTGACCACCTTGGCTCCAGGAAGCCCCTTGACTCTCTCCAAGCAGATGTACAAATAAAACAAGGCAAGTTAAGAATATCCCCAGATAGCATGTCAGTGACTTCTCTCCCACTGCCTAGCAGGATGAAAATATTATTCAAAATTCATCTTTGTTCCTTAAGTAGCTAATATTTAACACTAGATTTAAGGAGGTGGGATTTTTTTTTTTTTTAAATAAGGGTGTAGAAAAAGCAAACATAGCAGTTGATGCCACCAATTTGGGCTTTGCAGAATACCCAGCATGGGACAGGAAGTGAGGTGGGAGGTGAGAAAGAAAGGCAAAAACTTAGCAGAAAGGAAGGCAAGGTACTCTGTGGAAGAGTCTCTCTCACAACGGCTGAGGAGAGTTGGGTTGTCATGAGAAAGAAATGGACTGCCACAGACATCACAAACTAAATTTCAAAATCTTTAGTGCATCATTCCTCACTCAAGTAAACTTTAATGGCTTCAAATGCCTTTCCTAGGGAGGCATGGGTTTCAACATGTGAGTGATCAGTACAAGTTTTTGGATGCTTATTCCAGCTGTACTGAGCTTTCTAAGCAATTTGCCCTTCCCAAGTTCCTACCACCAAATTATGTAAGGTAGATCACTGGGAAACAGGATGCCAGGATATTTAACATTTGTGGTGCTGGAAGGTACAGTTATAATTACACTGAAGCAATTTCAAGATTAAACAGTCCACATGGAATTTCGCAAACCAAAAGCTCCTGCTCAGAAAATATGGTTAAAAACCTACAGGCAATTTGGCCACAAAACAACTAAGCAGAAGCCAAGATCTTGTATCCTGTATTCACAAGTGCAATTTTTCAGCAACCGTACCTCTAAGACACTCTTCCACTTTTCTTATACTCTTGGGGAATAAAACATAAACACAGTTTGCCACTGCAGGGGTCAAAATCTGTCCGAAAAGCTTTCTTTTTTAAGTTATAAAACTTTACAGAGGTCACTACAAAACAGCAAAAAAAATCTCGTATGTAAACTGTAAGGTCTTTTTGGTTGTGTGTTTGGACAGGATGTGGCACAATGATGTGTTGGCTCATACCTGGTACTCCTAACCTCTATTCCAGTCCTTATAAATAGGGACCTACTCAATTTGCAATTTCATGGAAATTGAGATATCAGGCATTGTCCACAAAATCGAAAAAAAAGAAACTTCTTAAAAATAAACTGCTGGCTCCCTAGTGGGAGCCAGTAGTCCTCATGGCCACTACAACCCAGCCACACAGCCTGCCAGGGGGTAAGGGAGGAGAGTATCCAGGACAAAGGGGAGCAGCCAAGATGGCTACTGTCCCTGCCCCTCGCCACTGACTGGCTGAGAGCACTGCCTGTTATGTGGCCCTATCCCTCCCCACCAATCAGCAGTGGCAAGGGGTGGGGCCATATGATAGACAGCCCTCTCAACCAATTAGTGGCTAGTAATCATAGGTATGGTGGGGGCTCTGCTGCGATAAGCCTGCAAAATCACCCGTCTGCCTCCTTAATAATGATCCTGGAAAGATTCAGAGGACAGGGTCAACTGCTTATTTAAATATCTCCCCTAACTTTAAATTCTTTTGGGGTAGACTTTCTAGCAGGAGTCTGTGTTTTGTTGGCTTCTCATTAATATCTGGAAATATTAAATAGGAAGTTAACACAAAGATAACTAAAGATAGAAAGAAAACAACAAAACTAAACTATTGAATTTTGAGGCTTGGGGAAGGAAACTCTGTGTGTGCATGTGTACACATTTTTCATCCTGCCTTCTGACTGACTTCATGCTTGTTACCGTCAGCCCAAAGAAACAAAAAAAAAGATGATGACATTGTATCTCCAAAAGATCAAAAATACCCACTAAAATGATCAATGTTAAAATACCCATTCATTTTTATTGGGTAGGTTATTAATAACATATTAGTGAGGTTATTAGTTACTGGTATAATTCAGCTCCAAAAATCAAAATCTTCAAATGAGGAGGGCAGTTGAAATAATTACTCTTAGAGCTAACTCTATCCACACACACAAGATGATAGTAGTATGTTACATCACATTCAAAAGGTTTGTTTTGCAATCAATTTTAATTTAAATTCTGCACAGATTGGAAGAGCCCTGTTGACATACTAGTCCAGAAAACTGTAAAATAGTTCCAGTGTATCAGAGGCACGTGTGAGCATGTGCTTTGTTTTACATGAAATGGTTCATCCATCCCTTTTACAGATACTGCTTATTTTTCTCTTCTGCTTTATTATCATTCAGATTTATCTTTCATTCTCTGCCTATAATAAACTAATCTCAAGATAACAGGACGCATATGCTAAAATTATTAAATGGAAAAAGAAAAGCAGTATGAGGGAGTGAGAGATGCAAGAAAGCTTTTTCCAAGCAGAAAAAATAGTTAAAAGCCAGTGAAATTTAGACATTTATTGATTCATTACTTTAACTATGACTCTTCATAAATACAAAGTGGTAGGTCTTTGATCTGCACCAGATCGAAGCTTAAGGCACTGAGAGAGGATCTAAAAGAATGCCATGTCTCTGCTTGCCTACTAACCCTGGGCTGCCAGCTGATACACTGGCCCTCAGTCCAGTTAGAACAACCTGAGGACTGCTCCAATTTGTGCCGGTAGTTGACAGCCTCCCAAGGTCACTATATTAGTGAAGTTATCACATCTGCTCCTGAGATATTCCCTTCTCAATCTTGGCCCACCTCAAAAGTGTCTCTTGTACTGTTACACAAGCGCTGGATTCCTTTCACAAGGGGAATCTTCAACAGCTTTCTTAAGGCGAGTTTAAAATTCCATTCTGTTAATGAGCCACACAAAGTGGGCCAAAGACCATGCTCAAAATTTCAATCAGTAAACCAAAAATGGAGCTATAGAAAGAAAAGAAAATAGATACAAGTTTTTACACTCAGTTTTGGATTAAGCTACAGTAATGCAATAGGCTTCAGATGTACACTGGCATGAGCAGACACATTTAAATCTAGATAGTTAATTATTAAAATAAGTGTAACTCACAGGGACAATTACAAGCATTTTGAAAAGAAAGAACAACAGCTGAACAATAATCAACAGTATACTGTTGAGTAGAGTCCCTGCAGTCTTCCCTGAGGGAAGAAAAACAAGACTGTAATGTTTGTGACTAGCATCTGAATATTCTAATTATTGACAGCTTGGAAAATTACTTTTAATGCATTAGATACATAATGAGTCATATGGAAAATTGTGTTTAAACATGCTCAAGGAGGTAGGCCTAGATTTTCTTCAAAAGTGAATACAGTATGGCACTGTGTTAGATTTGTATAAACCTCTCATTAGGACATGCAGTCTGATTTTATGGCAATGCTAAGCTTCATAAGGAGGACGGAGAGGAGGTGGGGGAAGATCTTCCTGATGCTCTGCTCTGCAAGGGATTTGAACTGTACAGAGATTAACTAAGTCAGCAACTAGCCAAACCAATGCAATACCTGCCAAACCACACCTTATCCTTCTCAATCAGCAAAAAAATGATCCACTGCCTGATTTCTCTTACATCACCAAAAAGGGCTGTTTTTTCCCTTATTAGGACAATCTCCACATAGTACAGTTCTGGCCTTACTAGTTGCTTTAATAATATGTGCTGTACATCAGCACAAATAAAAAGCTACTAATAAAAAAACAAGGGAGGAGAATAAAAAGGCTGAGCTTCAAATTAAAGAGATAACATCAGTTTAGTTTGGGCTCCAAATTTTATCACAGAGTTCATACAATGAAAAGTTAGAAGCGGGAGCAGCAAGCAAGAACTTATAACTGCTAATATTAGACACAGATGCAACGATATCACCAATCCTGCAACACCTACACATGTGAGCAGCCTTACTGAAATTAGTGCACTTGCCCATGGTCATTAGAGTTTACAAAGTGAGAGCCTTAACAAATAAAAACATAACAGCAACACATAATGAATTTTTTATTTTTATTTTCAATGTTTCCTCTGCTGAAAATCCAGACTGAACAGAAACTACAGTATTAGTGCAAAGAAGAAATACTAGCAACACAGAACAGGTACATGTGTAAAGCTTGGCTGGTTGAAGTTTAGGGTGCAAAACAAGCACACACACACATACACACACAAAAGGAACAGCAACACAGAGATTTAAATCTCTTTATTTCAGTATTCAGAAGGTACTGATAGCAGTCCCGAGAAGGAGACATTTTAAATGTACAAGTTTGGATTTTCCAAATTTATTTTAAGGCACTCAAATGGCATAATGAATGGAAACCTTCACTGGCACAGCTGGCATAGGTGCTCTCCATGCCATAGAGGAGCTTGGAGGTGTGCCAGATAGACAAGAGTTAGAGAATGGCAGGGCAAAGGGAGTGTTGCTGTCCTCAGTCCTCCACTGATGTACGGTCACTAGAAGGACACATTGCCAGTGCTGCATGTGCAGAACAGTAGGACACAGATTGTACAGAAAAGAAAACGGTTTGGAGTTGAACAATACTGAAATTTTTTTTTCAGATGTTTGCTGCTATCTTAGCATAGCAAACAACACACACACACATATACACCTACATCTCTTTTGCTTTGGTCCAACCCAGAACAAAAATATTTTGTTTCCGGGTTATGAAATTCTTTTTAAATTTAGGTTCATTTTGAAATGAAAAATGTTTCAAACAAAAACAATCTGTTACATTTAGAAACATTTTAGACTACCCCAAAATTCAGATTGGAAAGAACAGAGCAGAGAACAACAACAATTATTAGAGTTGTAGGGTACATGACTCACGAGGAAAGGCTGAAAGGGTTATTTAGTCTGGAGAAGACTTGGGGGGGGGGGGGGGGAGGGGGGATATGATAACAATCGTCAAATACCTGAAGGGTGATTATAAAGAGGATGTGGCAAAAGGGGAGAGAACTAGGAGCAATGGCTTCAAACTGCAGCAGACACAATTTAGATTGAAGATTAGGAAAAACTTTTTGATTATGAGAGTGGCCAAGCATGAGAACAGGGTACCAAGAAAAGTTGTGAACTCTTCATCCCTGGATATTTTCAAGAGCAGATTGAGCAGACACTTGGCTGGGATGGTTAGTCAGGAATGATCCTGCCTTGAGCAGGGGGTACAATAGACAACCTCATGAGGTCCCTTCCACCCCTGCTTTCCTATGAAAATAGTCACTTCATTCAGAAATGACAACAATACTACCATATTTACTCAATTTCAAGATGAGGTTTTTTCCCCCCATATAGCAGAGGGAAACACCCCTCATCTTGGAACTGAGTACAGGGCAGCAAAGGGAAGGTGACTGCTTAGGCTCTGGCTCCAGCCCCAAACCCAGATCAGTGCCAGAGCTGCATTTGCTGCCTGCCCTCCTGTTGCTTCAGCTCCCAAACTCCTTCCTCCCTGCAGCCTCTGCTCCCAGCCCAAGCCCCACCACACCCTTGGGCCTCTATCTGCCCACTCTGAAGCCTCCCTGCTGCCAGCATAGTGAAAGGTCAGATCAACTGTCCTTGTAGACGAGCGTGTGAGAATGGGACTAACAAGGGGATGACAATATTTAAACCAAACACACAAAACAACAAGAAGCAGGAGCAGGAGGCATCCTATACCTGGAATGTCAGACTATGGTGCTTATCAGGTCATGCAGCCCATGTCATTGTTGGCAACCTGGGTTCCAATACAATAGTATGCTGCTCCCAAGTGCCTCTGTCTCCCATTCTACAAATAAGGTTCTTTCTCTTCATCTGGGATTCTATATATGGAGCAGAAAGAAACTTCACTATGTTAGAGACCCATCAGACTCGTCAAAAACAAATGGTCACAAGCAATTCTAATGCTGTAATGTGTGCACATGTAATTTACCATATTTTATCACATATAACACCCCCCCTCCTATTTTTGGAAGGCCCCAATAAGGAAAAATATCTTACTTTAGAGCATAGGCAGAGGTCTGGGGTCTTCAGGGCTGTGGGCAATGAGGCCGAGCTCAATCTGGAGCACCAGCATTAGGGCTGTGCAGCAGGCCTTGACCTGGCACACAGCCCCCAACTCAGTGTACAGAAACAGACTCAGGGCACCAAGTGCAACCTGGCACATGGCTCTGGAACCAGCACGTGGAGTTCGACCCATGGAACAGCCCTGCATGCTGGCCTGATCCAGCATGTGGTTGGTGAGTGAAGCACCCTACAAATCCATAAATTTGGTGTGGGGGGCACATAGAGCAGTGGTAGTGTTAGTTGTCATGGTTCCCAGAGTTATAGAAATTAATGCTGCCATTGCTGTGCCCACCCCCAACCCTGTGATCAAATTTCTAGACCCATGGAGACCCCTTTTTCTCACATATAATACACACCCCAATTTTCCCCAGCAGGTTTGGGGGGAAAAGGTGTGGGTTAAATATGAGAAAATATGGTATTAACTGAATAAATCCTATGCAAAAATGACATGTGCTTAAAGTTGCTGGCGAATAACTTAGCTCCTGTGCCAAGGAACTTGCAGTCTAAAGGCCTGATCCAAGCTCTAGTGAAGTCAACAGAAGAACTTATTAACTTCTATGGATCCAAACCAAGCTCTAAAGAGTTTATTACAAGCCCTCATGAATGATTTAGTGGGTATAATGAAAGATTCTGCTTTAATATTTTGGTGTACTGAATGCTAACAGGATTATATCCATCTTATTTAGGTGTAATGCAATATACTTACCCTAATATAACAATTGTGTAGAAAGGGAAGACAACATCTTAAAAAGCTGACATGCAAAACAGGCCAATGTGAGTCTGGAAGCAGCTGAAGTTCATATTTATTCAATTCAAAACAGAAAAGGCAAAGCCTTCCTTGCCTACCCTGGAGATTCCCGCTAAGCAAAACTATATATGATTTTTTTATGTTCCTTTTTTCCCAGTCCTACTGAGATGCACTGGCAAAAAATGGGGAGTTAGTGACTACATTGTGTCTCAGCCTTGGAAAGGAAAGTATTTCAACATGAAGACCCAAATCAATGCTTTGGAAAAGACCAATACTTTGTTAGAAGACTTAAGCTGTCCTCCTCACTGAGCTCATAAGTTCATCAAAAATCTTGTCAGAAAAAAAGGGTTAACTATGCCATCACAGGTTCACAAAGTCTATATGCATATTCACAAAAGAATAAGAGTAGAGAATTCTTTTCTGTGCAGGTAATCTATGGCATAATAGCTGACCATGCAGCAATCACAGGGGCTTGATTGCTCCCCCTTCTCTCCACTCACACACATTTTGCATAGGTATTATTCCACTGACTTCAGTGGACGTACTCTAGATGCACACTGGGGTGCATCCCCACGAGTGTGCATGTGTGGCTTGTGGTGCTGCAAACCCATTTGTGGTGCCGCAAACTGCACACATTCACCATGCTGCCAATTTGCAGTGAGGCAGGGGCTTTTTTTTACACCAGAAGATCCAGGAAAGCAGAGCAGTGCATGTGGTTGCAGCATGTGCCACCTGGAACTGGAGCTTGGCTAGCCAGAGCCACGTTCCCACTTCCAGCCAGGCTCCATGTGCCCAGACTGCCTCTGCTGAAGTCCCAGCAGGTCCCCAGGACCTCAGGCAAGGCTGCTGGGGCCAGGTTAGGAGCTTGTTACCTCCCTACCCTATCCAAGGAAATCTGCCGCAAGCCAGAGTGCATATGCAAGAACATGCTTGGGGACAAGTAGCAGTGGCACAAATAAGTGCAGCTGCTATCTGTCCCCAGGGAAACTCACATTCCCATTCATGGGGATGCGCCTTGGAGTAGCAAGAGCACTTTGCAAAGTTTACTTCCAGTCTTCCTGGCTAGGGACAGGCATTATACATAAACCAGTTTAAATGATCAGAATCTGGTTTAAACCTGTAACAGAACAGATGTTCAGTGCATATACCAGTTTAAAAATGGCTGAAACCAGTTTGAGATAAACCTGGGTAAATGTAGTATCAGACTTAACTGATTTGGGTCAAACCAGTTTATGCAATGTCTGTCCCAAACCCCTTGCTGGTTTAAGATAGACTGGACTCCTCCAGCACCCCGGCATGCTCTCTGGGCTGGGTGGGGCTCTCTGCTCCACAGCAGAGCTGGCCCCACCCCTCTGCTCCCTGGCTGCAGCTCGACACAGACTACAGGCATCCTTGCTCCCCTCCTCCCCCATCCCCTCTGCCTTACAGACACCTCTCAGCATTAGCTAGCAGACCATACGCTGGCTGTGGTCCCTGCTGTGGCAAACGGGACAAAGGAAGAATCAACAGGTAGCTGGTAATATCCCTCTGTTGTTTTCTTAATGAGGCGATAAACACTGAGTTAGGGCTGATAAACACTGTTATCAATTCCCTGCTGAGCTGTTCAGAAGGCAGGGGAACCCCTCCCTAATCAAAGTGTCTTGCCAGGGCCTGGCTACACCCCTCCCCCCTCAGCACTGTGCAAGGGAGTGGGGGGGCTTCTCTAGTGCCCCCTGGTTTCTAGCCTAAGCCACTGCAGGCATGTGCCTGTATGTCTGGGATGTCTGTTCAGTTACAAAGTGATTTAGCATAGCCAGGTTAGACTAGCCTACAAAGACTAAATCAATTCAGGCTTAGGCTTTTTGAATGTCTGTCCCTAGCCCCATAGCCCCATATGTCTGTCAGTCTTACTTTCCATTGGTCTGATACTCATTTTCATTACTCCAACAGTGTAAATAGGTCTCAAAGGGAACCAGTTTACCATAAGTCCCAAAGTAATGGGCAAAACCTGGCACGTAGATCGAAGATCAGGTTTGAAGCAGGGTGCAAAGAGCGTTTCCAGTACTTCACATCAGAGCCCTTGCATGCATCGCCAGTTCCTCGGAGTATCCAACAACTACCAAAGTTCTCTATTGCATATGTTTCCACCAAATGACACCAAAGTGCCAAAAAATGCAACATAGGTGCATCCTACCTACTTCCCCCCTCACACCATCAGTAGAGAAACATCTAGGCTGGCTCTATGCCACTGGTGGATCTCCCTTGAAATGTGGTAATCCTCACAGGGTTGGCCACAATGCTTCTACAGGCAGATTCCACAGAAGATGTAGTGCAAAATAACTACATTAAGCCCTGAGGATCGAGCTCATTTTTATTTTTAATCAAATCAAAAAAGCTTCAGGAGTTCAGATTCCCAACCAGGGATCTTAAAAGAGGATTGATTTTCAGAATGTGCTGAGCTTCTGAATATCAGGCACCCCAAAGGCATTTCTTGCTGGACACTTCAAAAATGAAGGCAACCAAAATGATCACTCATTTTTTAAAACCTTTTCTCATGTGATAACAAACAAAGCCTATCCATTGAGTATCAGTTCATTGCACTTCACACAGACAGAGATTGATATTTTGCCTTTCACTTTTTAAGCAAACAGGACCAAATAGAGGACGCAAATAATACTGGGAAATGTTATTTGGACAATTCTTAGGAAACATCATGTAATCCTATTAATTTTCTTCCTCCCTTCCCTCCTACCTTCAAGACAGATTATGCCATGAGGACTCTTTATGTAATCCAGTTTACATGACCAATTTCCACATAAACTGCAGCTTTTGAAAACTTCTCATTAACAGCAACTCTAATCAGTACCTGGTTCTCAGGAATAACTGAGAGTTTAGAATACTGCTTCCAAGCAAAGCATTTTAAGTCTTGCATTTTGGACCACAGAGAGATGCAGAAATAAGTCTACATGCAATTACAGCAAGGTGAAGGGGGCTTTCCCCCCCACAAGAAGCTGCAAAAACAACAAACAGACAAAAAAAAGTACACATCCAGTGTTTGTTCTCATTTCAACCAGCTCCTTTCACACTGCAGCTTACTATTATTCCTTCTCCATCGCAATCATCCAGCATTTCCTGAATCAAACTGAGAAGCTAAAAGCTACAAAAAATATCAATGACAAAAACTGGGAACTCACTTGGAAAGGCTGTTTAAGTTCTGTATGCAGTGCGAGCGGCTGATCATGTCTGAAGTGTATGAATCAGTGCAAACTGCTGCCAGCTTCAGTGAGCAAATGGACGGATGAGCAGGGCGTGGAATGAGATAGTAAAAATGTCATTATCCTTTTAGGCATGTGAGATTCATTGGATGTTCTTTCCACTCTACAGGTTAACTATTTGGTTGGCCTCTTAGCTTCTGAGATGGCAGTCTGAATTTGATTGTCAGGCTCACTGTCTATCCTGTCTCCTCCACCCTCCTTCCCTCCACACTGTGATCATATGATTCAGAATTTTTTTTGTCGTTGTTGTTGCTGTATTCCCTCTGACATATCCCCTTCATGATGTTTTGGCTTTTTACTTAAAGTTTCAACATGCTGTGGGTTTCCCAGCTGCCAGATAAAAGATATCATCCATAAAACAAATGCCAGTTTTTCACAGTTTTCACAAAATATTACTTTTGTTTCCATGCACTATCTGAGCCCAGAGGAGTCAGAATGAAATACACAGTACAAAAGGGTGTGATTATTCACAAGTATCTGCTTGCAGGAGAATCACACAACTCAGTACAGTTTGCATGCGGGGAGAGGAATGAATATAAAACAGTGGTCCATGAAAGGGTCCTCCATCCTCTGGAAATCACTTTATAAGTATATAAAAACAAACAGTCACACCCAGGCCAGTTCCTCAAAGATCAATGTGAATAAGGCTACCAAAAAAGCCAGAGATCAGTTTCCACGTGGGAACAAATCCTGAGAGATGTGAAGCAGCTGCAATCCCCAGTGAAGTCAAGAGTTTGACCATATTTTTTCCCAGAGATGACTGAAGCATTTGTCAGAAAAAAACAGGACTGCAGTGAAATCTAAACATTCCAACAAATGCACATACTTTGAGATACCATCATCAACCATGAGTTCACATGCTCAGTTCTCACAACCCTCTGAGCTAGCACAGTATGCAGCATGTGAACACACTGTAACAAGCTTACTGTGTAGTGCCATTATATCCCAGGTTCTGAGCTTGTTAAAACAAGAGTGGGTGTGCTCAGTACTTGGATGGAAAATCCACTTGGTGCTTCAGGAAGCAGTCGGGTTTATCCAATAAGTGGCACCCTTACTTTTGAGTTAGCACGAAGAAACTCCTTTCTGCTAAAGCTAGCAAAAAAACACTCTTTCAAATGGGGCACAGAATTAATGTTCTCATTGTCAAGAAGTATTAGAATATCCCCAACACTTTTCATAAGAGCAGGGTATTAATCTGTGTTCAGATCAAACTTCAAATGCAACATCATTATAATTTACCTCTAAAATTCTCCCTTTTTAACTGTATAATATTAATTGTGCAAAGCAGCTGCTGTAATGGTACCTCATAAAAGGTTGAGCCACTGATAACACAAGACACTGGCTCAAACTTTTTGCATACTTAAGGCCACATCTGTCACCATGGAAACTGGTAGAGCAGATTTCCTCAACAGAGCTACACCCATTTATACCTTGGGGAGATAAAGACACTGATTCCCTGTGCATGAGCTCAGGCACAAAACCCTGACTTAACCATCCATTGGTTCTTACATGTGGCAGATGCACTTGACATTGTGAGCCACAATGTACAACATTTCATAATGACATGGGGGGATTAGGAAAGTGGTAGCTCAGCCTACCATCCATCCCACTTTCTTCCACAACCTCCTCTGATCTACTGTGGACATTAGGATCCTGAGGAAAAGGGAAAGGTGGGCAGGGAATGTGAATATGCAGTCTTTTTCAAAGAACTATGGTTACAGGCAAGTAACTTTTATTTTTTCCAAGTGTCCTCAGTACTTTCCTGTTCAGGAGATTAGCAAAGTAGAATTCCTCCCTTTGGCAGGGGCCTAATTAAATACATTGTAATACTCCTTTATCATACTGTGCATCTGATCAGATGCCAGAATGAAGGAATAATGTTTTGTGAAAATGCAAATGGAGCTTGACAGACTTCTAATATGGGAGTAGTCTGAGATAGGCCCTGGATCTGGCCATCACAGAGGACAGGCTGGTTGTCTTTTGTCCTCTACTGATATGAAACCAGACACCTTTATGTGCTCTATTTTTCTCTTCAATCAGTAGAGCATTGTTTTATGTAGTGTTCCAGCAGGACTGCTACTGCTGTAACCATTTTTGAATCACTTCCTCCTGAAAGAAAAGTTGTCTCTGTCTGTCTGTACAAAGAGGAGTGAATGAAACAAGGTAGTTCTAGGGAAGGATAATTCACTTGCACTTTTTTAGGAAAATTTTTCTTTCTGTCTTTAGCAGTTTGGGATTTTTAAAGTGTATAGCCACTTAGTGTAATGACATTAATTTTATTGTCTTCAAGAGAAAAATAGAGGACGTAAAGGCATCCAGTTTCATATCGATAGAGGACAGAGTAGCAGAAAACCGGAATGGTCCTCTATGATGGCCACCCTCTCCTGGAAACAGACTTGGTTTTAACTGAGTGAGCAGCACCAAGCCCTTCTGGAGAAGAAACAAACACATGTCTATCGCACTCTTCAATCCCAAGGGCAGCTTGTATAGAAAGGCACAGCAATGTGACTGCTTGCCCTTTACACTTTTCCCTATAAGAGGCAATTATCGTAGGGGACTTTTTTTGTAATAGAAGGTTTATGCTGTTATGTTTGAGACATGTGGTTTAACTTCCCCTGGATGAGTAAAAGCGAGGCCTATGGAAAAATAAGGGCAAGTTTATGGATTATTTAAAATGGAATTTTGTTACCACCTTGGGGAGACATTTCAGGTGTGGCTGAAGGATCACTGACATTTGTAAAATCCTATAAGGGGAAGGTCTTGTATTTTGCTCACTCAAGTAAATATAACAGCATCAATAAAAGCCACCCTAACTGAAAGACTGCTTAGAAGAGAAGCCTCATGAAGTAAGTATTAAACCAAGGTCTCAGTTCTCTAACCAGATGACAGAAGTTTATTAGCTGTAATATAGTTAAGAGATTCCAGAAAGAGTTAAATTCACTCTTTCATTAGACGAAGATTAAAAACAGAAAAAAAACAAGAACGCACAGAGGATATAGGAGTCTCAAGGGTTTCAAATGAAGCAAGCGCTCCAGCATGAGCTGAATAAAAACTGAAGCTGGCTAGATATCTTTATTAGGCAATCGCAAGCAGGACTTTCTGCACGGCAGATTGGAACACACACAAGTTGGCCATTTCCTGGAGGTTACCAGAATTTCCTGTGCTTATTCCACATGGGATAGTTTCATGTATTTCAAAGTCCCATGCCATCAAGTGGAGAGTCTGACTCCAGAAGGCAAATCCCATTGCTTTGGTGGGTCAAGAGGCTTGCAATTTCAGGAAGACAGGGATAAATCCCTTCTGATGAGTCTGCAGTAGATCTGAGAAATGCTGCTGCCAAACCCAGGCCGGAGTAAGCAAAATAACTTCAGGCTTTGCTGTCTTGATTTTCCTAAGAACTCTGTGAGTGAGAGGAAATGGGTGGAGCACACAGATACGGTTTACCCCCTAGCCTAGAAGAAACGCATACACTACCGACTGGCTGTCTGCTCCTGCTCTAGAGAAAAGCCAGTAACATTTGGTTTGTGGCTAATAGATCTCTCTCTCTGGATACCCCACAGGGAGAAGATGTCACTCGCTACTGAGTTCTTGAGTGATGATTCATGCTAATCGTGTAAATCTGTGCCAGTATATGCCTTTGCCTGCTCAGTAGAGATTTATAGGAGAAATTTGGTGCACTATACCCTGGTTTCACAGAGCTATGGCCTCTTTGACACAGATGGCTGAAATAGCTGTGCACATGAGATATTACTTTAATATTGCTGGGAACTACTTGAACCACTCCATCATTTTGATGAGGGAACAAGGACTTATTACGGCTAATTCTACAACACTAAAACGGCATATTTTTCCTCCACCCAGAAATTACAATCAGCGCAATTTGTCAAATTCTTTTAGTACAGACTGGAAGCCTCCCAGAAGACTGTGGATAACAAAGCTGGATGGACAAATGCAACTGCTTTGAGGACACTGCATTACTAAGTCCAATTTCATATTTGCTATATACTGTTTTGCTAGTAACTGTTGTACAGGCTTCATTTTTAGGTGTGCATATGAAGCTACATCCATGGCAATGAGGTCATAAGGTCTATCTGCCTAAGGAAAAAGAGCATTGTTTTATGCGGTGTTCCAGCAGGACTGCTACTGCTGTAACCACTTTTTAATAACTTCCTTCTGAAAGAAAAGTTCTGTCTATCTGTACAAAGAGGAGTGAATAAAACAAGATTGTTCTAGTGAAGGATAATTCACTTGCACTTTTTTAGGAGAATGTTTCTTTCTGTCTTCAGCAATTTTCAATTTTTAAAGTGCGTGTTTGGCCACTTAGTGTAATGACATTAATTCTATTGTCTTGCAAAACAGACAGATATAGCCACACTCTGGTTGTACTTCCCATCCTGCCAATACCCCTGTCATAATCCCTACATGAGGGATAACTACTTTCAAGTAAAATAACTTGTTAAAGAAAAAGATTTAAAAAAGAGATGGTACATATTTTCTTAGGGATACCTGAGGAAAGTTCATATGTTCTGGGAGCATTGGGACTTTTTATATAGCTAAGGAAATGTGTTGAGCCTTGTGTGTGGGGGTGGGGGTTTGGTTTTTTGTTTGTATATTTTTTCTTTCCATGTGAAAAAAACCAAGCCCCACTACCTTATGCATCTTTCTTTTAGCTCTAAGCACCAAGAACAAAGTATCTGTGCTGCATGAGGTTTGAAATGAGTAACTTTGTGATAAAGCCTTTGCCATCTACAGCTGTGCAGCCCTGAGTATAACAAGAGCTCCTTTGAACGTCAACATGCAGAACTGGAAGTGCTGGATCCTGTAGCATATTCTCTCAAAGAATGGCTCTTTCAGTAGAGGTTGATACTTGTGAGGCCAAATATTTATTCTCGGTTGGTTCTCGTGTCAAAGGATTCATAGGCACTGGCACATAAAGATTGCTTCCAGTCATGGAAGTTGACCCCTATGCCAGGAGCTTGCCAGTCTTGTTAACCTATTATTTTAGAAGGGCTAGAGCTGAATTTTTTTTTCCAATGCTTACAGACCCCTTCACATCAAAGCCAAAGGCTTAGTACTTCCCACATCACAGCTAGAGTTCTTTTCTGGATGTGAGGTGAAGGGACTGCAAGCAAAACAATGCGAAGACAAATGGACTCTCCCCCAGCAAGTTAAATAATGTATTGACACATCGAAAGCACACAAAGTGTTAGGACAAGAGGCATGCCTCTTGGAACCTAGTTTTTTGCACTCTACTGTGACATAATGGAATCAATTATTTACTCCAGGGCACTCTATCAAGAAACAAGAAAAAGAAGGAGCTAATTAAACCCTAACGGAGGAAGCAGGGGCACTGGGAATGATCCATCCCAATTAATCCAGGTCAAATAATCCTGGGAAATTCCTTATCTGTTTGCTACAGTGGCAGAAGGAACTGCAACATGATGCCATCTTCTTTGAACTTGCCTAAGCTGCAAGGAAGGATTGGGTCAGGAGGGCCTTCCAACAGGCCCAGCTACTAGCAAGCTTCTACCAGTCCAAACTGCAGCATCTTAGCATCCTAAGAGAGAGGGAATATTAGAGGACACTTAAAGATCAATCAAAATTTACCTCCCCCCTTTTTTTTGGCCACTTCTACAAGCAGAGGGCTTCAGTGATCGTATCCTAATCACAGACATCTTATTCCAATCCTCAGACGTGTAATTCTATTTATTTCTGTTTTATTAGCTTGATATTTCCTTCTTTTCCAGTATTTGGCCACTTGGAATTGAAAGGTAAATACCTTATAGAAAAGCAGCTGACTGTTTCAGAGATACTGCACACTTAAGTACTATGCCTCCTTCCTTCCTGTGTGCCACTGCTCCAAAAAGAGTTGACATATTGTCTAGGGACAGAAGTTATACAAAAAACAGTTTAAGTAATCAGACACTGGTTTAGACCTGTAACAGAACAGAAGTTCAGTGCACATAAACCAGTTTCAAAATGGCTGAAACTGATTTAAGATAAACCTGGTTGAATGTAGTATCAGACTTAACTGATTTGGGTCAAACTGGCTGATGAAACCTCTGTCCTAGACCCCTTCCTGGCTCAAGTGAAATCACAGTCCCCCAGCATCCCAGCATGCTTTCTAGCCCTGGGCTGGGTTGCACAGTCTGCTCCAGTGGAGAAGGTTTGCAGGGGGGAAACAGGGACTGCCCCCCACAGGCAAACCCCAGCTGGGGCCTGGGAAGGGGGTTGAACTTCCCTTCCTCCCTGAGTACAGAGCTGCCATGGCCTGCTAAACACTTACTGCTAGCTATGACTTTGGACTACACATCCCAGAGACACTTGGAAGCAGGAAGAGGAAGTGATGAGAAACTCTGCCCAGTCCTGCTACTGTGATTCTGGACTGCAACTCCCAGAGACCTTGGGGGCAACAGGAAGAGGAAGCAAACACACAGCCCATGCTGGCTACAAGCCAGAGAGCCATACTCTAGCACTCCCCAGCTTCTGGCCTGAGACCCTGCAGGCATGTGGCTGCGTTTCCTGAATCAAAAGTGAATGTTTGTCCAATTGTCTCTCAGTTTAATCTCTGCATCTTATACTCACTTTTAAAGACTGAATCAATTCAGCCTCAGGATTTTTGACTGTCTGTACTGAGCCATTTTAGACAACTTAAAAAAGCTACTGGCATTTTGCAGGAAAAAGGGAGTTGTTAAACTCCACTGAAAGGACAGAAACATTGACTTGCTTTTCATAAAAGAAAAAGATACCAGACTTTGTTGTGTCTTCATAGAAGAGAGGGAATGCTGGCTTTTAAAGTCTTACCTGAAAGACCCTGACACTGTTAACTGCCTGGATCTCAATTTAGCCAGTTTAGAAAGAGTAAGAAAGGGTTTAAGCCAGCTCTCCTGAGAGATTTGGTTTGGGGTGGTGGTTGTTTGTCAGGGAGCATATATAAATGGTACTCTGAAGCAGCTTGAATACTACAGCTTTGTCTGAATCATATGATCACAGTGTCTTTAAATCATAGGTGTCAGACACTGGAAAGACATTGGGCCATCTAGTCCATCCTCAGTTATCACATAATGCAGTGATCCTCAACCAGGGTGCCATTCTAAGTGTACCACAGGGTGCCTCACAATATTACCATATGCAGGTGGGCAAACATCTAAAAAATTCACAAAATAAACCCAGAGATTTCAATTAGGAACCCAGAGTGTCAAAAACATTCTGACCTGTCGTGGTCTTTTTGAGCTCTTTGTAAGAGAAAAATTGCTCTATTATTTTTCCATAGTCAAGAAACAAGTGAAAGCTAAGAGCTGGCATTTGCTAGGTGGTAACTTGAGTTTAAAAAGGTTGAGAACCACTAGCTTACTGCCAGTTTTCTGAAATGATTTTAGACCTGTTTTTATCTCTAGTGACAGAGCTTGTATAAATTCCTTGCAATTACTATTCTATAGTCTATCAAAGATCTCAGTGATACAAAGCATCCTCAAAAGCCAGCTCCTATTTTCCTTTTTCTTACTTTTTTTCACTTCTGCCTACGTGACCTTAGACCACTGTAAACAGCAAATTCATGCTCCACACACTTTGTGCGCAGTGATATGAGTTTATAATAATGAAGCCACGTACATGGCTTTTGTTGAAGTTTACAAACTCAGTGGGCTAAATATTAAAATATTATATATAATATTAAATAGTAAAATATTAGCAGCCCAAATGGGTGACCCCAGGGGGCACCACCAATGCAGAAGGAAGGACTGGGGCCCTCCACAGCTCAGGGGTCACTTGGCCCACCAGCAGCTTACCCCCTGGCCACAGGAGACATTGCAGATTCCACAAAAAAAACAAAAATAGGATTGGCCACCTCATCATTTCTGCCTTCAGCTCACCTCTCCTGCGGCAGGGGGGTGAGCTGTCAAAGGCTGCAATATTACGAATAGCTATGTTGCAAACTAAACTACATGAGGATGTGGTTTAGTTTGAAATGTTGCAAACTCATTTAAATCATAAAAAACCTGCACACGTGTGCAGCATGACACAATTAAATCACTGGAGAGAGTCCAATGGAGGGAAAAAAAAGTGGTAAGGGGGCTGGGGAGCATAACTTCTGAGAAGAGGCTGAGGGCCCTGAATTTATTTAGTCTGGAGAAGAAAAGACTAAAGGGGGTTTCATAGCAGCCTTCTACTACCTTAAGGGTGGTTCCAAAAAGGATGGAGTTAGACTGTTCTCAGTGGTAGCAGATGACAGAACAAGGAGCAATGGTCTCAAGTTGCAGCAAGGGAAGTTTAGGTTAGAGATTAGGAAAAACTTTCTCACGAGGAGGGTAGTAAAGCACTGGAACAGGTAACCCAGAGAAGTTGTGGAATCTCCATCCTTGGAGGTTTTAAAAACCCAGGTAGACAAAGCCTTGGCTGGGATGATCTAGCTGGGGTTTGTCCTGCTTTGAGCAGGAGGTTGGACTAGATGACCTCCTGAGACCCCTTCTGACCCTAATTGTCTATGATTCCTCAAAGAGCAAGGAAAAAAATTCCTATCCCCCAAGGCAAAACAGAATAACAGTCATGATCTATTACAGTGGGGATCAAGAACTGGAGCATTCCTCATTTTTCCACTCTAAGAACAATTAAAACAGGCCTATGGGGACATCTCCAGCATAAATAAAAGTTTGGGGGTTTTTTGTAGAAAAGCTGTCTGTTTTGCGTGGCATTCCCATGAACTACACTACAACAGCTTTGTGCAGACACTGTGCATGTGACAGTTTTCCAGGCGTGCAGGGGCCAGCCAAGTATGTGAAACGTTTAGTGCTTTTTCTCCTTGGCAAAACAGTTAAAATAAGCTTTTTTAAATTGTATTTTTCTGTAAAAATGTTCAACTGAGACATATATATTGCCTTGCTTGAATTGTTCAAGAAAAGTCTGGGGCTTTTTCATAATGAATGTGTTAGATTTTGGTTCTTTTAAGACAAGAATTCTCCTTTTGGTCTCCCCTTTTTGCTTTTTGGGGAGAAAGAAAAAAAACCTGATTTCTGACTCTGCATAATAAACTTGCAAAAATGTCAGTAATAATTTACATTTTTGTTAGGAGCAGAAAGCAACTTACCATCCACAATTTTCCAACAGGCTATTGATTAAATGTATGTTTTCTTTGTGGGCCTGATTCTGTTCTGTATACAGCTTGCTGTCTAACTGGTAGGTCTGTTGGGAGAGCCACTACAACAATATAGTCCCTGGTAAATCAGGTATTAGTCTGCTACAAGGACATGAACACTGAGATTACCACTAAATTTCAGGTGCATTGTACTTTTTTCCCCCCTTTAAATACACAGAACTGGACTTGCTTATTAGTTTCTAATTCAGTTCCCTACTTGATCACTACCGCTGATCATATTTCCACGTTCCACATCTTTCAGTGAGAGCAATTCTTGCAAAAGTATCCTGATAACATTCTTTAGACTTGTCCAATATTTTCAGTGGCCATTTTCAAAATCTCTCTGTTTTCTGCCTGGTGTCTTTTACCCTACATGTGAATTTAAAGTGGGGTGAGTGATATCTAAGTGGTGCTATATAACTACAGTATGCACATCACCGTACACAATGGAGCCAAAACCCTGTGTGAGAGGGATTGGAATAGGTGATCTTGGGGCTTCCTTGGACAAATGATTTCTAGTAAATGAGGGCAATTTAGCTTGATGGTCCAAGAGGCTCTTTTCCAATCCTAAGTTTCCTACTGGTGCTTTAGGTGCTTATAATAAAACCAGAAAATTTCTGATTTAATATTAAAAGTACAGCACTTACAGTTCAGACACCTGATTGGACTTGCCTCATTTCCATTGTTCTGTTCCTACATTAATTTTTTCAGACTCCAGATTTGCCACTTTACCTCATGGTTTAAAATAACCCATACAAAAAATTCTCTACCAATTTCAATAACAGTTCTGATACAAAAGTTAACTATTTGGGGTGAAAGATTCAAAAGAGTCAAAAAGCGGGTTAATTTCACTCTGGGCACAATAATGGGCCATAATGTTTTTTATGCTTTAAAATATTTCAATGATAGAATCATAGGCTTGGGTCACTGGGTTAATCATTTCCCAGGTCATTAGTCCAGCCCCCTGCCCAGCGTGTGCCACTCCTAAATCATTGCAGGCAGCTATACTATATAGGCCAAGATTGTAGTACAAATACATTAGATTTTAGACATAAGGCTTAAAAGTAGACATGATGCTTTATTTTTGCAATATGCTTCTGTATTCAACATGGCTTGCTAATAGCTTCTGCATATAGGTTAAAGGCAGCTTTACACTTAGAGTTTCACAATCGTACCTGTTCAATGACCTAGAATTACTCGAAGATAAGGGGTTACTAAAGGACATTGAGCTTACCACAGCTTCCCCAACACGCATGTGCCTTCGTCTATCCCATAATAAGTTGAGTCTAACTTAAAAGGTCCTGACATCCTGTGGAAACTTAGACGTAACAGTAAAATTGTGAAACTGCCAATAGTTAAGAGACACGCTACAGTTCTTTGTTTAGGTAAGCTATAAAAGACCCTCAGACAAAGACTGAGGGTCGACTCTGCTTTGGGTTACTCAACCCCTTTGTCGACCGATTGCGCAATCAATAAACTTATAATGGACCCAGCCTGAGAGTGTGACTCCCTCCTTGAGGTAATTGGAAAAGCCTCCAGGGGCACGAAACTAGCAATTTGTGCAACAATGTTACTCAAGCCCCAGTCCATGGGCAGATCCGGCCCCTGGCACCATGTCATCTGGCCCATGGGACTCCCCAAAATCTGTGGGGAGGTCCTGCACAGTAGATCAGGTGCATAGGACCTGATCCTGGTGTAGAAGGGCCAGGCAGGTGCTCCAAAGGTCCCCGGTGTTTGATACCAGCCAGGCAGAGGTAGCATTGGGCCCTGGAGCCCAATCCTACTGACTGTGGGTGGTGTAGGTCCCCACATCTGATCCCAGCTGGATAGAGGTAGAGCAGGTCCCCAGGGCCTTATTCCAGCTGTGTGGAGGCAGTGTAAGGCCCCCAGCAAGGCAGAGGTGTTGCAGGGCCCCGGGCCCCAATCCTAGCTGGAAAGAGTCAGCACAGGGTCTGAACTTAGTGCATGGGAGTGGCATGAGGTCCAATCTGGCCTGCAGACTGGCCCCATACCATTCATCTGGACCATGGGGCTAAAACTGAGCACTATTTCTGTAGGTTAACCTTGTACATGGTGATTAGGTACTAAGCTATGCAGTGTCATGATCCAGATGCTATAATTTATTTAAGCCCCAACGTGCTTCTAGTAGTATCAGGAATGAGACAGGCACGACACAAACAAAACAGGAGCAGAACACCCAAAAGAGCAGATGGCCTAAGGGTTCCTGCCTAGAGCAATGGCTTAAAGCCTGATGTTTCAGAAAAAGGCAAACAACCTATAATGCACCTGGCAGTTAAGTAGCAATTTCACTATTCATCTTCCAGACTCCTTAGAGGTTTCCTGATATTACAAGAGGTGGCTCAAAGATAGGTCTGAGATCAAATATCCATCATCAAACTTTGGAAAACCTAGGTCAAACTTTCTGCCATAGCCTGCTGTTTGCTCACAATATGCACACACCTGTCCTTATATTGCAGAGCACACAAACCAGCATAAACTTTAAAAATAAATATTATTAAATGTGAGGCCTATCCATAATGTTGCTGTGCGCCTGTGCCCTCACGCTGATAGCAGACATGAGTGTGCTATGTTTGAGGTTCTACTCCAAGTGTTGTGTTTGCCTTTTTGTAAAACTGTAATTCACTGCTGGAACAACTGATCCCAGCACACACACAAACAGAAACCCAAAGAAGCATGTTTTTTATTAGGACATATTACAGAGATGGGGTTGTACCAAAAACTGCAGTCCTAATATCCTTGAACTTTAGAGGTGGATAATATCCAAATCTGTATACACTGCTAAATGCTGCAAATGACCTAGTAGGCAGGTCCTCAGCTGGCAAAAACCGTGGTAGATCAGCTCAAATCCCTGGATCTATAGCAATTTACCCTAGCTAGTTTTCATCCTGTAACTCAGAAATGGGTTGTTCCCCCAAAAGTAACCTGATACAATCCAAATCTAGAGCAGAGCTTGTCTTTATTTCGTTGCTTCACTTAGCTTAAATGTGTCAAGTATGGGGCCTCCAGATACAATCTTGCATCACTTAGGTTAATGAACAGCTCAGTCCCTCAGTGCTGGAGTGTTATTTGATTATTATTACCCTGAGGTATTTTGGAATGGGCATTATTTCATTAGCTGCACGGGATTATAATCTAACCGGATGCTCCCAGGAACATCCAAAGAGCAAACAGTGTCAATTTCTTTAATAACTTTCAAAGTGAACCTTAAATCCTGTCCAAAGCATGTCTCCTCTGATTTAATTAAAACACACCACACATACGACAGTGTGCTGTGAATCATTAATAGCATTAATTGGAGGCAGGATATAAGCCTTTTCTTTCCCTCAAAAGCCCGCAGCCAGTGAAAACTTCAAAAACATTCCTAAAGAGAGATCTACAGTACATCTTTTATTATTTTGTGATATGTTTCAGGGGTGGAGAAAGGGGGCATATCACTAGGTTTTGCCCACAGAAAGGATTTAGTGACCAGGCATGGGACTATCCTCATGAGGAAAAAATGGACTGCAGGATTTTTAGCTGACAAGTCAAGGTTGGGGGGTGCTATTTCTGGATCATTTGTTAATACTGGAAACAGACGAGGATCAGCATATGGCTTCTTCTGCCCCAGGTGTTAAGTCAATTTGACATCCACTGAATTTGATAGGAGTTTGATTCCTGAACCCATTGAAAATGCTTTGGAAATCAGTGGTTAGTTTTACGTTCCATTTCATTCAAGTCCATCTTAGAATGCTGTAGATGTGTGTATTACAACCCCAAATCTGTCTCACGACACCATAAACACTCCCAATCCAACCCGTTTTTACTTAACAAAGCCATCTAGTAACCTTTAAACCCTACCCTCCCAGCCCTAGTTTCCAAAAAAGGTTAAGATTATAGCTGAACCCTTTCATAGGATTTGTTGTAATGGATCACAGCAACATCCCATCATATCTGGGTTCCTGCCTAGAGCAATGGCAGTCGAGTAGCAATTTCACTATTCATCTTCCAGACTCCTTAGAGGTTTCCTGATGTTACAAGAGGTGGCTCAAAGGCAGGTCCCAGATCAAATATCCATCCTCAAACTTTGGAAAACCTAGATCAAACTTTCTGCCATAGCCAGCTGAACATCCCCTGTCCTTTGAAGCAGGGGAACCCATCAAGTTCACCAGAGGGACCAAATTAATTGTTCAAACATCAGTAACAATGTCAAACTGAATCATTTTTCAGAAGAATCAATTCACAAAAAGATTTAATAGTTTTCTTCAACCTTTTCAGGGAAAAGAGAAACCATAACTTTGGCCATAACTTAGCAAATGAATGTGCTGTTCTGTACAGTGCACAGGGGTGACATGCCATAAACTAGGGCAGCACCTTCCTCAGCTGCTAAAAACATAGTCTCTCTTCCTCTTAAACTAGTTTAAAATAGGGCAGAGAGCTGATCCCTTTGATGTGAGCTATGAGTTCCCTTAACTTTACCCATGCCTATGATGAGGAAAAGAGGAGTCAGCTACCACCAACAAAAATAAGTTTTCTAGAAGAAAGACCTGGTCAGTAATATCTTTTACTGAACCAACTATACAGCTAGGACAGATATTAGACAAGCTTTTGAGTACAAAATGCCCTTCGTCAGGTCTGGGAAAGCTTGTGCCTTAAAGCTTATTATCTTACCTACTGGTCCACATAAATCTTACTTCTCAAATATTCCTGGACAACACTACTACCTCTCCAGTTTGCCACCAGTGGCAAGATTTTCTCTCACACATGCACACTACATTTAGATGGAAGAACTACCTGTAAATTTGCACAATTACAAATTTCCTCAAAATACAGTCTATGAACTAGTTTAAAATATCTGTAAGTTTGTAAGCAGTGGTCATAATTCAAATTTGACCCAGAGAATTGTTAAACACTAGTCAACATAGTTTCATAGTTTCATAGTTGGCAGGGTCGGAAGGGACCTGAGCAGATCATCAAGACCAACCCCCTGCCGTGGCAGGAAAGAGTACTGGGGTCAAACGACCCCAGCAAGGTGTTCATCTAGCCTCCTCTTAAAGACCCCCAGGGTAGGATCCAGCACCACTTCTCTTGGAAGTTGGTTCCAGATCCTAGCCGCCCTGACTGTGAAGTAGCGCCTCCTGATGTCTAGTCTGAATCTACCCTCTGCCAGCTTGTGACTGTTATTTCTTGTCACTCCTGGTAGTGCTCAGGGGAACAGGGACCTCCCCCAATGCCCAATGTCCCCCCTGATTTGTTTGTAAACAGCCACTAGGTCCCCCCTCAGCCTCCTCTTGTGGAGGCTGAACAGGT
>NW_005841929.1:171086-204782 GCF_000455745.1 Alligator sinensis
GACAAGGTGTGGTTGGCTTTCCTGACCGTGTCCCCACACTGTCGGCCCCTGTTCATTTTGGCATCAATAATGACTCCAAGTTCCTTTTCTGCCTCTGCACTGAGGAGAAGGGAGTTCCCCAGCCTGTAGGTATGCTGCTGGTTTTTCCTCCCCAGGTGTAGCACCTTGCACTTGTCAGTGTTAGAACCCATCCTGTTCTCTTTGCGCCCACCCCTGTAACCTGTCTAGGTCCGATTGCAGCCTATTCCTCCCTTCTGGCATGCCCACTTCTCCCCACATCTTAGTGTCATTGGCAAATTTGAATAGGGTGCTTTTTACCCCCTCGTCCAAGTTGCTGATGAAAATGTTGAACAATGCAGGCCCGAGGACTGAGCCCTGGGGGACCCCACTGCCCACATCCCTCCAGGTCAAAAATGATCCGTCCACCACCACTTTCTGGGTGCAGCCCTCCAGCCAGTTAGCAACCCATTTGACTGTGTAGGTGTTGACGCCACAGTCCCCTAGTTTTTTAATGAGAATGGGGTGAGAGACAGTGTCGAAGGCCTTCCTAAAGTCCAAGGATTTGGTGACCTGGTCATAGAAGGCCACCAGGTTGGTCTGACAGGACCTGCCTCTAATGAACCTATGTTGGTTGCCCCAAGCATAATCTCCCCTGCTGGCCCCTCATGGACATGCGCCAGGATGATTCTCTCAAAATTCAGTTCATCCCTGTAATATTATCTAGCTGCTTTCAAAAGTAAAACTGAATGTTTTCAAGCTAAACTTATTTTATTTGCCAAAGAAAAAGAATGACAAAGAAGAAGACGACTTCAGACCATAAAGTGTTATGTGAATGAACTTTACATATATTGAAGAAATTTCATGCACTCCTCCATTTTCTTTACAAGATTATAACCAGCAAAGGACTGATGCACACAGAGAACTTCTACTTTCTGCTTAAAGAGAATGCCAGTCATATCAAAGGGCAACCCCTTAAGTATAAGCAATATATATTCCAAAGTAAAAATTACCAATGTTATTCTATCATGCTGGACTGACACTCATACTTAATAGCAATGGTCATTAATGGATTTATGCATTTCTTGGGTATCAATGAGCCAAAAAAAAAAGTTCGCACTCATTATAGCTAGTGCAAATATTTCAAACAAATGCATTTTAATAAAAAACTGCTTTTTATAACGATTGACAACATTAATATTTCTCTCAAAACAATGAAAAATGTAGGCATGCCATTTGATATTTTTAGGCTTTTATCAAAAGCTTTATAAAAATAACACTGTTGAAATGAGTATTGGAACTTCAGTAAAAGAAAAATTCCAGTCATCACATTTTGCAAGCTTCTACAAACAATCTAACAATATTTTCAATAAAAAAAATTGAAGGAGTAAAAGAAAAAAAACATATATTCATTTAAAAAAAAACAACCAGCAGTTTCAAATACTGCTAGAGTATAACTGAGATCCTTTCACAAAAGAATAGGTTTGAATTTTTCAACACCTTCTAACACCAATTCATCTTTACTTCAAGAAATGACTAATGCTAAGTTTACAATGAACAAGAACCTTAGAATTTGGTCCTATCCATTTAACAGTTAAAAACCCAATAGTCTCCTACTGCCAACCTAATGTCTAACAACAGAACAGAAGCATGAAGATGTATTAAAATGATTATGTTAAAGCTTGCTAACAAGTTAATTTGACTAACATTTGATGAGATGTTTAGTGATAATCTTTTATTGATGATGTAGCTCTTGAAAAGAATTCTACAGGTTTTGATACACCAATGCTACCTAAAGGAGTGCTTGAAAAATATAAGAGCTATGAAACCAAAGAAAAATATTTGGGCTTTCTATAATGTATTTGAAAAAAGGAAAGGACCAAACATGCAGAGTTTTACTATATGTCGCCGCCGAGAGCCGCGGCACGGGGTTCGGGGCCTTAGGAGCCCTAGTCGGTGGGCGGGTACTTGTGACGCTTGGAGTGGAATCAGGTACTCAAGCGTTTTGATTGAACAAAAAAGATTGTTTACTTACACTGCTCGTACAGTGCAGGCCAGAAGCTTGCTTCGATTACGGTTGTAAACAAAACTTGGTTCGGGCAGAAATTACAAAGTTCGTTTGGTCGGTCTGCAAATGTGTCGAGCCGGCAGTTGTCGGTGACGTCTAGGTCTAGGTCGGTGACGGGGAGCCTAGAGGTTGCTAGGCTCCACAGCGTGCTCAGAGCTCTCCACAAGATGTATGCGGAGTTCTCCAACTTGGGTGGAAACTGCTTCAACCTCTTATATGGCTAGCAAGCCAATCGCTGGTCGCCACGTAGGAATAATTTAAAATTGGCCAATAATAATGTGAATTTGCATATGAGTGGCGGGAACTTTTTTCTAAACTGTAATTTTCCACTATTGTAGCATTTGGTTACTGAGTTCAGGCATAGCGGAATTTTCCTCCATGACGTAGTTACTGCCACCAGAATGATTGACAGCAAAACTATGCCATATGTATCAAACCCATGGAGTTTTCCTCTGTGCTATGTCAGTTCTCCTCTGGGCTATACCAATTCTCCTCTGTGCTATAGGCATCTAATTAATGGGTTCTGACACTATATTCATTAAAACCTCTAAGAATACAGAAACTTAAGCAACATATGCTGCATAATCAAATACAAATAGATCTCTGAACAGATGCTTAGCAAACCAGGGTTTAGCCTTGTGAATTCACACAACTAGACTGGGATCTCCTTTCACCCTGTATAGCTTTCTGCAGCTTATTTAGGGTACTAAGAGGTGATGTGTAACCTCAGTGGCATGCACACAAGTATTTCACTTGTGGAAGTCACTGTACACTGTTCTTGCTCCCTCTCTACTAAAATGTACCCCAATCTGGTATCCTCACACATGAGGATGAGTATGTAAGATGAGCAGGGCCCTGGACCTGATTTCTACTCCAGTACATAGCACAATGGGATGTAACAGTTCCAGCACCATTGAAGCCAATGGGAGTTTTGCCATTGACTTAATGGGCATTGGCTCAGGCCCTAAGTAAGTAACTTCCCCTTCTTCATTTACAGCGTAGACCCCATTTCTGAATACCCAAACAATCATAGTTTCTTTATTCCAGTCTATAGATTTTTTTTTAAATAACCTCTAGAGCCCTTCTGATTTTGTTCCTATTAATTTAAGAGTTTTCCATAAAGAAAATCCCTCTTCAAGCAGGCATTTGTTTTTCTTCAGATAATACAATTCCTAGCTTTCACTTTTTTAATACTTACATTTTAAAATGTATCTCCTAAGCAGCTCTGGTATTTATTATTCTTTGCATGTTTTCTTTGGTTCTTTCCCAAGAAGGAAAGCTATGTATCAAATATATGCATCATAAACTGGGGTTAGTGTATTTTGATTCTACACTTTTTTATTATTTTAAAAATCAAAATGGAGGAATTTTTTAAACAAAATAGCCTTTTCTTATACCCTGCCTTCAAGCTCTTCCCAGAAAAAGCCTAGTGAGAAGATGTGACCTGTGAAAAATCAGTATTGCTAATTTCTTTTGCAGAAAGTTGGAAATCATGCTTAAAGAAGATAGCTTCATCTGCTTCACAAAACAAGGTTTAATAGGACAAAATGTAGTCAAGTGTTTTGTTAAAAATAAAAAGACTGCTAATTTAATCCTAATTGAATAAAGAAAATGCACCTTGGATAAACTGGGTCTGACTTTGGGCATTTTCTTTTTCTGATGATCACATACAGAACTCACCCCACCAAGAGACCAGAAAGCACAGTTGGCAAGTTTACATTCAAAGACATTTTCCTGAATTGTAACTGTCTGAGAAACTGATTCTGCATGTCTTTGTGTACATGTCTCTTTTCCAACTTGGCATGAACCATGCAAAGACCAGGGTGAATTGCAGCTCCATATGCTGCTTAAAAAAGTAATTGTTCTATTCCTACTTTGATGGAGATTCGCGGCATCCCCTGCAAAAAAGGATAAAAGGAAAACAAGGAAAACAATCAGTCTATCCACTCTACTTCATCACCCATATGCCAGTCATAGGAGCTTTCTGACAACAGAGGGATCCACAAGATACATCAGCAAATCTCTGAAAACCTCCAAGGTCCTTAAAATGTCTCCTTGTATATCCTTAAGCAGTACAACCTCAGTACATTTAAAAATGTGTTAATATCAAAAGTGTGTCCTTTAAATCAGGTTCTTTTCATAAGGCTCATCAAATAAAGAACAAACCACCTGTGTACATACCTGTTTGATTTGGAGCTTCAGTCTTAGCATTTGAATACCCAGTTATGGTATCACCATGTGCACATTTGGTATGTGCCACATTGCATGCACCCATCCAAAAAAGGTAGGCTCACTCACAGAGGGGAAAAAAGTCTGTTACTGAGATGTGACACCAAGATGATACATTAAATTATGCAGTAGTCAGGTTCCCATAGCATCTTTAATTCTGATCTCTTCCTCTTGTGCATTACAGTAGGGTATTTTGTTACAGGATGACACCCTATGTATGCAGCGAGAAGGAATGGGGAACAACTACTAGGGGCAAAAGTCACATCTATAAGGATATTTAGTCTAGTTACTGCAGTACTATAACTCATCAGTGTAACAATGAAGCAGGATGCCCAGGGCAGCTACTGCACACAAGGATAGCGGCAACTTCCGCCGCTCACAGTGTGTTCACATTAGCAGAGCTGGGGCAAAGCCAGGTTTTCTGCCCCCACCCATGTTGGCACCTGGGGTGGTTGTCCCTGTCACCCTGCCCTAGTTACACTACTGCTATAGCTCTGGTATGTGAGACAGTCATTTCCCACAGATTTCCGGAGATATTTTCTTAAAGATCTCATTTCATATCTGGAACTAATGGTCAATGCAACCCCTGCTCTTTTCACAAAGAAGCTTTGTAAGCAAACCTGGAAATCCTACTAGAAGTCCTATGAGCATCCTTCAACAAGATGACCAGTGAAAAGCTTCTTGAATGAAAAGCAATGAAACTCACCGCTTTATTTTGCATCACCCAGATACATTTATGCAGCAGAGCATGTTTTGAACATAACCTTTTAATGCATCTATAGCCCCATGTTTCTGAGCCTCTTTTTAAACTTAATGGCATGACCGTGGCAAGAAAGGGGATTGTCAAGAGAACTGCCTCTATCCAAGGGGTTAGTTATTCAAACTCTTCCTATCTGACTAATGCTCAACCTCCCAAGTAGTGCCTTGAAATCAACATAATGCAAATAATTCAGGCATCCTCTTGGCCATGAATTTCAATGGCAACCCCATCTGCCTTTCCTTAAGACACCATATGTGTCCTGAACATTCAGACATATTCCATTACTTAAATTAGAATAACACATTTCTCACTATTAATCCTAAAATGCCAAGCAAGCTTGAAATGATGTAATGTAGTGCATGTCTAAAAGCCTATAATCGGCACTTTTATACTGTAGCCTAAGCCCTTGTTTGGAAAACAGTTTGTCAACAAACAGATTTATCAAATCCAGTTTTGGGGACAGTAAAAAATAATTGTAAGTTGTCTCCTTCCAAGTGGTGTAGCCATCCCAAAAGAGTTATTCACATGATGGCGCACACACCTCTGAAAGTAGTAGTAGATAATGTATGCCCAGGGAAATGCTAAACCCCCTTTTATTTGATATTGTGCCATCCTTTTATCACTGCCCCTTCCACCAAAGAAAAAGGAAGGAAATATACAGCCACTGCTAAAAGATAATATGTATAACACCTCTTTGTCTGGAATACCATTAGGATATTTCCAACCCATCAGCCAAAATAATGGTATGTATGCCATCAAGAAACTGTAGCATGGTATTTCCCTTCCTCATGACCCCCATCTTTTAGTCAGTGTACTTTTTGGCCCCGTAGTTACTCTCATTTTTAAAATCCAGGGCTATGATTCCTTGTTGCCAGGCCTGCAGGCTGAGCCCGGGATCTGAAAACTTCAGCTGTTCTCTGTCTTTTCCATCAAAACCAGAAAGAGAGCTCTGCAACTTTAAACAGCAAGCAAAGGGAGCCATTATCATTTACATACATATGCAAGCTCACTTCAGATCAAACACTGGGAGTGGTGCCAGCAAGACTTGTTTTTCTTAGTCTAGTTTCAAATAGGCAGTATTGACTTCATTGTGGTTGCCTTTGATTTACATTGATGCAACTGAGAAGGGGAGCATGCCTAGTCTGTGTCTTAACAGCTGGTCTAAAATCAATAGACATCTCTTCATCTTCTTCAAGTGTGTTTGTACCTGAAAGCTTGCAAAGAACAATTTTTCCAACTATTTAATTGGTCTAATAAAAGATATCACATTTACCCAAAGAACCTTGTCTGCCTATGCCCTTAGACAAACAGGGCTACAACCAACAACCCTATTTTGTGGTATCATATTTACCCTCCTTTCAGGGGCTCCATGTCAAATGAACTCTATTTTAGTTGTCCAAAGATAAGATATCTAATTTCTAGCCATGGTGACTCAGCCTAGGATCTGGAAATTCCAGCTGTGCTCTTTCTGATTCTTGCATCAGCACCAGAGAAATTCTACGTTAACAAGTTAGCTGATTATTTCACTGAAGACATGAGAAGCAGAGATGAATCTGGCTTACTCTTCCATTGCAATTTTGTCTCTACACAGTTAAAAACCTTACCGCTTGTTGTCAGTAATGTGAGCAACTACACATGGGACTAGATTGTGTTAGACATTATAGTACTCTTTTTTTTAACTTCATCTGCAGTATATACATTTTAGCCTCTGCCAAACTGCAGACTGAAAAAAGAAAGAAAAAGTTGAACAAGTACTATAAAATATATGGATTCAGGCTCTCAATTGTACTTTTGAAAGCCATTATTTTAAAATGTTTATGCAACAGAAAAATTTCTCCTACACAAAGTTCTTGAAAAACAGGAAGAGGAAATTAATGCTTCCTCGGAAATTAACCACTGTTGGCACAATCTTTTGGCTGTTACTATGGAACTGCACTCTACATTTACCTTTGTCCATTATTTGTAGGATCCTGCAGTTAGTTTAAAGTGAATGGTTCTTCCCTTCAAAGTTAGGTATGAAACAGAAGACAATTTTTTGTATTACTATTATTAGCAAATACGTTTTAATATTATTGTGCATTTTTTAAGCTTGAGGTCCTAGACAGATGCTGAAATAACTGTAATGAAAAATATATTATTTTAAGACCATAGCACAGGACTTGAAGAAATTAGTATTTTTTTTAACATTGGTGGTGAAACCTATGCATACGTAGCTTGTCCTACTCATATTGTGTTGGCTACAGTAGCCAGCCAGCTGCTCCCTCATGTATTCCACAGTAATCACATGCTTTCTACCTGCTGTCACCAGCCCATACAATGCCAACCAAAGTCAGATGCCTGTGAGTCTTTTCAAGTGCATGGTATCATTTCTGATTTTGGTGAGAAACTATTACAAGGCACAACCAGTCCTTCCTGTAGGTTTGGTCCTGTGGATGTGCAGAGAAGCTATTTAGAAAAAAAACAACACTTGTAACAGAACAGTCTGGCCCTTTAAGTGGGGCAGCCAGCCCTGGGATAGTAGTCCAGTTGTAACTGATTATCTAGCAGTTAAAAGTGCAAAGGGAGAGAGAGAGCGGACTGCTGAAGCTAACAAAGGAGCAGTTTATATCTAGGAGGCAGAATGGAACCGAGATAAGTTCACTTTCCAGAAGGCACCAGAGCTAACGGAGCCTCTCCTACTGGCTGGAGAAAAGCCAAAGGTTTTGCATTACTCATTTGTTTGTTTGGGCAAGGATTGTTGTTTCTGTTATGTGGACTGCCTGTGGAGCTCCCATGGGAGCAAAGCCAGCTTACATGGCAGCAAGCACACCAACCCATTTACAGGTGGTGGAGAATGAGGGCAGCCCTCAGCCATCAAAATGGCCCCTGAAGTTGTTTTGAAACACATGGAGGGGCTGCAACAACCGTAGTAATAAACATTCCTGCAACAACCGCAGGTGTTTTGGCAGCTCTAGATTTAACAGCAGCAGTGGCAAAAGGAGCTGCAGCGCTTTATGCTTATGTTGTTGGAACAAGTGAAGCTCAGAGTATAGGTAGGTGCAGCTCCCCTATCCCAGGCTGAAAGGGTGTGGAACACTTATAAAAATGGGGCCTGACAATGAGTCTGAAGTAGTTTTGGAGGCTTTCAAGCAGGGCATCAATGACCCTGGGAGCAGTGGGCTACCTAGCATGTGTCCTACCTGACCAGGGAAGCTCAAGCAGCCTACCAGATTCTGGGGGGAGGGGGGGTTGAGGGGGCTGAAACTGCATACAGTTATCATCTCCTCAAGTCTGCCAATTTAGATTGTGTGGGGCTGATGGAGAAGGCATGCAGAAACCAGTTCTAGACACAGCCCTCTCATCAGACTCTTGACCCTGATCAGTGGGGTAGTGCCTTGAAAACCTGATGGCTGAAACTGGAATCAAGTCACCCATGAAAATTGTGGAATTGGTGACAGTCAAACAGTTCAGACATAGAAAAATTCTGCTGATGACAGCATGGGAGTGAATCTGTAGACACTGTTATGGACCTTAAGGAGGCAGTCCCCTCCACTGAGGACTTCTAGAGGTAGATTTAGAGTATGGGAAGTCTCTGATCAGGCCAAACAGACAGGGTCACCAAAACCTAATTGTAAAGTGGGGAAAACCAGTTGTGGCTCATAAGCCATTGAGTGGAGGTCATACACAGGGCTCCCCAAAACAACAAGGGTGGGCTCAGTGACCACAGCCCACAGAATCAGGAGCTGATACTAGGCCCAGGGAAAGGGGAACTGGTAATAGACCCAACCCAGTCACTGGTGTTAGGATTGCCTACTCATGGATTGTAATTATGTCCTGGCTGGGGTCTCTGAGGTCCCAATAGAGACCCCCAAATAGAAAGCCTGTGTACTCCCTGTCATGGTAGGAGATGTCTAGATCCTGGGCCTCATAAACTCAGGTGAGACAGTTGTGCATAGGCACATTGTGGACCCCACCAAACTCTCAGTTACGGAGTTCATATACTTAACATGGGGATATCCAGCCCCATCCCACTACAATGGTGCAGCTCTCAATCAGATACCAGGCAGCTAAGCTGGTTGTGGTAGTGGCCAGCCACCTTTCCCATCTGGTGACTGTGGGTCAGGTTTGAGACGCATGCTGCACCTAGCTACACAACAGAAGGGAAACCAGGAACCATGAGAGCAGTGTGGGGATTAACTAGGGGAGAGGTTCACTTTTGAATCCCAAGTCTTTGGACCTGAGCTATGCCACACTGCTGACAGATGAGGAGGGCAGCCCTGGCTGCAGAGAACAGACTAGGTAAGAGGCAAAACAAAAAAGGAGTTTGTGTCCAGTGGGAGCTGAGTAGATTCAGAGAGGATTCCCCAGAAGCAGCTGTAGGTAGCTCACTTGTGGGGAGAGGGGCCTGACTTCATGCAGAAGCAGCCTTTGTATTGCTTCAGGGCTGGCCTGCCTGGGTAACCAACAAAGCAATAGACCCTCACTTAGCTGCTCAGGATCCTCACTTTGATCTGCAAAAGGATGTCCTCATGTAGGTCTCATTGAACGGAATTACTGGAGCCTAGATAACTCAGCTGCTGGTACAAAAAACCACAACTGGAATCATACATTGGGTGGGCCATTTTAGGGTTGAGAAGACCCAGAAAAAGTTACTTACCAGGTTCTTCTGGCCTGGAATTCACCGGGACATTAAAGAATACCATGCCTCCAGCCACACATTATAACAATATGTGTGGCTCTGGGACTTATTGATAGAATTAACTGTATTGGCTTCACACGGTAAAGTTAAACTGTGCTCTCAGCAGATCTGGTGTAAATCCAGATAAGCAGCAGGACAACAAAATCTGGCTCAAAATGTCTGATCTACACTAATGTTATACTTGCTATTTTGGTCAACATACTAAGGGCCAAACCAGAGCTAAAAGTACAAGCAATTAGAGCTTCAGTGGAAGAGCCAAGGGTTTTCAGCAGAAGACATAGCTGCCCCTATCCCTTGTACATCAGACACACAGATGAACGTGTAACATATGCTACACATTAGAAAGCTGTATATATATTAATTATATTAATTTCTAAAGGGCCCTCTTGTTCACAATATCTCTAAGGAAAGGGCCTAATTAAACAGCCGCTATATCTGAAGAGCCTTTGTTGGTCTGTCAAAGATATTTATACCTTGAGTAGTTATGAAATAGGCCCTTGATAGCCACTGGTCTAAATTCATTCTTTCTGTAACCTAACTGAAGATAACAGACCTAACTATGTTCTCAAAATGGCAAATTCAAGGAGGGAGAACTAGTGCTCAGGTCATATTTAAAAATATTTAGGACTTAATGATATTTTACTGCTCAAAGCAGCAAGTGTCTCAACTGATCAAGATTCATAGATACTAGGGTAAAAAGGGACCTCAACAGATCATCGAGTCTGACCCCCTGCCCTGGCCAGGAAAGAGCGTGGGGTCAGATAACCCCAGCCAGATACCTATCCAGCCTTCTCTTAAAGACCTTGGTGGTGGACGGGTCTTATTCGACCTGGAGGGATGTGGGCAGTGGGGTTCCCCAGGGCTCGGTCCTCTGGCCTGCACTATTCAACATCTTCATCAGTGACTTGGGTGAGGGGGCAGAAAGCACCCTCTTCAATTTCTCAGATGACACTAAGATGTGGGGTGAAGTGGGTACGCTAGTAGGAAGGAACAGACTGCAAGCGGATCTAGACAGGTTACAGGCGGGGTCCGAAGAGAACAGGATGGGGTTCAACACTGACAAGTGCAGGGTAATGCACCTGGGGAGGAAGAACCAGCGGCACAGCTACAGGCTGGGGAACTCCCTTATTGCCACTGTTGAGACAGAAAAGGATCTTGGAGTCATCATTGATGCCACAATGAACATGGGCCGACAGTGTGGGGACGCAGTCAGGAGGGCCAACAATACCTTGTTGTGCATCCACAAATGCATCTCAAGCAGGTGATCCTCCCCCTCTATGCGACACTGATCAGGCCACAGCTGGAGTACTGCGTCCAGTTCTGAGCACCGCACTTCAGGAGGGGTGTGGCCAATATGGAGAGGGTCCAAAGGAGGGCCACCCGCATGATCAGGGGTCAGCAGTACAGGCCCTACGAGGCGAGGCTGAGGGACCTGAACCTGTTCAGCCTCCACAAGAGAAGGTTGAGAGGGGATCTAGTGGCAGTCTACAAACTAGTCAAGGGGGACCAGCAGGCATTGGGAGAGTCCCTGTTCCCCTGAGCAATCCTGGGAGTTACAAGAAACAATGGATACAAGCTAGCGGAAGGTAGTTTCAGGCTAGACATTAGGAAGCGCTATTTCACTCTCAGGGCTGCTAGGACCTAAAACCAACTTCCAAATGAAGTGGTACTGGCTCCTACCCTGGGGGTCTTTAAAGGAGGCTGGACGAACATCTGGCTGGGGTCGTTTGACCCCAGTACTCTTTCCTGCCACGGCAGGGGTCAGACTAGATGATCTGCTCAGGTCCCTTCCGACCCTACCAACTATGAAACTATGAAACCTCCACGGTAGGGGAGAGCACCACCTCCCTTGGAAGCCCATTCCAAGTTTTGACCACCCTCACCATGAAGAAGTTTTTCATGACGTCTAACCTAAATCTGCTCTCTGTCAGTTTGCGACCATTGCTCCTTGTTACTCCAAGAGGCACCCCAGTGAACAGAGCATCTCCGGTTCCTTGCTGCACCACCCTAATGAAGTTGTAGGTGGCCACAAGATCACCTAGCAGCCTTCTCTTGAGGAGGCTGAAGAGGTCCAGGTCCTTTAGTCTCTCCTCATAGGGAGAAGAAACCCTTAACCATATGAGTGGCTCTTCTCTGGACCCTCTCGAGGTTATTCACATCTTTCTTAAAGTACAGCACCCAGAACTGGACATAGTACTCCAACTGTGGTCTGACCAATGCTGCATAGAGGGGAAGTATCACCTCTTTGGTTCTACTTGTCATGCATCTGGTGATGCATGATAAAGTGCAGTTAGCTTTGCTGATGATTTCATCACACTGGCAATTCATGTTCTTCTTGGAGTCCACTGTGACTCCAAGATCCCTTTCCACTTCCATACGGCTGAGAAGGTCATTCCCCAGCCAGTAGGTATGCTGGATATTTTTGCACCCTAGGTTTCATAGTTTCATAGTTATTAGGGTCGGAAGGGACCTATTAGATCATCAAGTCCAACCCCCTGCCCTGGGCAGGAAAGAGCACTGGGGTCAGATGACCCCAGCCAGGTGTCTGTCCAATGTCCTTTTGAATATTTCCAAGGAAGGGCACAACACCACCTCCCTTGGAAGCCTATTCCATATTTTGGCAACCCTCACCGTAAAGAACTTTTTCCTGATGTCCAGCCTAAATTTGCTCTCTTTTAACTTGTGTCCATTGTTTCTAGTTACCCTGACTGTCGCCCTGGTAAACATCATATTCCCCACTTCCTGCTGCCCCCCCTGATGAGTTTGATTCACCTCTCAGCCTCCTTTTGTGGAGGCTAAAGAGGCTCAGGTCTCCCAATCGGTCCACATAGGGTTTTTTCTGTAGGCCTTTAGCCAAGTGGGTGACCCTCCTCTGAAACCTTTCCAGGTTATCCACATTCCTCCTGAAGTGCAGTGACCAAAACTGGACGCAGTACTCCAGCTGCGGCCTGACCAATGCCACATACAGGGGAAGTATCACCTCCCTAGACCTGTTTGTGATGTACCTACTTATGCAAGAAAGAGTGCGGTCACCTTTACTTATTACCTCATCACATTGGTGACTCGTTCATTTTGGAGTCAATTATGACTCCGAAGTCCCTTTCCGCAGTTGTGCTGCTTAGAATGGTCCCTCCCAGACTATAGGAGTGCTGATGATTCTTCCTCCCCAGGTGCAACACGTGACATTTATCCTTGTTAAACTTCAACCTATTCTGTTCCAAAGACTGAGCCCTGCAGGACCCCACTACCCACATTCCTCCACGTCGATACCAACCCATCTACTACCACTCTCTGGGTGTGACTGCGAAGTCAATTTGCCACCCACCAGACTGTGTAAGCATCTAAGTCACAGCCCCTTAATTTATTTATGAGAATGGGATGAGATACAGTATCAAAGGCCTTCCTAAAATCTAAGAAAACAACATCCACCTCTACTCCTGTGTCTAAGTATTTTGTGACCTGGTCATAAAATGAAACCAGATTAGTCAAGCATGATCTGCCTGCTATGAATCCATGCTGGTTGCACTGCAGCATTATTTTTCCCACTGGACTTGCACAAATATGATCTTTAATAATCTTTTCAAAGACTTTACCAAGGATGGAGGTGAGACTGACTGGCCTATAATTACTTGGATCCTCCTTTCTCCCCTTCTTGAAAATAGGAACCACACCGGCCCTTTTCCAGTCATCCGGGACCTGTCCCAAGTGCCACAAGCGGATGTGCCTGTTTCAGCCTTCAGGGTTGCAACCTTGAATATTATATAACCTGAGCCTGGGACAGATTTCACAGTCAAAAACAACTTTATGTAAAAAAATTAAATTGTTACTAATGGTCATTACAGAAGAGGGACATTTGATCCAGTCGTATTCAAGACAACAGCAGAAGGAACAAAATACTGAGCTGAATAAAAGCATAGCTTCATCAGATAAAAGAGACAAGAGAAACTGTAAAGCAAATCACTTAACTAAAACCCAGAAACCAAGAATGTAAGACCCTTGGTGGTCTCCAACCAGTTTCTATTGGACATGTCACAGCTGGCACCCTCACAAGCAATCACAGCAGAGAAGGCCCCCCTGGCCAAGCTTAAGCTGATCTGGAAGGGTTATGGTGATAGTTTCATTCATGATGTCCTTACTGTCTTGGGTTAAAGGAGCCTGCACAGCTGTTCTCTAGCCCCTTAGCTGATCTCCAATCATTTTGTAGTTTCCCCTTGTCTTTCACCTGTGCATCAAGTTCTTGTGGATTTTTCTGGTTTTGCTGTAGCTTAAGGAAGGAACAGAACTGTTAATGTACTGGACCTTTGGTCAGCACCCCAGGGGAGTCTCTCCTGCCACATCTTTGCTGTAAAATTAATGTTAATGGGGAGGAAGATGGTCTGTCCCATCTCTCCTGGTATCTTCCTTTGGTCATTCCAGTTGCCCTTCTTGCTTTGGTCTCCGCCTCTCCTACACCCCACCTAACGCCAACCAAAGATGTTGTTGTCTGGGCCACTAGAGCTGGTCTTATACACGCTTTATATTCTTGACCCTTTTCATTTATTATGGAGGGATTGGGACATTATTTGACCCATTTATTCCCTGCCACATTTTGCCTTACTTGTGTGTCTCGTTGGTCTCAGATTGTCGTGTTCACTGACGTCTCACCCTCAACCCAAGTTTTATGCCTGCCATGGGTCATTTGTTCATTGGTCCTTTCTCTATCTGGTCCCACCAGGATCCAGTCTGTGCTGTGGATCTCCGAGATCCATGGAGTCTCCTCTGGTAAGTTATAGAGCTGTCTCTGGCTCTGACTTTTCAAGCAAACCCCCACTTGGTGTAGCCACCAGGTCCCTGAACTGGGACTGTGTTCGGTATCTGGTCCCTCCACGCAAGTCAGAGCCCTCACTTCCAGTTCCTCTTACCGATTCCTTGCTGGTCCTTTTATGTCTGCTTCAGAGTTCCAGGCAGCGAACTGGCCCTGGCACACTGTTATAAAGCATGCCCACACCAACGTGGGAGCTGATCCTGGCTCCTTCAGCCTCAGCAAGTTTTTTTTTTCTTTTCTACCTTTGCCGCGGCAGCTGGGAACACCGCGGTTTTATTTTCACTTTCTGGTGTAGCTGGGAATGCTGCAGTTTTATGTTCACTTTCCGGTGTGGCATCCTGCCGGCTCCTCTTCTCATCTGATGGAGGTAAGTCTTTTCCACACATTTTTAGAGAAAAAAGTCATACTTGCTTTTTTTTGATGGGGACATTTTAGGACTTCCGATTTCTGATGCAAGTCAGATAGGCAGGCTGCTTTCATTGAGCAGATTGTTAGCCCCTTTCTGTTCCTCTTAGCCACCTGAAGTAGATACCAAAGCTAGTTCTTTTGACCCATTCAAGGGCCACTTTCTACTGAGGTCAAGTAGGCCGGTACATTTTACCAGAGTATAGTATACTATCCATACAGAAGGAAATGGATTGGAACCTTACATCCTTCATATCCAAAATGTAAATCCCTGTCATAAGGGCTAAAAAGAACTTTCCATTAGGGCTGTGTGAAACAGCACCATTTAATTTCAACTTCTGTTTTGCCATTTCAATGGGACAGTGTTTTGTTTAAAGTTTCATTTCATCGAAACTGTTTAGCTGTTTCGACACTGTTTCAATGTTTTGCCCATACGCTATAATAGGGAAGAACAAAAGTACCTATAACTTCATCATTTTTTGGCAGATTTGGATGAAAACAGCAGGGATGATAGCCTCATCTGAGGGCATGATAGGTGCAAGGGTTTCCAGGAAACTTCACCTCAAAGTCTTGAAAGCAAAACTCATGTCACTTGTAAGTGTGAAGGCACAGGGGGGTGAAAACAGCAGACAGCCCCTGATGCAGCTATGAAGCCTGCCAGCTTTCAAGGAGATAGGTGGAGAGATTTCTGGGAAACTGCACCTCAAGCTGTTGACAAGGAAAACTCATGTGTGACTGTGTGTGTGTTTTAAGGCGCACCCTCACTGGTGCTGGGGCCTCTACAAGACACGGCAGTGTGCCCCAATGAGGCTTCCTCCTCCCCTACAGCCTCAGCCTGGTCCACCACTTTAAATGACAACAGGTAATAACTTAGCCAGCAGCACAGTAGCACCAGCAGCATCTCAGGCAAGCCAAATAGTCGCAGTCAATATCAGAGCAGACTTCCCCCCGTCTTGTCCCTCCCTCTCCTTACTTTCTGTTTCCCTGTAGGCAAGCCCAGCTTCAGCTCTGAAACTCGAAAGGTTTTAAAACTTATGAAACTTTTCGACTGCCCTCATTTCATTTCAAGGCTGTTTCGAAGCCCTTCGTTTCATTTTGATTTCATTGTTTCAAGCTCGAAACAAGTTGAAACAGCACTGAAACAAAACAGCCAGTGAAATTTCACACAGCCCTACATTCCACAGCTGCCAGTAGTAAAAGGCACCATTAAATTTTCAAAATCTTCTGTGGGCCAAATTTTTAAAAGGTATTTAGTTCACAGAGATCAAAGAGGCACCTATTAGATTATTAAAAGCATAATAGCACTAGATACTTATCTGCACCTTCGCTTCAGTAACTTTAACAACCTGCCCTTAGTCTCCTGTGAAAATGGGACTTTGGCTTCTAAAAATGTTTACCTTTTACTCTTTTTTTTTTTTTAAATGAGCCAAACTCTAGAGGGCAACATCCTTCGCTCAAAGACAATGTATTAGATTATTCCAGTTTACACTGGCTAAGAACTTGGCCTATAGTTTATACAGCATGACTCATCTTAAGGTACCATAAAGATTTTTTTAAATATAAAATGGATGGGGGAAGAATGCTAGAGTTTTTTTGGGGAAGGCAGTTGGTATTTGGATAGTAAGAGTTACAAGTACATTCTACTATGCTATTTTGTTTGCCCCAAGTTACTGTATTAGGTGCAAGCAACAGCTCACACAAACATGCCAAAAAAGGACTACTTTCTGTGGGAGTATAAAATAGATTGGCCACTGTTATTCTAAACAGGCGCATTTGTTCCATATGCTACAGATATAAAGTGCTCATTCATTACCCAATTTGTGGTGGCAGCCTAGCAAGATATCTCATTTACATTCTGATAACACCATAAAATTTACCAAATTCCCATACAGTCACAAAAGGCCAAAGTTAGCATTTTCTTAAAAAAAATAAACCTGAGTCTGCTTCTAGAGCAGATTGGCTATAACCTTGAACCTTAAAGGAAAAAGGAAGCTACAGAGAGAGAGAGAAACACCTAATAAAGGGAGGGGAGTGGGGAAAAGTTAATGGCACCAAGAATGGAAAATGTGGGCATTAGAAGAATTTCCTATTCTAAACAATGTGCAAAGTTAAAAATACCTTCTCCTGAGATTATCCTGAGCATAAATGCTTACCCTAGCTATTTATAGCTGTCTAGTTGCCTATGACAAAGATTTTTATTCCAACAAAGGAGCTGTATATGAATGCAAGACTTGTCTAAAGAGTTATTAAAATGGAAAATAAACTGCCCCTGTGTAAGTTAGCCATATTGGTACCTGTTTTAAAGGCAATCTAAACACAGCTTTCCTGCACATTGACAATCTAATGAGTAATGTGAAATGGAGGGAGGGAAGGGAGGGAAATGTCTGTTTTTCACCAGTCAAATGTTAGGGTGGCGTTCAGGATAAACTCATGTAAGGACTACCCCAGGGGCTTACTATGCAAAGGTCACAGTGCACCTTACCACTGTGGAAGCCCTCAGACTCCAAGTGAAAGCATTCAAGCATGTCTTTAAGACGATAATTAATTTAAGAACGTGCTTAAGGAATCTTTCAAATTGGGGCCCATGTACCGGGGTAGACCATATCCTGTGTGACCCATCCCACACCGCTACAATCATTTAGAATTTTGCCAAAACTACAATGAAAGTGGCAGCAAGAAAGGTAACGGGAAGAAAAAGAAGTCATGGAGAAGGTTTCCCTAGTAAAATAGGGAGCCTAGCCACGGCTGGGGCATGAGCTGCCGGTGGGCTGAGTGGTCCCTGAGCTGCAGGAGGACCCAGTCCTTCCCTTCACAGCGGCAGTGTCCCCCTCCCCCAGAGCCACCCAGGCAGGCTGGTAGTGGGCTGAGTGCTGCCCCAGCTCAGAGACAGCACCCGGCCCTATCCAACTCTTTCCTGAGCCCACTTTGGAAGCAGCACCTATCAGGTTGCCAGCAGGCAGGCTCAGGAACCAGCTGGATTGGGCTGAGTGCTGCGTCCAAGCTGAGGCAGCACCTGGCCCACTAACAGCCCACCCAGGCGGCCTGGGGGGTGGGGGTACACCACCGCTGCAGAGGGAAGGACCAGGGCCCCCCACAGCTCAGGGGCTGCTTTGCCAACTGGCAGCTCCCCCCCCAGCCATGGAAGAGGTGGGCAGGCTCTGTCAAAAAAAAAAAATGATCAGGCCCCTCACCACTTCAGCCTTCAGCAGGTACCTACCGAAGCAGAAGCAGCAAGGGCCCCGATCCTTTTTTTTCTGTGAAGCCTGCCCACCTCTGCTGTGGCTGGGGGGTGAGCTGATAGCTGCAATGCATCATTTAGTTTAGTTTGCAATGATGTGAACTCATCTAAAACCCCCAAAACTGGAGCATGTGTAATATATAACACCATTAAGCCACACAAATGACATTTTCATCACGTGTACATAGTGATGACCGTCACATGTACAAGCGCCCCAAGGACTAAACCCCCATCATGTGTACAAGTGCCCATAGAGCACATTCTCTCCTTCACTTAAAACATTTTCTATTTACAACTCATCAGGGCATGAAAGGAGTCTTTCGCACATTCCTTCCTATTTTTGGCCACCCTCCACACCAATTCCACCTGCTCCAGCTGGCCTCCACTAGAACTCTGCTCAGCTCAGCACCAGAGCTGGTGAAAACTCATACATGCCACCAGAGGATTAACTAGGCAGTTCTGCATGCTGAGCAGCAATGGTGCACAGGGCAGCAGCTGCAGCCAGGCTGCAGGATATGGTAGCAGTGGCAGCGGCCAAGCCAGCTGCATAGTGGCAGCTATTTTTGTACTCCCCTCCCCCTCCATTCAAGTCAGTGCCAGGGTCTGGTGCTCCGTTTGACCTCAGTTTCACTACTGTACACTACACAACGTGTGTGTCAAGGGACATACAGAAGCTGAATATTTCCGTTTTCAAAAAATGTAATTGATAAACTTTTTATGGTACCAACACACATTTTATAAATCTCAAAAACTGAGCATTTCCACTGAAGTTTTTTCTTGCATACAAAACTGAAAATATTTTGGCCATTTTTTGTCAAAATGAAGTCAATGCATGTTTTTTTCTGAGGAATGCATCAGTAATACTACAGCCTTCATCACTTGCGTGTTACATGCTGCAGAAGGGAAAGAAACTCACACAGCAAAGTTAATTGACTGAAGACAGAGTTTTAATGGTGATTTAATTTATTCCATATTGTTGAAAGCAGTAATAAGGATTCTCCAAAACACACAAGTGCCACAAGCTGATATCCACATTCAGTCATAGTACATGATTTTAGACAAAGGCAAGCCTGTAGCTGGATAATACAGAACATTCTGTTCTACCAAGGGCAGCTCAATAGCATCACATACATATGACACTCATTCCCTCCGGTATCCAGTATTATGACTTTTGGAATAGGATAACTGTTATTTCCATCCCATCCCCAATTTTGTGGTTGACTGCTCACTACCCTCATCATATTTAATTGATAAATAATCAAGGAGAAAAAAAATCTAGCAAATGGGATTATGTTACATGAGCCTGGTGGGTTTTGTTTTTTGGGGTTTTTTTTGGGGGGGGGGTCAAGGGAGGGGGTTGGGGTTTGGGTTTTGGGGGGGGTAAGAGTTTGAATTTAACAGCTGCTCAGAAAGATCACTAGCACAGGCATGCTTCAATGCATGATGACAAAAGGTGGCAAAAGCCCGCAGGACAGTTACAAGGTACACATCTGAAAGAAACAAGAGAAAGATTCTGGCTCCAAGGAGATGGAAAAACAAAATCTTACTTGGCTCTAGCTGTTACCTGTTCTTCTGATAACAGCTGAAGGCCTAACTGAACTCTGCAACCAGGATCCCAGTTCACAAATGGCAGACAAACACATTCAGCCAAAGGGACCAATATTATTCCCACCATGACTCCTGGTTCCTTCCCAGATTTTTATCTCATTAACTGAATTAGTGTTTGTGAACCCCTTTGTTCCTATGGTTTTACTGCTTGTTTGCCTTTCTGTCCTACAACTGCTCCCTTTCCCCTATCTCTCTCTCTCTCCCCTCTCCTTGCTTCCTTGTCTTTTGTATTCTAATTTCTCTCTCCTTCTTATACTCTGCTTTCTGAACATCATTTCATAGCATCTGAAGAAGTGAGCTTTGGTTCACAAAATCTTGTGCTCTATATCAGGGGCTCTCAAACTCTGGTAAACATACCCCTGGGGGTATGCAAGTCATCTCTGTGGGGTAGGCAGGAGAAATTGTATAATGATGGATTTAATTTTCATTATAATGATAATTGGCATTTAAGGGGTTAAAATATAAAATGTATTCTGGTAGGGGTATGCGGGCAGCTGCTATATCTGGAAGGGGGTATGCAATAAGAAAAAGTTTGGGAATTTCTGTTCTATGTTATATTTAGTCAGTCTATAAAGGTGCATATCTACCCTGCCTTCTGACTAACTTCAGACTAACATGGCTATCTCTCCCTCTCTCTGATTCTCCAACCAGACATTGGCAGCAGCTTGTTTGGAATTAATTTCCCTGATGTTCTCACCCAAGCACCAGTCTCCCTCAGGTAGTACAGTTGATGGCTCTCTCAGCTGATCACCTGAGACTGAGATTTGAAACTGGATGGCATCAATGTCAAGCCATGCCATCTGATTAACCTCTCCCCACCCACTCACCCCCAGCCTCACACTCATTTGACCAAGAGGGCTTAAAAGATTAAGGCAGGGGTGCTCAAAGATTAAAGAAGGGGTTTGTTCTGGGGGTGGTTTTATTCAATGTTTTCATCAAAAACCTGGAAGATGGGATGGAGTGCACCCTCAGCAAGTCTTCAGTTAGACCAAATGTGGGGAGTAGTAAAGGCACTGGAGGATAGGATTCAGAGAGACCTCAACAAATTGGAGGTTGAACCAAAAGAAATCTCATAAGGTTTAATAAGAACAAATGCAAAGTCATGCACTTAGGATAGAACAATCCCATGCACCAGGCTGGGGATCAACTGGCTAAACAGCAGCTCTGCAGAAAAGGACCCAGGGCTTACAGTGGACAATAAGCTGAATATGAGCCAACAGTGTGCCCGCGTTGCCAAGAAGGTTAACAGCATACTGGACGGCATTAGTAGGAGCACTGCCAGCAGATTGAGGGAAGTGATTATTCCCCTCTATTCAGCACTGTTAAGGCCACATATGGAGTACTGTGTCCAGTTTTGGGCCCCCCACTACTACAGAAAAAATGTAGACCAATTGAAGAGAGTCCACTTAAAATGGTTAGGTGGTTGGGGCATATGAAAGGCTAAGGGAACTGGGCATATTTAGTCTGGAGGAAAGGAGACTGAGAGGAGATTTAATAGCAGCTTTCAACTGCCTGAATGGTGGTTCGAAAGAGGATGAAGCCAGACTGTTCTCAGTGGTGGCAGATGACAGAACAAGGGGCAATGGTCTCAAGTTGCAGCAAGGGAAGTTTAGGTTAGATATTAGGAAAAACTCTCTCAGTAGGAGGGTAGTAAAGCACTGGAACAGGTTACCCAGAGAGGTGGTGGAATCTCCATCCTTGGAGGTTTTTAGGGCCCAGCTAAACAAAGGCTTGGGTGGGATGATCTAGTTGGGGATGGTCCTGCTTTGAGCAGGGGATTGGACTAAATGACCTCATGAAGTCCCTTCCAACCCTAATTTTCTATGATTTAACTCCCTGGATCTGGCTTCCAACAGCTGAATCCAGCCTACAGGGCTCCCCATGGGTCCAAAAACTGGCAGTGGAGGAATGGTGGCAGCAATTGCTGCTCTCCTCCTGCCAAATTTCTGAACCCATGGGGAGCCCTGTGGGCTGTATAATGTGGCTTGGTGCTCTACATCAGGAGTGGAGGGCCTGGCAGAGGCAGCACAGGGACCAAACTTCATCTACTGAGCCAGGCAGATGTTGCGACCTGATCCCAGTGTGCTGCACTGGGCAGAAGTGGCATGAAACCAATCAGGTGCACAAAGCCTACAGAAGTGCCCTGAGGCCCAGGTACAGAGGGACCAGGAAAGTGGTACAGGGCCCAATACTGGCACCCAAGGCCCAATCCAGCCCACAGACTGGCTCCTTCCCATTCATCCAGCCTGCAGGGCCACAAGATAGAGCACCACTGGATATAAGACTGTAGGACCTAGTGAGAGGAAGGAGAAGCAGTTACCCTACATCAGTCTCTGGAAGTGCTCCATCAGGTAAGAACAGACTCATTTCCAATGTAAACTCCTATACCTCTTTTATGTTTTGCAAATAAGTCATGAACTCCTGGTCAAAAGTAAAGAAAACAACTAAGTCTAAACATATAAGCATGGATACAAACTTAATCTTCATTCACTGCTTGGAGGAGATCCTCAGCAATGCTTCCATATAACTTTCTCCATGCCACACACATAACCACAACTAGACTGAAAGTAGTCAGTGAGTAGCGGTGGTAAATAAAAGTTCTGCATCCAATTTTCCATGGGCAAAACATACATAAGGTTGTTATTAAATATCAGCAACAGAGATGGATCTAACTAAACACCCCCAACATTTGGAGCCTAATCACAGATCTGATTGCCATGCCTTCTCTTCATAGAATGGCCTTGAAACGACAACCCTTGACCTTTATGTGCTCAAAATCATTGTTCAAATCTTACAGTTGAAGCTGGTCCTTGGCGAATAATCTGCACAACTGAGCAAAAAAAGAACAACTTTGAGACCCAGGCTCCCTTCCCTGCTCTGCCAAAGATGCCTCACACAACACTCCCCTCGTGCCAGTTCCCCATCTGTAACATAGACAACAGTACTACTCTACTTCACTGGAGAGTGGTGAGGATAAATACATTAAATCAAAACTACATTAATGAGGTCAGATAAGTAACTTTGCTTGATAAGTCAATATATGATAAACACAGATAGTAATATATGCACATGTGCACAAGCACACACACGCACACATACATGTATTAATTTTCTCAAAGGGATGAATTTGAATTCCTCTAGAACTAGTCAATATTGTTTGCTTATGACGCAAAGGCTATGTAAAGCAGACTCTGCTTCCAATTTCACTTGCACACTATATGGGAGGATCTTATCCTACATAAGACTCCTCATTCTACAATTTCTTTCCAAACACAGTTCATGTTGCACTGTAGATTTGTAGTTTAATTTAAAAATGAAACTTTCACTGGACCACTTAGTATAGACTCTGGTGCAATAGACTGGAATGTACATTTCACATCAAGATAATTTACCTAAGAATTTTTCATGCAAAAACATCCTGAAGTGTTTTACAAACTATTCACATACCCCCACCAAAGCACCATCATGTCATGGGTGCAGGATTAGCAGCCTGCTAATATACTGCACGCTACGGAATAGTAAAGAGAAGTAGTTAGCTGTGTTAGTCTCAAGTCAGGCAGAAGGCAGGACAGGGTGCACCTTACAGACTAACTGGTTCAGAGGCATGACCTGTCATAGGAAACAGTAGGCTGTAAAAGCTCGTGTCTCTCTGAACCAGTTAGTCTCTAAGGCAGTACCCTTCCCTGTCTGCTGTCTATAGAACAGTAGGAAAAGAAATGTTAGACTAAACAAGCAGGTTCTTCTTCCTATCAGTGCTACATGATCTTTACTGGAGAACAGTCAATACCTGAATCATATAGATGTCTAATCAAACTAAAGACAATGTTCAGGACTTGTTCTTATTAAAAACAATTTTTCCTGAATACTAATGGAAAATGATAAAATATGTGGGGAAGTTTCTAGATGTTGCTATAATATGAACATCTGCTGTTTTCCTAATTAATAAAATGTGTGTTGTTCCCAACTTTGCTTCTCTGTAACTAGCACTGAAGGACAACAGGGTGCTGGATTCTTCGTTGACAGTAACAAAAAGTCTGACTAGAATTGATGACAGGGATCAGTCCAAGCAAGGGAAGTGGAAAGGATGATCCATAACTAAGGGAAGAAAAACGAGTTGGTAATGCCAGGATTTAAACAAACATAACACAACATTTTTTTTTTTAACAGCCTGAAACCCCAGTGAAGGTCTGTCTGAAACTGCAACACAGACCACTATATATATGGAGTTTGATTCCTGGAGCTTAGTTACCATACACCAGCTGAAGATCTGGTCCTGTCTTTTGCATTATAAACCATATCTACAACAAATTAATTAGTTGCAGTTAAGTATTTGCAACAGTTGACAACTTTTAGCACCAAATCTGGAGGCTTTGGGTGCATCCCCATGAGTGCTCACAAATTAGCATCATGGTGAATACTTACATGTGTGCCACGTGTGGTTTGTGGCGCCACCGGCCACATGTGCACGCTCGTGGGGACGTGCCCTTTGTAAGCTTCACTGACATTTATGTCTCTGTTACATCAATCAGAAGCCTGAAAAAGCCTAGTACGTGCTCTCTGTGGAAAGCCTAGCAAAGCTGTACAGTCAACACTGAGTGGAAGCCACATTTTGCCTGCCCAGCCTAGAAAGCCACCAAATCTGATACGCACAACAAATGTTCAGAGCAAAGTCAGTACTTCAAGCTTTCATTGCAAAGTTTATGTTAAATGAAAAACCAGGCAGCAACAAGGGACAAAGAATCAGATGAAGAAAGGTAAGACTCATTAAGAAGTGAGGTACCTTCAACGTGCTCTCCTTCGACAGTTTCAGAGCAAAGAGATAACATTTAACCTTCTATGTCTTGTTAAGTTTCATGTTAGTCCATCTGACAATAATCAATGAAAGAAAATTAGATTGTGAGATGATATTATACAGGCTAAACACTTCTGTTTTGCCTTGAAAACATCTTTTCCTAGTTTAATTTATGTATATACACTAAACACAAGACTGACAAAACATGAAGAGATTTTCCATGCTTAGTAGGCATTTTTCTCCATATTAAGTCATCAACATGTTCAATCATGATTCACTGGTCCCCAAAACATTTTGGTGTGACAGCAACACGGGAAACTCAGTGCAATGACATGTAGAAGTTAAACAATGGAAAAGTGTTTCTAACTCACGCAGGGGAGAAATAAGAAAAAAAATCTTTAAACAAGTGTATGGCATTCCAACAGACACATCCCTGCAAACACCCTAACTCATTGGTTTGAAAAAGTCATTAGTACTCTACCCCACACTGCATCTCAAGAATGAAAAGCCGTTCATGGCACAACATTACAATCTGCCCTTGGACTTGGTAAAGGTGACTTAAATGGGGAAACCCTAATGACCCAGGTTCCTGAGGACATCTCCCCCTTCCCCATAACACATGCACATCTGTATTCTAGCCAAGGTACTCAAGGATGTATACACTCCCTAAAGCAAATTTTCAGTGACAGTATGGTAGCACCGGCAGCCCAACATGCCCAGCAATTCATGGTTGCACCACTTCTCTAATTTCTCTTTCTTCCTATCCTTTCCAGCCCAGAGATTTTACTTTCCTCTTCAGAATAACTTTTATGCATGGCATGATGCCTGTACTCAAAAGTGACTACATGTTGCAGCAAGAAACAATCTATTATCTGTGCTGCTGCCCTTCAGTAGAATAGCAAGTTTGCAAGCCTAACCATAAAAGGAATCCATGTGTACCAAGTGTTTAGAAAAGGCAACCCCTTCTTGTCTTTTCAGGCTGCCTTATTAAGACATTGAAGTAATAGTCTGCGGCAGAATTCCTGGAATGTTCTAAGTAACAGAGTCCAGAAAAAGCTGTCGCATCACTTAGACTGAAGATGAATTTTAAAATGCAAAGGTGAAGTGCACTTGTTTATACAGCCAGGTATAAATGATCTATTTTAAAAAAATACAATAGTGCATAAAGTTGTGAGCAATGCCACTGTCTCTCTTGCACTTTTAAAAACACATATGATAGTCAACTGCACAATATTGCTCTTTCATAGCAATATTTCATATAGCAATATTTTGAATGGCAAGAAGAGAAGAAACAAGAGTTGATGGGAAAATAGATCATCATAATAAGCTGAGTGTGGTAGAAGAGTAAAAATCACCCAAGTGGAAAAGAGTTGACAAAAGGTAAGTGCACTGTCCAATAGGGCTGCATGAGGCTTTGGACAGAGCTTTGGATCTGGAGAAGCTTCGGGCACTTTGGGATCCGAAGCAGCACATCTGGGTCGAAGCGCTGGCCTCGTTAGGCTTCCGGAAGCGGTTTGGAGCCGCCTCGGAGATCCAGCCATAGGGTATAATGGGGAAACAATAACATATCTATAACTTCGGAGGGTTTTGTCCGATTTGGTCGACATTTTCAGGGACGGTAGACTCTGCAGAGAGCATGAAGCCTGCCAAGCTTCAAGAAGATCAGTGCAGGGGTTTGGGGGGAACAGCACCCCACATTCATGAAAGTAAAACTCATGTCACATCTAGGCGTTACAACATAGTGGGGGTGAAAACTGCAGGGGTGGTAGTTGTTACTGAGGCCACAAAGTCTGCCAAGTTTCAAGAAGATCGGTGCAGAGGTTTTGGGGCAGTTGTACCCCAAATTATTGAAAGCAAAACTCCCATCACGTCTATGTGTTACAAGACGGGTCAAAACTGCAGGGCTGGTAGCTCTTACTGAGGCCACACAGCTGCCAAGTTTCAAGAAGATCGGTGCAGGGGTTTGGGGGGAACTGCCCCTCAACCTGGGGACAAGCAGAACTTGTGCCATGGGTGCTTGCAGGACTGACTTGCCTGTCTTGGGGCGGGGAGGGGAGACTGCTGCAGGCCTGGCTGCTAAGCTGCTGTGTTCCCAGTTACCAATCAATCAGTCATGATTGACTCAGGGACCAGCTCAATACACAGGACCTAGCTACTACATAATGACTTAACGAGCAACAATTAGCACCTACAAAACCAGGCTAAGGAGAAGAAAGAATCAATACAGACAATCAACTGCCCCAAGACAGAGACAGTCTTGGCAAGAGTTTTGTCTGACAGCAGCTAGGGGTGCAGAGCCCCAAAAGACCCCTGCACTGAGCTCCTCAACAACTGGCAGGCGTCACAGCAGGGGCCACCATCCCTGCAGCTGTCACCCCGCTGTGCCTTAACACACGCAGTGTCACCCCTGGCACGAGTTTTGCTTGTTCACAGCTTGAGGTGCAGTTCCCCCCAAACCCCTGCACCTATCTCCTTGAAACATGGCAAGCTTTGTGGCCTCAGTAAGAGCTACCAGCCTGGCAGTTTTGACCCCCCTGTGTTGTAACACACAGACGTAACATGAGTTTGGCTTTCAAGAATTTGGGGTACAGTTCCCCCCAAACTGCTACACCAATCTTCTTGAAACTTGGCATGTTTCATGCTCTCAGAAGAGGCTACCATCTCTACAAGTTTCATCCAAATCAGACAAAAAACAGCAATGTTGTAGATATTTCATTGATTCCCCATTATACCCTATGGCCGGACCTCCAGGGCGGCTCCGAAGCTTTGGAGCCGCTTCGGCCAAATTGAGGCGGAAACCCGGTCCAGAGCTCCGGATTGGATCGTAGCCACCCGAAGTGGCTGGATCTGAAGCCAAATCGGATCGCTGCCGACTCGCACAGGCCTACTGCCCAAGTCTCCCGTATACTCTGTGTGTGGCCCTCAGGAGTAGAAACTGCATGAAAAATATTTTTTTCCTGAAAATGTATTATAAAGTTATTACTTTTTGTTGAAAATATTCTTTGAAATTTGGGAGAGAAGTCTTGCTGAATATTTTTATATTTTTATTAACCTATTTCATCAAAAATTCATGTAATTAAAAAGCCTTTTTTTTTTTTTAAATCAAAGAACAAGTCTGAGGGAAATATTTTTCCTAGGTTTATTAACTAAGAATTGTGCTGGCCCTCTGCACAGGAATGAATTGTACTGTTACTCTACCCAATAAGATGCATAAATAATTGGCATGAACTACACAAAGTCTTTAGGTTGTCTCCACCCCAGGGAGAACTGAAAGACTTATAAATGGCAGGTTTGCTCATACAATGCCTGTTTGCTTGCACAAAGAGAGATTTTTGGAGGCATGGTCAGGTAAGGTATGCATTTTCGTGGGTGCAGTTCTTACACCTAAAATTCATCCTTTTGTATCAACATGAAAAAGCCAAAAGAATGTGCAAGTATTTTACCTTAAGAATAGTGTACTAGGTTTTGCTCTCAATTATATGCATGTAACCTCAATAATTTCACCAATTAAAGTCATGCAACTATTGACAGAATCTGGCCAATGCTTTTCATTCCTAAATGTTGCAATACATATTAAAGATGACAGTGCAGAAACAGCCTCTCTCTTATAGACTGGCTTAAATTAGTTGACTCCAGGACTATGTATTCAGGTCGCTGTTGCAATTTACGTTGCGCTTCATTTGATTTTGAGTAAAAAAAAGAATAGAATCCACTTCTAACAATGCAACTCTCCTGAAATAAATCAAAACAGCAAAAGAATCCAGTAGAGTTCAAAATTCACAGCAAGGACAGTGCTACTTAATGGAAAATGTGAGCCTACTTTCCACAACGTCTTGTGTTCTATGTATACTTAGTTTATAAGGTGTGTGTCTACCCTGCTATGAACCTGCTGCCAATCTGGGGAAGATACAGATCAGATTTCCACTTTCCTGATTCCCTACCCCTTTATCTTTCCCCCATGATGCGTCACTTACCTGGAAAAGATAATGCTGCTCCAGTTTAGTTTCTACTGTAGTTCTCTAGCAATTTCTGTTTGCAGAATATTGCTTGCAAGCAGTCATCTACACGTAAATAGTATCCAGGCTGAAAAGCCAAGGGCCTTAAACCTCCCAGAAAGAAAGGAATCCTACTGGAAGGAGTATTTCTGGTGCTGGTCCCATGACTGCTACAGAACTACAGAAGCCTCTAAGCTACTGCCTTCTGCATGGTGGCCAATGGTCATTACACTTCCATAACTGACCTACCAACTTAGCCCTGTCCCCTCCCTGAGCAATTCCCATTACAGTGTGCAGGACAGCATGCTGTGAGTATACCTAGGGCTCTAGTCTGTGCCCCACAGGACAAGCACTCCCTCTGTAGGACCTTCTCCTCATGTTTCCCAAATTCCATAAAGCAAAACTTCACTGACAGAACTATTTATCTGACTCTACACCCAGCTAGCTATAGGAGAGGGTAGGACTTGACTGGGAAGAGCTAACAACAAAAAGCAGTGAAGTCACTATCTGATTGGTTTGGAATGAGGCTATTCCAATGTTCCCCCTCTCACCACTCCTAAGCCCTTTGGTACACACAGAAGTTACACAGGTTTACCTAAAAGCAGTTTAGAAACCAATTTAATTAAAGCTATATAAGCCCTACGTTTATGGACTGACGCCTAGGCAGGGACAGACATTACACATAAACCAGTTTAAGTGATCAGAAACTGGTTTAAACCTGTAACAGAACAGATGTTCAGTGCACATAAACCAGTTTGAAAATGGTTGAAACCTGTTTGTGATAAACCTGGTTGAATGTAGTATCAGACTTAACTGATTTGGCTCAAACCAGTTTATGCAATGTCTGTCCCAGAACCCTTGCTGGTTTAAATTAAATCAAAGTACCCCAGCATCCCAGCATGTTCTCTGGGCTGGGCGGGGCTCTCTGCTCCACAGCAGAGCTGGCCCCTCCCCTCTGCTCCATGGCTGGAGCTCAGCACAGACTTGAACACACAGGAAGGGTTGCTGGCTTCCCCGTGACCCATCTCCTGCCTCCCCCCCCCACTACTTGCTGCTTAAGCAGAGATCCCTTCCTCCTTTCTGCCACAGCAGGGACTGTAGCCAGCATGTGGTATGCTAACCAATGCCAAAAGGTGTCTAACTGTGTGTCTCTCTCTCCAATTTAAGTGGGATAGGCAGACAGATTACTTAGGGCTTTTGGAGCTAATCAACAGGTCAGATGGTAAGCTGTTTAAGAAGTTTGAAGTAATGTGAAGAAAGGCTCTTGTTTTGCTAACTGGATGATATTGACTTATCAGCCCCCCAGCTGGCTTGTTCGCCTGTCAGTTTGCTATAGACAACATGACGAAACAGGGTGGGAGATTGAAAACGCCGTATCATCAACAGATGCATGCACTGCACACACACCCTTGCTTCAGAGGGGGCTGGCAACACTCCTGCCCTTGGAGCAGCCAGCAGGGAAAAAACCACGTAGGCAGACCACCCTAATGAGAGAGTCTTGCAGGGCCTGGCCACACCCGCCTCAGCTCAGCTCCCTGCAGAAGGGAAGGGAGGGCTGCTCTAGCACCCCCGGGCTTCTAGCCTGAGCCACTGCAGGCATGTGCCTGAATTTTCTCAGTCCAGAGAGAATGTCTGTCTGGTTTCAAACCAGTCCAGCTTAGTCACGTTAGACTAACCTGCAAAGATTGAATCAATTCAGGCTCAGGCTTTTTGAATGTCTGTCCCTAGCCCTAGTGTGCACCTTGAAATGAAGCAGCACCATTACACTGATATAAGTCAGGCTTAAATTAAATGCAGTGTTTATGCAATGACTTGCTCTAGTTTAACTCAAACACCTTTAGTCAAACTGGTTCACTTGGGCTGAAAGATGCTTCAGATATGTAGGAGGAAAAAGGGAACTACCAATGTAGGAGTACTACTCACCAAGCCACTACAGCAACACTGCTTCTGAAAACACCTCTTCAAGACAGCACACTGTCCAGCTCCATCACAAGAAGGACATAGTCTGCTTTAAGAATCATGGTTTGCTAGGGGGATTATGGCCTAGATTTCATTTTTCTCCTTTTATTAAATCATGACTCACTAATAACCCCACAATGAAAGCAAGATGTGCTTCCAGGTAGCAAAATTATTACGTGGAATAAAACAATTTTTAAAGGACAAAATAAGTAGTCTTGTATAAAAAAGTTTTTTTTTAAAGAAGTAGTAAAAGATATTGCTATATATCTGCCTTGACATGCCATCAAAAACTTGCAGCACACAAAAGCTTGCAGGATATTTTTCAGGGCTCTATTATTTCTGTCTAGCTGGAGCCATATTTGATATACAAGTTAGTCTAATTACAGACATACATAAACAACACATCTGCTTATTTATTAGATTTTTTATTATGTCAACAAAAGATTAAACCAACCTGTATTTGTCAAATACCCTATCCATTTGGTTTACGCTTCTTGATAAACCAAAAGAAATGCTCTATTGGAAAAAAAAGAAGGACCTAACTCTTCTTGGAACAACAGCAAGCAACTGCCAAGAAAACAAGGCTATTGTTTCTTCTCCTCAGTAGCTGCCACTATTTTATCAGACTTATTTTTGGTCACAGCATGTCAGCAATCTATAGTGATTACTTTGTCACATGCCTTCATGGCTATGGCACAGTTGTCTGTCCACATTACTTCTGGGCAGGTAAGTTAAGCCAAGCCATTCACTAACTGACTGAAAGCCCTAAAGGAGCACATCTCAAACCATTCAACAAAAGACCATGACACCACAAGAACGATGGTCTGGAAAGAAGGATTTCTTGTTTTCTTCCCCCAGTAAGGAGACTAAGCTTAGGAACAGATATTCAAAAAGCCCCAAGCAGAATTGATCAGATCTTCATGGGTTTCTCTAACCTGCGTAGATTGGATCAGGGGTGAACAGAACACATGTTCAACCCTTGGGCAGGGGGTGGGGCATGGAGATGTCTGCACAGGCCAAGACACACAGGCTGGGGGCACTCTTGCATGCCTCCCAGCCTGCCAGAGACTGCCAAGGGCAGCCGAGCAGCAGGTCACCCCTGATTACCTGCTGGGTACATGCCCCCAATCCTCTGTCAGCAGCAAGGGGGGGGAAGGGAGGGAACCAGCCCAAACTCTCTCCCCAGCCCCGTCCCCCCATCCCCACCAGCTGGCTGCCAGTGGCAGAGGGAGGGAGGGGGCAGAAGTGTACCATGTGCCCCTTCCCCCAGCTGCTCTGGTAGGTCTGGGAGGACTGGGGTCAAGTGGCAGGAATTAACCCTTGCTGCCTGGGCCTCCTGGGCAACACGGGTTTTCTCTCCAACCCCACAAGCTGTCAGGGGGGAAGGGAGGGGAAGAAGGAGCAGCATCGGTCTCTGCCCCAGTCCCACCAACCCCAGCCAACACAGCTGGAGGTGGTTTCCCCCACTTCCTCACTGCCTACTGCAGCATGCATGGCTTCTTTCTTCAGCCCTGCCCCCTACCAGGTGTGAGCAATGTGGGGGAAGGGGGAAAAGTGGAGGCCTCCCACCATGTGGTCCTCCCTGCAGCTGTGCTGGCTGGGGAGAGAAGCCACACCGGCCAGGCAAGCCAAGCAGAGATGAAGGGGGAAAGCCCCCACTGTGTGCCCTCCTCCCACATCCCAGCTGTGCTGGCTGGGGAGGGCAGGGCAGGGGCTTCCACTCCCCCCCTACTCCATGGCCCAGTTGACAGGTACATTAAAGCCACAAGGCTGGGGAGCAGAGGCTTTGCTGCCTCCGCTCTGTGACATCCCTGGGGATGGGACCGGCCCAGCACTCAGCCAAAGCAGATGAGCACAAGATTAGACTAGCCTGCTTATCCTGCGAGGGAAGGCCACAAACGTTCCTGGGATACCAGAGGACTGTGACTTAACTCAAGTCGGGAGGGGATCTGGTATAGAAGTTCAATATTTCATCTTACAGTTAAAGTGTATTTTCAATCCTAACAGTAGCACCCTTTTCATATTCCTTTATACCATGGAAATACACCATTTTAGCTACATATCCCTACAGTTTATATACCCCAAAATTACTCTCTTCAAAGCCTGCTTGTTTTCACTCTGCTCAGCATTTAGTCTTAAATTCCAAATTATCAAGACATTTCAAAGAACCAAAATATTGTATGAAAGCTGGTAATTGGCACAGATTCTCCTTCAGTTTATTTCATGTCTTCAGCTCTGTAGATCTGATGCATACTGGCAGTGTTTGTTGTCTTCCTTCAAAACTTGAACCAGAGGTTAGAGATGGGTTCAATGAGTATGCATCTATGCTAACTGGCAGATCCTAGAATTAATTCAGATAACTAAGTAAGAACTAATTCTGGCTCGTTGTCCAGATGACACTTACCCAAATTTTGTTTCTTTCATCAAAATTAACAAATACGCCTCTTCCAAACCTTATTGTAAACTATTTGTTGATTAGTTGTTGTATTTTCTTCTTCTTCCCACAAGATTTTTGCAGTAGCCCTTATCATCTCCAAAGAAAACCCACTGTTTCATTGAAAATGGTGGGATATCTGGCATTTTTCCAACTGTTTAGATGTTTGATTTGGGCTCTCTCTCCTACTGAAAGCTTAGCTGGTATGACAGATGTGGTACTAGGATCATAAAATGATCCTGGCATACATATTGGATTAATATCTCAAATACTATAAACTATTTTGTTGCTTGTTGTAGGTACTTCGCATAGGAAGTGCAGTTGGGTTAGCTTGGTAAAGTTTATAATGTCTAGCTACTTAGGGGGACAAAGTTCTACTTACAAAACACTTCTTGGCCAGGAGGATTAAAATGATATGAGCAAAACACACTGACACTTGAAAAATAAACTACAAGTGCTTTTTACCAGTGTTCACTAGTTACCAAAGTGACATACCTTTCAGTCCAGCTTTACATGCTGTCTGTACTGAGCTAGACCCTGCATTATGATATTCAGGGACAGATTCACCTGTGTGTTCCAAATACTGAGTGCCATTCTTGGAATGTGAAGTATCAGCTGTAGGATAATAGTGAATCATACCCTCAGTTTTTATGCATGTCTATTTTTATATTTGTATTTATTTATTTGACACTGTAAGTAGTCTTCTAGGAAGCGAATATCATAGGGAAA
>NW_005841929.1:204813-219412 GCF_000455745.1 Alligator sinensis
GAACAAAATCCCTTCAGGTGGTTTGAAGCTCGGAGAATGTAGAGGGCAGGGAATAAAGAAAGCATTCTAGTGACTCAGTTAATAGCATTACAGGAAAAGAAACTGAATTTTGACACTTGACTCTGGCCAAGGAAACAGTCCTCAACATAGAGGTTATGTTTTCCCAAGCTTAAAAAATATTGCTGTTAAATTATCGAACCAGCAAGTGTCAGAAAGTTGTACACTAAGCACTTGTAACCATATTCTGTTGAGTTTAAGTAGGTACACCAAATTCTTCTTTCTCTTACACCATTCTAGCCTAGAGAAACTCTATGGAGAAAGACCTTTTGCATAGACATATATCTGCATGTGTGTTGTTGGAAAACCTGTGCGCTAAAAAATGGCCCAAACTAAATAGGAGTGATGTTCCTTCTAATCCTTGTAATTGATACCTAACTATTCCAATGACTGCACAGAGACGGAGTCATTGCTAAGTAGCAGTGGGAAGATACTCTCTCAGCAAATATTATTTAATAACCCTAAACTTGTAAATGCTGTTTCTTCATCCTGCCCTAAAAACAGTTCATACAAGCTAGTGGATCTGGTCCCCTTTCTGCGGGCTGACTTAGTTCACAAAACAAAGTCAGAGTGAAAAGATATAAAAACCAGCCCAAGCATCCTCCCCAGAACTGCTTGGCTCCCGCGTTAAGCTTGCTGAATCACTAGACTGTCAACCCCACGTTACCTGCCTCAGTAAGAGTCCCTCTACACATACAGGTAAAGGTGTGATGGGATCTAATGTGCGATCCACACAATCACATCTCCCACCATGCCACACATGCATGGCAGGAAGCACAATTTTGTGGATCATACATTAGATCCCATCTTGCCTTATTCCCAGTTCCAAGTTCCCCCTGCACCAGCAAGAAGCAAGCTCCCCTGGCTCCCAGCCACGGGGGCACCCCAGGGGTCCCTATGGAAGACAGACCGCAGTTGCTGCAATACGCCAGCCGTGGGGAACCCCACACACTCCCATGGCTGGGAGCCCACAGCTGCTGTGATATCTGTGCTCTGCGGGGGCTTTATTCACCCCCACAGCTGGGAGACCACAGCTGCTGCAATCTCCCAGCCACATGGGTATATAGGGTATCCTGCAGCTGGGAGATCACAGCAGCTGTGGTCTCCCAGCTGTGGAGGTGCTTGGGGCCCCCTGCAACTGGGAGCTCCCAGGCTTGGGGGTGCACTTGGGCTCCCCCAGCTGGGAGCTCTGATCAGCTGACAGGGCTCCCAACCACAGGGGCTCCAGGCCACACGTTCAATTAATGGTGTGATAGGAAGTAGCTATAAAGTTATTTCGCATATTTTGCAGAATAACTTTGTAGCTTATTCCTCTTTTTATCACACCATTAATTGATTAAAAGTGTAACCACTTAACCACATAAGGCCTGATTAACTGGTATATCGCGCCTTAAGTGTAATGTATAGATGGTATGTCACAAAAACCTATGTAATCCTCTCTCAGGTATGCTTTACAGTTAATGCTATCAAATTAAGTTTAGTACATCACGCTGTTCATATTTAAAGACCATGTTTTTTTCAAAAGTTTACAAGTAGCCTATAGTGACAGAATTTAGTGGGAAAGAAATATAGGCACCAAGACACATGGCAAAGTTTAAAAACAGCAAGGATACATCCAAAGAAGGGAGCCTTGCAAATAGCAGCATTTGAGCTGGGATAACCCAAGGGCTCAAGTCTAAGCAAGCACCATGGCCTGAGAAGGCTGTAGCAGTAGCTGGTTCAGAAGAGTGTATGAAAACAGGACTCATGGGAGAAATTTTGGCTACTCTACTGAACAAGTATAAAAAGAGTCCCCATTCCCAGGGACTGAAACTATAACAGAGGTCATATTCCATAGAGGTATTCAATTGGGAAGGAGGTCATTTTAATACATGGATTTCTTCCTCTTTCTCTGTTTTAGAGAGAGAGAGAATAGTTATCCAGATATTTTTACCTGTAAAATTTTGAAAGCTACTACACAAAGAAATAGCAAGCAGTCTCCTTGAAGGTATTTTGACTACTCGTGTGGCAAGATCACCCATGCCTGTTTCAGCTTCATGCTCTGGATTGCCACATCTGGGTTTTCTGGTTTTAGGCCAGAAATTACAGTATTACCAATCCCAGTCATCCAAAAATCATAAATCAGCCTCCTTCCCCTAAACACTAAGGCATCTGGTTCCTTTTTATTTGCTTTCTGCATTTTGTATCATTGGTTAATCTATTTGGCTCCAAAAGTAGCAGTGTCTGAACAAACGTGTTCATATTCATATTGCTGATATTTGTCAGTATTGTGTAGATGAGAACCAGGAAGTGAAAGTAATATGAGAAGCAACGATTTTTGTGGGTGGTATCTTTTATTGGACCATCATGGCTACAACATCACTTCAATACTACCAAAACATAGAACTGAAAGTAACACATCTAGCTTAGTCTGTGAAATGAAGTGAAATACAATAAGGATAAAACAGATTCAAAAAGCAGGAAAACAAAGCTTTCCATTTTATTTACCACGTCAAAATTATTTGACTTGGTACATTTCCAGTGAGTTTGGTAATTTCTTTCTAGTCCCTTGGAACAGTGGTTTTCAACCTTTTTTTCATTTGCGGACCCCTGAAAATTTTCTTATGGAGGTGCAGACCTCGTTGGAAATTTCAAATGGAGATGCTGCCTGCTTTGAATTTTAAGTGTGGGTATTCACACACATTTGATTGCTCATCTTTTACAAACCCCTTAGATACAGTCTGCAGATCCCCAGGGGTTCATGGATCACAGGTTGAAAAGCACTGTTTTAGAAGATCGCTAGCCTCTTCAAGAAAGAGCATCATCCACTAGGTAAAGTCCACATGGTCCTGTGACAAGGATCCTTTCAGTGCCTTGCTCTGTAAAGATGAATACATCACTTCACTCTCCTGTGGCTCAGTTTCCCTGTTTGTAAAACAGGAAAAGTGTCACCTCTCCATTCCTGTAAAATGCTCTAAGATCCACAGATAAGAAGCTCTATGTTGAATACGTGCTAAGTTACTAAGTTCTGTAGTAGACTAGCCTGATTGGAAGTGGCTGCTTAAGAGAGTTCAAGGAGACAAATCCTCTAACTGATGCTAGGCAGAAAGTAGAGAAGTGTGGCAAATTAGAGACTAACTGGTTCAGAGAGGCACAGGGGTTAGAGAGGGTCCAGAGGCAGCTGACAAAAATGATAAAGGCCTTGGAAAGCAAGTCACACAAGGAGATGCTGAAGGATATAGGCAAGTTCAGGTTGCAGAAAATGTGCTTAAGAGGGGACGTGACAGCAGTATTCAAATAACTGCCATAAAGAAGAGAGACATATCCTGTCTTGCTGCAGAGAGTAGGATGTGGACCAATGGCTTGAAGTTGCAGCAAAGTAGATTTAGATGAGACTTCAGGAAAAATTTCTTCACTGTTAGAACAGTAAGGCAGTGGAATAGACTGTCTAGAGAAACTGTGGACTCTCCGTAATTGGAAGTGTCCAAGAAGAGGCTGGAAAAGCATTGGCCGGGGATGATCTAGGTATGTCTATATTCTACTATGGGTATTTCCCATTCTTCTGGACAGAATGACTGAGGTGGGTCAGTACTCCTGCTGGGATGAAAACCCAGACATTCTTGGCCAAAGGGTCTTGTCCCCCTGCTCAGGGTCAGACCAATCACCATATTTGGGGTCAGGAAGGAATTGTACCCAGTGGATTAGATTGGTACAGACTATGCAAGGGGCGGGGGTTGTCTTCCTCTATAGCATGGGACATAGACCTCTTCCTTGGATCTCTTGAGCATATTTTAACAACCTTTGCAGCAGTAAGATTTTGGCTGCCATGGCCCCCTGCTTTACTTGTTGCAGATTACGGTGTTATGCCTTATGGCTGTGCCAGAGTTGCCTGTGTAGTTTTACTAATAGGTTAGACAATGGATTTGCACAGAGTGGCTTAGATAGGGACAATCCTGCCTTAGTTATAAAGTTGGACTAAATGACCCCTGGAGGTCCCTTCCAGTCCTACTTTTCTATGATTTCTATGTATTTTCATATGCAACAACCTACTTTGTTATATACAATGAGCTGATGCTGAAATCAAAGGAGTTACTCTATTGTCAATGGCCTCAATACTTCCTACAACAAAAATACTATAGCTGCAAGTCAGGACATGGGTACTTTGACAGAAACCTTGTCCTGGAACTTGCCACACCCTGTATGACTCTAGTGTGAGTTATTATATTGTTATTTCCACCAGCATCAAAGTCTCAAAACATTTTTGAAAGAGAATGTCTCACTTTCTGACAGGAGGTACCTAATACCCAAAGCAGTACTCTGCATTTTGAAGGTGACTTGGTTTCAAGGGGGCTTTTCAAAAGTGTTAATTGGGTAAGCTCCTCAGTTGTCTTAAATCTATGTACATGCAGAGACAACGAAGAGATTCCAAGTTAATCAGCTAAAGATTTATCCCCCTCCCCTTCGCTTTTTGTTTGTTTGTTTGTTAGTATATAATTTGTAGCTTTATTGGCCCACTGCACTTCAGATATGTGTGTGGAGGGTTTTCCTGCCACATATTTCTGTAACCCATTTTTGTACCAACACCTATTGAGGCACAACATGTGCCCTGTGTCTGGAAAGGTGGAGAGTTCATTCGAGGCTGCCACTGCCACTGTCACACAAATCATCCATCTTGGATAGATCAGTTAGGACTCCAAACAAAACCCAATGAAATCAACAGAAAGATTCTCACTAACTTCAACAGGCTATGGATTAGGACCTTGGACCTTATCTTATCATCAGCCTGTCCCATGAACATTTAAATGCAGGATACAGCTTCCATTCTGTTGCATATGGTGTCACTGGCTAGCGTGCACCTGTTGGCTCTGATTATCTGTGACAACCACACTTCTAAAACAGCAGCAGAATGAAACAATAAAGTCAGAAGTGACTGCAAAAGAGAAGTGCTTGGTTTTAGTGTATTTTAAGCTCACTTCACACTGATGCAAAGGACTGCACAATATACAGGCCAATGGAGAATCACTCTCCTAGTGTTTGAAGAGGAAAGCCAGCTTCCCGATGTCACTCCTAAGTATATTCATCCTGTCAGGGTTACATGCAGCAACTAAGTCACTGCAGGCCTGGCCATCTCCTTGCCCTGTCATGAGACATGGTTGCCTCTATCCTCTTCAACCCTGAAAAGCAGCTGGACTGAGTTTGCTCCATATGGTATTCTGAAAATTAACCACATGCTCAGGGAACACACACATATGGCTTTTTCATGTTGTTAAAAGGATAGCACAGAGTTACTTACATAGGATGAACAATATGGGCTGAAATGGGGTATAGATACCCTTATCTCTGAGTCACTGGTTCATAGCAATAAACTGCGGTATATCATTGTACGAGATAACAACTGTACGGTTGGCAAGTATGAAATCACTTGGTTTCAGTCCAGTTTGTAGTATCCTTCTGTACAGGTGTCTTTATCACAAGTGTATACTTACCCTCAGTTGACACTTCTAATAGATAAACTAAATGTTCATAGGGACAGAGGAACTGCCAGCTTTAATGGTTCATCTATTCCTCTGTCCTGTCTTTGACAGTTGCCAACACAGGAGACTTCAGAGGAAGGTACAAGAAACTCTACAGGATGCATTCAGTGGCCCTACAATCTCAAACCTAGAGGCAGTTGCTTTAGAACAGGGCTCAGGTCCATTGACAGGACACTGCTAAAATTACCCAGCAGGGTCAATTTCCTACCATAAAAGTAGTCATTTAGTCCCCAATGCCATCACAATGCTAACGTCACTTAATAAAAATGAAGATTTTTTTTCCAAGATAAGGCAATAATAAATAAAAAAAAACACTGTTATAGTTACATATACAAGGACCTTTGTGGTATGATTCTAAAGTAGAAGGGAGTCACAAGACTTTAAAAAATTATTCCCAGGAAGGGACTAATATGAATACTTAACCACTTATTCACTAATGATTGTGCCAACGCTGCAGCCCTCAGTCAGGATTTTAATGGGACTAAGTAACAGAGTTGGCAGCTCTTAACACAATTCGCTCTTGATTCTCACAACATTAGGACCTTCTCTGGAAACCCTGGTTGCACACTGTCATGAGAATCTCAGCTTCGGGCCGAATCTCAGTTTTTAGGCTTTGTGGTTGCAGAAAAGATTTTGACAATGTAACCCCTAAAGCCTAAAAAATGGAAAGCAAACAAGAACCCAAGACATATTATTTTTAAGATCTTAAGGTTTTGAGAGCAGCCTTATAATTTTTAAGGGGCTTGACTCATGATTTTCAACTTGAGGTTGGCAATACCATAGAGAGTGCTGCAAGATTTTGCATGCTCCAGCTTATTGCTACAAGTGCTCATTTGTGTGGGAAAAGATATGCAGTGATTCTGCAGTAATTTGGCAGTAAAAATTATTGAAGCTCCTGAAAGGGGTATGGTACATGGAAATGAGCCTCATTACTCCAAGACATGCTTTCATGGATCTTATTTACCTCATTCAAAGAGGCTACCACAGTAATACCAACAAAAATTCCTACAAGGGGGCAAGTAAATTGTTCAAGGGCAAAAGCATTCCTTTGAAGGAGGAGGCATCATAGAGCGAGGTGTCATTTCACTGATGCAACAACCTCTATTCATGACAAGTAAATACCTATTCCCCTTGGATGGCAGATCTATCCTCCAGGAATGTCCCAGTTAGGGTGTATAGTCCCTGTAATGGATGTATATTCCCTGACAAATGGTCACTGGGCTTGTCCCCATGAAGTTAGCATCCATTATGCATGAACACAGACTGCAAAGGCTACTACAGTGAACCATCTTTCTTTAAAAGGTTGGGTTTCTTCAGAGCAGCTACCTGCCAGCTCCTGATTTCTGATGCCCCAACACAGGTTCCAGCTGATTTCTGCATTGACATAGTCAAGCTGCATCCATGATGTCCAGGCAACTCCATATTGACAACCCCAGTATGGGTGGGAGTTTTCCTAATAATATTTAGAATGTCTTCTTATGGAAATTCGCATTCTAGTTTTCCTTAGTAGAGGAAGTGCCTCTCAAACTACACTACCCACGATCCTTTACTAGAATACAGGGTTGGAGAGTAGATTATTAGCAGCAATGTCCATCTTTCCTTTCAAATAAAAAGAAGATAAATACCACATGTGCTCATTATACCAGGCTGTTAAAAACTGGTAAAATGGTTGCACATGGAATAAATGGATGCTCACCAGAACTGGGAACTGCTTCACCATGTGAGAAATCTGAATATTCTGAGGCTTCAGATAACAGCAGTTCTCTTCCAATCAGCAAGTGTGACTGGTACTTAAATCAACATCAGCAACTGCAACAAACACACCATTTTAATCTAATTTCTTTCTAAATTAACTATGTGGTGAGAAGTACCAGCTGCATAGTCTGGAGACAAAAAGTCCTCTACTTAGTCAAACAGTCCAGCATTGGCATCAGCTATGCGAGATTCTTTTACACCATTCAACCAAAATTAAGTAAGGCAGGCCTAAGGGGGATATGGGGTGACCAGGTAGTCATTCTCCATGGTTGCATTCAATCCTTGGCCTCCTTGTTGAGACTGATAAAAAGGCTGGCAATTGCAGTGCCAACTTTTGCAATTTCATTCCAGGTTGTCCACACTGGATTTAATTATCTGCACATGGCTTTGCAACTTTTCAGAACTGTTTTCTACACTGATGTCAGACAGATATACTATTCTGAAGTAGAGCAGTTTGCTATTAGAACAACAATAAATAAAGGCATCTAGCAGGTCTAATCTATTTGGGTTCTTCTCCTAGATACTCGCAGTTTAAAAGAAATACATAGGCAAAACTATATTTAAAAATAAGATAAAAATAGATATAGAAAATAAAGACCCTATATTACGTCCCCTGATTTTTTTTCATATATTTCATTTTGAAAAGAAGTACATTTCCCCCTGCATGGTCTGAAACCCAAACACTGCAGCATTTTTCCCAATACGTGAGAAACTGAGTATGAAAATGACTAGAAACAAAAGTAAAATTGACCCTGATGTTTTCAGTATACAAGCCAAAATAAATGGGGGGGGGGGGGGGGGAAAGAAAGAGAGCTTAGTGAGGAGTAAATTATATTTTTTCGTTACTGCAGTTCTTATCAATTGAAATAATCTGAATAATGAAGAAGGATTTTTCTTTTTTTAATAAAATGGGTCGGATGCCCTCCTTGCAGTGTAAATCAGGAGAAACTCTCAAATCAATATAATTTCACTGGTCTAAAACAGCAGAGGAGGTATAGCAATCTCAGACCCAATACATTAAAGCTGTTCCTTAATAAAATCTTGTCACCATGCCCAAGCTAACAATACTAACTTTTAGGATCAAACTTCTGTTCTTATTTGCATGGATTTTAATTTGGTGTGGCGCTTGTAATTTACACAAAAGGGATGCAAACCAATTATAAACATAATTTGCAAGGAAGCGTAAGTATTTTGGCCCACAATTTGCTGATCTGCCATAATGAGTAATCCAAGTGTTTCCACGTACATTTGAAACCCCCTAGTTTGGGCTCTATTCTGAAACACTGGCACATTTACTCCAACATGATAGCAAACAGACATATGACATCTGAAAATTAACCACTTGCCCCATTCCTATCAAAACTATGAATAATTGCACCTTGCCATACTACACTTTCAGTGCTTACAGTAAGACACAATAGTTAAAGCCTAGCCTTTTCCAAAAAACCTAAGGGAGTAAGGTACTCAGCTTCCACTCACTTTTACCCTCCCTCATAGAAACAGGATCTATTGCCATTTTTTCCCCAAACTTGCCATTTGCGAGGTCTCTTCAGTAAACATTGTCCCACTCTTAGATATTTAGACATAAGAATCTTCCAGCCACTGCTAATAATTTTTTTTAAACGATCAACCCCCCCCCCCCCCCCCCCCCCCCCCCCCCATTTTTGCAGTGCAACACCTTACCTCTCTGCTTCAAGGCGCATTTCCTCACGCTTTTGCCTCCTGAGTTCCCTGCGGCGTTCAAAGTCATCCATGGTGCCTGCTCAAACTCTCGAAGCTCCGAAAAGATCCAAATCTAAAAGGAGGAGAGTGGACAAATTACACAGAATACAATGGATGCATTTACCCAACTGAGCTAAATCAGTTTTGTTTTGCTTTTTAAACTCCACTGCAACTATTTTCTTTTTCTATCAAGACATGTAACTTCCACAGTATTGCTGAGATAAACAAGATTAATGAAATGCCTAGTAGGATAAACACAGCCCATTCCTGAGTTTAGTTTCCTACTTAAAATTAAATCAACATACATTAAACTAAGTACTGTATATATCTGCTAGCCGCAGTCTAGCTGTTCGTAACGTCACAGGTCTTTTCCTGCAAACAATAGCAAGAATTCAGCAAGATTGTAACTCTCTTTTTTTACTTCAAATTTTACTGGAAACAGTAAAATGCTACACAACAGATTTCTTGTTTTCCCTATCTGCACAGATAAAAAGACGTTCTGGAAAGGTTAACCCTAAAAAAAGAGAAAGATAGCAAGAAAAGAAGCCAGAGCTTTTAAATACCACCCAGAAGGATCCAAGTTACGTATAAATCCTATTTAAGGAACCAAACATAGTGATATTTTCTGTAGTTTAATCCATGTATTTTAACCATGCCATACCTTTTTTGATGATTTAGTCCATGAAATATTTCCCCTTTATACTTCTTCATATACAAAGCCTTTTCAGCCTTGGTTTATATCCCATCAAGCCGAGTATTACAGAATTCCCCTGCAGCCCCCAAACCAAAAATGACTACCAGAAAAGGGAAAGCTGTTCTCTTTTTGTCCCTGGTTTGTTTACAGAGCTGTCAGTGGTTAGTTAAACTCTGCCTGGAATCTGGCATTTAAGGCCTGCTCTAAGATTGCTTCCTGTGTAGAGCTGGAGGCCTCAACTTCCTCTGGAAATCTAGCCTAGACGCTGCACTCAGAGGGTTTTTTTTCCCCTAAAAACATTTTCCAGCCCTTTAGTACGAGACCAGCCCTTTGCACTGCAAAAAAAAACGTCAGATGCAGTCCAAAATTGAAGCATGTCTCTTAAATACTTGCAATTTAAAGGAGACAAGGCAAGATGCATTCATTGGGTATTTGATGTCTTTTTTAAATAATCTGTCTGTTTTAAGATTTTAATTTCTGACCATCAGTACAGTGTCTGAGCATGTTCCACTTAAAATCAATAGCAGTAATGAACTTCTTAGCAGCTTTTGACCGAACTATCTGCTCTGTTTCAGGGTAGGGGTTGTTCTCTGTTTGCTTCAGGGGGGTTAAAATGAAATGTGCTTGTGATGAGTTTGATAGTACTTGTAAACATTTCATATCTTTTAAATAAAATTTATAGAAAAACAAAACACACAGCAATATTACCAGAAAATTATAACAAGACATTTTTCACATTTTTATTTATCAGTAGAGAGAAGTAGTTAGCCATATTAGTCTGAAGTCAGGCAGAAGGCAGGGTGATGCACCTTATAGACTAACTGAATCAGAGATGTCCAAGCTTTCATGAGCAAGACTTTGCCTCAGCAGATGCTAACTGATGAAGATGCTAGCTGGCGCATATGATTAAATAATCTTGCTCATGAAAGTTTGTATGTCCCTGATTCACTTAGCCTACAAGGTGCATCTCGACCCCGTTAGCCATTCAAAAGCCTTGAAACAAAATCTGCCTCTTTTCCAGACTAGCAGAGCAGCCTGACAGAGCTCAGTGCAGCCCCTGGTGTCTTGACTGGTAGCAGTGTAATTCCCTTAGCATTGGAATCTGCACAGTTCGTAGAATCATAGAAAATTAGGGTTGGAAGGAACCTCAGAAGGCCATCTACTCCAACCCCATGCTCAAAGCAGGACCAGCCCCAACTATATCCTTCCAGCCAAGACTTTGTCTACCCGGGCCTTAAAAACCTCTAAGGATGGAAATTCCACCACCTCTCTGGGTAACCTGTTCCACTGCTTTACTACTCTCTAAGTGAGAAAGTTTTTCCTAATACCTAAACTAAACCTCCCTTGCTGCAACTTAATGCAATTGCACCTTGTTCTGTCATGTACCACTCCTGAAAACAGTCTAGCTCCATCCTTTTTGGAACCCCGCTTCAGGTAGTTGAAAGCTGGTATTTAAATCCCCCCTCAGTCTTCTCTTCTCCAGACTAAATAAATCCAGTTCCCTCAGCCTCTCTTCGTAAGTCATGTGCCCCAGCCCCCTAACCATTACTGTTGCCCTCTGCTGGCCTCTCTCCAATTTGTCCACATCTTTTTTGTATTGGGGTGGGGGTGGGGAGGGAGGGTGCAAAACTGAACACTGTGCTCCAGATGTGGCCTCACCACTGCCAAAAATAGAGGAATAATCACTTCCCTCAATCTTCTGGCAATGCTCCTACTAATGCAGCCCAGTATGCCATTAGCTTTCTTCGCAACAAGGACACACTGTTGGCTCATATTCAGCTTATTGTCCACTATAACCCCCAGGTCCTTTTCTGCAGAAATGCTGCTTAGCCAGTTGGCCCTCAGCCTGTACCAGTGCATGGGATTGTTCTGTCCTAAGTGCAGGACCCGGACAACTATAGGCCCGTCAGTCTTACCTCAATCCTGGGGAAACTCTTTGAGAAGATAATCAAGGAGCACATCTGTGATGGGCTGGCATTGGGGATGATGCTCAAGGGCAACCAGCACGGTTTCATTAGGGGCAGGTCATGTCAGACCAACCTGATTGCCTTTTACGATCAGGTCACAAAAGCATTGGATGCAGGTGTTGCCGTCGATGTAGTCTTTATGGACTTCAGCAAGGCCTTTGACACTGTCTCCCACCCCATCCTCATTAAAAAACTAGGCGAGTGTGGCATTGATGCCTACACAGTCAGATGGATTGCAAATTGGCTGAAGGGTCGTACTTCGAGAGTGGTGGTGGATGGATCATATTTGACCTGGGGGGAAGTGGGCAGCGGAGTCCCCCAGGGCTCGGTCCTTGGGCCCACACTGTTCAATTTCTTTATCAGCGATTTGGACAACGGGGTGAAAAGCAACCTGTTTAAATTTGCTGATGATACCAAAATTTGGGGTGAGGTGGGCACGCTAGCAGGGAGAGAAAGACTGCAGCAAGACCTGGATAGGTTGCAGGGGTGGGCTAACAAAAACAGGATGCATTTCAATACTAACAAGCGCAGGGTGCTGCACTTGGGCAGTAGTAACCAGCAGTACACTTATAAGATGGGAAACTCCCTTCTCGAGAGCACGGAGGCTGAAAGGGATCTTGGAGTCATTATTGACTCGGGCAACAGCTGGAGTACTGTGTCCTGTTCTGGGCGCCCCACTTCAAGAGGGATGTGGAAAACATCGAGAGGGTCCAGAGGAGGGCCACCCGCATGATCCGGGGACAACAGGGCAGACCCTACAGTGAGAGACTGCGGGACCTGAACCTATTCAGCCTCCACAAGAGAAGGCTGAGGGGGGACCTGGTGACCATCTATAAACTCACTAGGGGGGACCAGAAAGGTTTGGGGGAGACCTTGTTTCCCCTAGCACCCCCCGGGATAACAAGGAATAACGGCCACAAGTTGTTGGAGAGTAGGTTTAGATTAGATATCCGTAAGAACTACTTCACAGTTTGGGCGGCTAGGATCTGGAACCAACTTCCAAGGGAAGTGGTGCTGGCTCTGTGCGCCCCATTTCAGGAGGCCCAGTTCTGTGCGCCCCAGTTCTGTGCGCCCCATTTCAGGAGGGATGTGGACAACATGGAGAGGGTCCAGAGGAGGGCCACCCGCATGATCCGGGGACAACAGGGCAGCCCCTACAGTCAGAGACTGCGGGACCTGAACCTATTCAGCCTCCACAAGAGAAGGCTGAGGGGGGACCTGGTGACCGTCTATAAACTCACTAGGGGGAACCAGAAGGGTTTGGGGGAGACGCTGTTTCCCCTAGCCCCCGCTGGCATAACAAGGAGTAATGGGCACAAGTTGATGGAGAGGAGGTACAGATTGGACATCCGAAAAAACTACTTCACAGTTAGGGCGGCTAGGAGCTGGAACCAACTTCCAAGGGAGGTGGTGCTGGCCCCTACCCTGGGGATCTTTAAGAAGAGGCTGGATACTTACCTGGCTGGACTCATTTGAGTCCCGTTTTTGTTTTTAGGGTGAGTGGTTTTGTTTGTGTTTTTGGGTTGTTCTCCCGCCCTGGCGGGGGGTCGGGCTAGAAGATCTATTAGGTCCCTTCCGACCCTAAAACTATGAAACTATATAATGTGTAATATGCCACTGACTTGTGTAAACACCAACACCATTAAAGCAGTGCAAAAGCATTTAACATGCTTTAAAGTGTTGTGCACACATGCCCCCCATTTTGTCTACACACACCCATAGAAAATTGTGTCCCTTACCTGCATGTCCCTTATCTGGGTAGTTGAGTAACTGTTGCTGAAAGGTTTGTGCTCACCATGACCTATATGGAAGTCTAAGGTGAAGGCACTTCCAGCTCAGGAATCAGAAGAGGAAAAGAGGTTTCAAACTGAAGATACCCATCCATCCATTCATCCAAGGATAAGCACTTATGATGTCCAGATCCTTTTAGTGGGTTCTGCCTGGGCCTATTAACCACTGGGTTCTTTAAAGCTGAAATCCTTAGGGTGATAACAAGTCAGGAAGAGTCACAGGATCTACTAGATCTGGGAAGAACAAAGATCTAAAAGAGCTGGGTTGCTTCTACACCAAAAGAGAAGCAGTGCCTCAGCAGCAAAGTAGCAGTGCTCCCCAGCAACTGGCAAGGAGCAGCACTCCAGCTGTGAGGTGCAATGATGGAGCAGTGCCCCAGCAGTGGTGAGGCAAGGGAAACTTTAGGCTATCAATTACATTGGTTTTATTGGCTATACTGTCCACTCTCTGTGGGGCTGAGAGAGAACTCTGACCAAATTGACATGCTAAACTGTTAATAGTGGGGTGAAGTGGGCTACTGAGCATTTAAACATTTCTAAATCTGAGTCTAATCCTCCAATCTGTCAAGCTCTCTATGAATCCTAGCCCTGCCCACCAGTGTATTTATTACTCCCCCCTCCACCCCGCTTGGTGTCATCTGGTGTCATCGACCCAGCTTCCAGGTCATTGATGAAGATACTGAACAAAACCAGCCCCAGGACTGGTTGCACTATGGAAAAGAGAGCTGAATCAAGAAGGACTGTATACCACAAGGCACCTGAAAGTGCTAGAGGATAAGTACAAGATGGTAAAACCCTGAGATAAATCAACTAGCAGGATTGAAGTCCTGGACTTCAAAAATGCTGACTTAAACAGGCTCAAGGCATTAGTAGGAGAGTCAATGCGAGACCAGCGACGGAAGGCAAATGGGGTGCATGAAGAGTGGTTGTTCCTCAAGGACACAATCCTTGAAGCACAAAACAAAACTTTTCCCATGAAGAAGAAAGGTAGCAGAAGGGCTGGCAAGCCCTCCTGGCTCAATAGAGATATTGCGGTCCTCTTGAAAAAGAAAAAAGAGGCATGCACACAGTGGAAGTTAGGAGGACTACACAACAATGGCC
>NW_005841929.1:219422-221223 GCF_000455745.1 Alligator sinensis
TAGGGAAATGATTAAGAAAGCTAAGGAGGCAACAGAGTTTAAGTTAGCCAAGGGAGTCAAAGACAATAAGAACTCCCTCTTTAGGTATGTAGGGAGCAGAAGGAAAACAAATAGAAGCATGGGTCCACTGCTTAACACCTCAGGACAGCTGGTAACAGACACTAAGGAAAAAACTGAACTCCTGAATGCCCACTTTGCTTCAGTATTTCACCAAACCAAGGGGAAAGACAAGCAAGGGGCATGATGGAAATGATAGCCTCCCCACTGTGGATGCTGAGCTGGTGCAAAACCAACTAGAAAAGCCAGACATTAATAAGACAGCAGGACCAGATGGACTTCACCCGAAAGTGATGATGGAGCTGGCTGAGGTCATTGCACAACCCCTGGCAAAACTCTTTCAGAAATTGTGGCACACAAAGGTGATCCCTGCGGATTGGAAGAGGGCCAACATTGTGCTCATCTTCAAGAAGGAAAAGAGGGAGGACCCGGGCAACTATAGGCCAATCAGCCTAACCTCCATCCCAGGGAAAATCCTGGAAAAACTCATTAAAGAATCTATGTGCAATACACTCATTGAGGGTAAAATTCTGAAAAACAGTCAGCATGGCTTTGTTGTGGATAAATCTTGTCTTACCAATCTCATATCCTTCTACGAACAGGACCCTTACCACCTGGAAATGGGAGAGAAGGTCAACATTATATACCTAGATTTCCAAAAGGTTTGATCTAGAAGCAGCAAATCTGCTCCCACATCCCTGCATGTGTAGAAGCCTGCTCAGAAGAATTTTCTTGCAAGTAATTTACTCACAAGTAAACTGATCCTAGATCAAATGAATGTGTAGATGCACCCTCTGATTATTAAGGGGCATGAATTCTGTAAAGGAAGTGCTTAGCACTGTGTTTCTGGTTTCCAGGAGAAATTAATTAACATATTAAGAGACTGTTGATATGCAAGTTAATGTGGTCCAGTGTGTTGAGTGCTGGCCTTGAACATTGGGAACCTGAGGGTACTATGTGCTGCTACCAGTGCTTTATTGGATGATGACTTTGCGCAAAGCATGGTATCTCTATGCCTATTTTCCCTCAAACCTCTTGTCTCTTTAGACTACAAACTGTTAAGAGCAGAAACAATCCCTCACTATCTGATTGATTTCATAGATTTCATAGACATTAGGGCTGGAAGGGACCTTGGAAGATCATCAAGTCCAGCCCCCTGCCCCAGGGGCAGGAAGTCAGCTGGGGTCATAGGATCCCAGCCAGAAAAACATCCAGGTTTTTTTTTAAGGCATTCGAAGTAGGTGCTTGAACCACCTTCAGCGGCAGGCTATTCCAGACCTTGGGGGCTCAGCCTGAAACAGTCTTGCAGACATTTATAACCATTTGACCTTGTCATCCCTTGGGGCACTCTGGTGAGCAAACGTTCCCCCGATCCTGGTGAACACCCCTTATAAACTTATAGGTGGCCATCAGATCGCCCCTGAGCCTGCGCATTTCCAGGTCTCAGCCTCTTGTCATAAGGTCTGTGTTCCTGACCTCTGATCATGCACATGGCTTGATCATCCTCTGGACTTCCTCAAGCTTCTCCACATCCTTTTTGAATTGTGGAGCCCAAAATTGGACACAGTACTCCAGCTGTGGCCTCACCAAGGCTGAGTACAACAGGAGAATGACATCCTGGGATTTGCTTGAGAAGTATCTATGGATGCAAGCCAGGATTTTGCTTGCTTTACTAGATGAAGTATCACATTGAAGGCTCATGTTCATTTTGTGGTCAATCCTGACCCCTAAGTCCCTCTCATCC
>NW_005841929.1:221768-223412 GCF_000455745.1 Alligator sinensis
TGCTGGCTATCCCTCAGGGTGTTGCCATCAGCCAGTTCATTAAGAATGGCCTCTTTGAGAATCTTTTCTAAGACCTTCCCTGGGATAGAGGTCAGGCTGATGGGCCTGTAGTTTGCTGGATCCACTTTCCTCCCTTTCTTGAAGATAGGCACCACATTGGCCTTCTTCCAATCATCAGGCACTTCACCAGAGTGCCACGAGCTCTCAAAGATCCATGCCAGGGGCTGAGCTATGATGCAGGCCAGCTCCTTGAGTACTCTGGGGTGTAAATTGTCAGGGCCGGCTGACTTGAAGATGTCCAACCTCTCAAGGTGTTCCTTCATGAGGTCAGTATTGATGAAGGGCAAGGAACCACTCTCACTCAGGCATCCCTGTCCCGTAATGGGCAGGGAGTCCCATGGGACTTGTGAAAGACCAACGCAAAGTATCCATTTAGTAAGTTGACTTTTTCCTGGGCGTCGGTTATCAGTTCTACCTTCTGGTTTAGCAGGGGTCCAATGTTGCCCTTGCTTTTCCTCCAGCTCCCCACATATCTAAAAAAGAACTTTTTATTGTCCTTGATAATTGTAGCCAGTTGGAGTTCCATCACAGCCTTGGCTTCCCTGGTTTGCTCCCTGCAGGTCTGGACCAGTGCAGTATATTCCTCCTTGGAGGTGGATCCCGTCCTCCATCCTTTGTAGGTCTGTCTTCTTAGATGCAGGAGGACCACCGGTACCTTGTTGGGCCAAGGGGGCTGCTGTGCCCTCTTGCTGCCTTTCCTCCAAGAAGGAAAAGCCTTAGCTTGTGCATCTAGGATTGGTCCCTTCCATTTAGTAAGTTGACTTTTTCCTGGGCGTCGGTTATCAGTTCTACCTTCTGGTTTAGCAGGGGTCCAATGTTGCCCTTGCTTTTCCTCCAGCTCCCCACATATCTAAAAAAGAACTTTTTATTGTCCTTGATAATTGTAGCCAGTTGGAGTTCCATCACAGCCTTGGCTTCCCTGGTTTGCTCCCTGCAGGTCTGGACCAGTGCAGTATATTCCTCCTTGGAGGTGGATCCCGTCCTCCATCCTTTGTAGGTCTGTCTTCTTAGATGCAGGAGGACCACCGGTACCTTGTTGGGCCAAGGGGGCTGCTGTGCCCTCTTGCTGCCTTTCCTCCAAGAAGGAAAAGCCTTAGCTTGTGCATCTAGGATTGGTCCCTTGAGGAGCAACCACTCTTCCTGGACTCCCCTCCCCTTGGGGTTGTGGTTCCTTAGGGCCTCACCGACAAGTCTCCTGAGCTTGTCAAAGTCAGCCCTCCTGAAGTCGAGGACCTCTGTACTGCTGACTAACATGACAGCTTTTTGGTGGATAGTGAAGGTGATCAGCTCGTGGTCGCTGTCACCCAGCTTCCCTTTGATCATTAGGTCGCTGATTATTCATAGATTCATAGATGTTAGGGTTGGAAGGGACGTCAATAGATCATCGAGTCTGACCCCCTGCATAGGCAGGAAAGAGTTCTGGGTTTAGATGACCCCAGCTAGATGCCTATCTGACCTCCTCTTGAAGACCCCCAGGGTAGGGGAGAGCACCACCTCCCTTGGGAGCCCATTCCAGACTTTGGCCACTCGAACTGTGAAGAAGTTCTTCCTAATGTCCAGTCTAAATCTGCTCTCTGCTAGCTT
>NW_005841929.1:223553-301809 GCF_000455745.1 Alligator sinensis
CACGCAGTACTCCAACTGCGGTCTGACCAGTGCCCGATAGAGGGGAAGTATCACCTCCTTGGATCTATTCGTCATGCATCTGCTGATGCATGATAAAGTGCCATTAGCTTTTCTGATGGCTTCGTCACACTGCCGACTCATGTTCATCTTGGAGTCCATTAGGACTCCAAGATCCTTTTCTGCTTCCGTGCCACCCAGCAGGTCATTCCCTAGGTAGTAGGTATGCTGGACATTTTTCCTCCCTAGGTGCAGCACTTTGCATTTCTCCTTGTTGAATTGCATTCTGTTGTTTTCTGCCCATTTGTCCAACCTGTCCAGGTCTGCTTGTAGCTGTTCCCTGCCCTCCGGCGTGTCCACTTCTCCCCATAGCTTTATGTCATCTGCAAACTTGGACAGAGTACACTTCACTCCCTCGTCCAAGTCACTGATGAAGACATTGAAGAGTATCGGTCCAAGGACCGAGCCCTGCGAGACCCCACTGCCCACACCCTTCCAGGTCGATACCGACCCATCCACTACGACTCTCTAGGTACGACCCTCTAGCCAATTCGCCACCCACCGGACCGTGCAGTCATCCAAGTCACAGCCTCTTAACTTGTTCACCAGTATGGTGTGGGATACTGTATCGAAGGCCTTCCTGAAGTCTAAGTAAACAACGTCAACCCCTACTCCTGTGTCCAGGTGTTTTGTAACCTGGTCATAACAGGTTAGGTTGTTCCTAACCTGAGGTTATGAAATTAGGTCATCCCCAGTTGCCAGTACCAGGTTGAGCAGCACTTTACCTCTCATTGGCCCATAGACCTCTTGTGTCAGATAGAGGTTATCCATGTACAAGAGGCAGCTTTGCAACCGCTCAGATTTGGCCGAGCACTCTTCCCACAAGATGTCCAGGTAGTTGAAGTCTCCCATGATAACCATGGACCGGGAGTATGCAGCCTCAGCCAATTCCTTGGTGAACTCCTGGTCAATCTCTTTATTCTGGGAGGGAGGTCTGTAGTAGACTCCCACCATTGTATCCCCTGTGCTGTGTTCACCATGAATTTTAACCCAGTGGGTCTCTAGTAGTCCACCCTGGGTGCCGATGTCAGCTTGTAGGGATGTGTAGCTCTCCTTGACATAGAGAGCTACACCTCCACCCCTTTTGTCCACTCAATCCCTCCTGTACAGGGTATAGCCATCTATACCCGTGGTCCAGTCATGGGTGGAGTCCCACCAGGTCTCCGTTATACCTATGACATCATAATTGTTTGGGTTAAGCAGGAGGACAAGTTCCTCCTGTTTATTCCCCAAGCTCCTGGCATTTGTGTACAGGCATGCAAGTGTCCCCTTGGGGGCCCTTGCCTTGCCCATAGCTAGCTCTAGGGCTGGGGCAGGGGTGGGCTCCCTTAAGTGCTTTGGCCTGCTGGCTTTGCAAGTGTTGCTCAGTGGGCCAGCAGTGGCGGTAGTCCCCCCATCCCCTGGCAGTAGTCTTCCCCTGCCCCCCGGTGAGCTTAGATTGGTGCAAAGGGGCCGTCATTTCAATTAAGTGCCTTTTTTCTTTTGTGCCCTTTCAGGAGATAGATATTTATCCATAAGACTTAATATAATTAACATGAACTGCTTCGTAGATTCCAGCTCACCAGGCCAAATATATACATAAAACTAAATATAACTCCTGGTGCACCATGTCCTATCTATCACTATTTCACTTGGTGTATAAACCTGGCCTGGCAGGGTGGGTAATATTTCAAGGACAGCACACTACCTTTTACCTTTATTTGCATAGAATACTTTACTTCACTTGACTGTGCTACAGCATCTGCTAGACCATAGTGACCAACTCTAGGAAGAGAGAATAGAATCTCTCCAAACCTCTTTCTGCATCTGAAAAATGAAACAACTAGCAACTCTCTCTGTTTGCAACGTGTTTAAACTGGCACTGATGAAATGCAGGTATGATAAGTATTCTAGTGCAATTTTTGGGACTATTAATGTTTCTTAGCCTAGCTTCAGTAAAAACAAATAAATCTGTTTTCTATGGAAATCTGTCAAAAGTGCTTGGATACATGTGGCGGGGGGGGTTAGTGATATAATATTTTTTTAATTATACATTTGAGCCAGACTCATAAAAAGGGGCAGCAGTACGGGACACTGCAACCCCTATAAATGTCCTTCCCTCCCCCCAACCTCTCAGTAGAAATAAGATGTAGTCCAGGTTTTTCTTTCCCAGTTTCTTTATCTGTGTTTTCCCAGATGAGTGACTATAGGCCTAAGGCCACAGCATAGTGATCACAATGCTGGTAGCTAGCAGGGGCAAGAGGAATGTTATTGACCATGCTTCAGCTAAATAAAGTGTGGTAATTTCATTAGGTCTGTCTTATAATAAAAGATGTATAATCCTGGTAAGAAACAGCCTACAGAGAGGGCCCCTGCAGAGAGGTATGCAGGATGCAAGATAGTCCAGTGGTGACACTGGTTGAATGCTGAGAGTTCTGAGACCATACCCTTCCTGCTTGTTTGGAGGGGAAAGGAAGACGGAGGAGAGAGAGTTCCTTTCATACGAGGAACATATAAGAGAGCATGGATGACTAGAACTGGAATATGTCTCTAGAGCCCAGAAGAAGGGTAAAGGGGAATGCCTTACTACTGCAGGATAAAGGGGAATGCCTTGACTGACTGGCTACAGGGTTGTGAGGACCACCTTCTCCCCAGACTGTGGACTGTTAAGACGTTTAGGTACTTTGCTTTGCACTTCCTTCACCCTGACATTTGGGAGGTTAGGGAAGCATCCTCAGAGGCTTGTCAAAAGGCATTGGTCCTTGAGCAGAGATATCATAATACTAAAAAAGTCCCTCAAGAGTCCTGAAGGCAGTGCCAGGTGTAAAGATTGGAAGTATTCCCCTCAAAGGGGAGAAAATAATCCCCCTCCCTGATCCCAACAGACAAACAGTGGAGCAGATAGTATGCTTCAGCTACTGCCATTCAGCAGAACAGCTATAAAGGGGCTCCTGGTGTCATTAATACTAGGGCTGTGCAAAACACCATCATTTCGTTTTGACATCTGTTTCACCGTTTCAAAGGGACAGTGTTTCATTTTGTTGTTTTGTTTTGAAGCACTGTCCCATTTCGCTTCATCAAAACTGTTTCACTGTTTCAACTCGTTTCGATGTTTCATCCATAGGCTATAATAGGGAATAATGACAATGCATAAAACGTTGTCATTTGTTGCCTGATTTGGATGCAAGTTGCAAGGATGGTAGCCCCTTCTGAAGGCATGAAGCATACCAAGTTTCAAAGAGATAGGTGCAGAGGTTTCCTGGAAACTGCACCTCGAAGTCTTGAATATAAATTTGCTGGCAGTGGCAGCCTCCTGTCATCTGCAGTCCAGATCTGGGGGTTTGCACCCTGGGAGGGCTGCGGGGCTCTGCTGGACTCGTCCTGGGGGTGCGGGCCCCCAGATCTGTGCCAAATGACAGGAGGCTGCTTCTGTCAGCACCAGAAAAAATTGTTGCTACCGTCTGTCCCAGGCAGCAGCAGCAGCCTCCCCTCATCCAGCATGCAAATCCATGGGCTCGCATCCCTGGGAGGAGTCTGGCACAGCCCAGCAGCCCTCCCAGGGGTGCAAGCCCCTAGCTCTGCATGCCAGATGAGAGAAAGCTCAGGCTCCAGCAGTAGCAATGTTGTCCAGTGCGCCCAGCACTGGACAACATGACAGGAGGCTGCTGCTGCCACCTGGGACTGATGCTGGGCACAGCCCGCCCCCCAGTGCCAGGCTCCACAGAGCTCAGTCTGGCAGCAGGAGGTGGAATGCAGCACTGGCTCTGCCTGCCTCTCGCCACCGGGCTGCACTTCAATCGGCTCTGCCATCCCCATGGAGCTCAGCCCTGTGGCGGGAGGTGGGTAGAGCCAGCGCTATGCTCCATGGGGCTGGCAGAGCCAATTGGATTGCAGTCCGGTGGTGGGAGGTGGGCAGAAACGGCACTGCTCTCTGCCTCCTGCTGCCAGGCTGAGCTCCAGGGGGCTGGCAGAGCCAACTGGAGCCCAGCCCAGCGACAGGATGCAGGCAGAGCCAGTGCTGTACTCTGATCAGCTCCACCAGCCCCACGGAGTGCAACCCATTGGTGGGAGGTGGGCAGAGCTGGGGCTGCGCTCCATGGGGCTAGCAGAGCTGATTGTAGCACAGCGCCAGCTCTGCTCATCTCCCACCACTGGGCTGTGCTCCATGGGGCTGACAGAGCTGCTCAGAGCACAACCCAGTGGCAGGAGGTGGGCAGAGCCGGTGCCTCCCTCCGATCAGCTCCGCCAGCACCACAGAATGCAGCCTGGCAGCAGGGCGGGAAGAGCCAGGGCTGTGCTCCACGCCGGGCTGAACCCCATGGGGCTGCAGAGCAACTCAGAGCACAGCCCTGGCTCTCCCCTGCCTCCCACCACTGGGCTGCTTCAAAACTTGAAACATTTCAAAACTTTCAAAACATTTCAAGTGCCCTCATTTCATTTCAAAGCTGTTCCAATGCTTTTTGTTTCATTTCAATTTCACTGTTTCAAGCTTGAAACGCATTGAAACAGCTTCGAAACAAAACACTTAGTGAAATTTCGCACAGCCCTAATTAGTGCCATCCACGTGCTTCCAGAGTTCTCATACTGCCTTGGGCCACAGTAATTCAGGTTTGTTTCCTTGCTCCTCATCTCCCTTGAAGACCTTTAATTTCACCACTTGCACACTGCATAGTAACAACCATTTATTTACCACATTAATCTCACACTACTACCCTATGCCATGTCAACACCATGATCACCTGCTCACCTGGGTCTTTCTTGTACATGTGGTGGAATAGGGGTCACAGACGGTTTTAAAAAAGGAAAAAATTGTGATTCTGTCATCTCAAAGACACCTGATTAAGCTTTAGAAAGTAATACAGAATACAGTGAGATTATGTACAGGAAATATTATTGATATCACAAGATTATGGAACTCACAAATCAATTATAGTTTCATAGTTGGTAGGGTCAGAAGGGACCTGAGCAGATCATCTAGTCCGACTCCCTGCCATAGGCAGGAAAGGATGCTGGGGTCAAATGACCCCAGCTAAGTGGGTCTAGCCTCCTTTTGAAGACCCCCAGGGTAAGGGTGAGCACCACTTCCCTTGGAAGTTGGTTACAGCTCCTAGCCACCCTGACTGTGAAGTAATGCCTCCTGATATCTACCCTGAATCTACTCTCGATCAACTTATGGCCGCTGTTCCTTGTTACCCCTGGTAGTGTTCAGGGGAACAGGGACTCTCCCACTGCCTGCTGGTCCCCCTTGGCAAGTTTATAGGTGGCCACCAGATCCCCTCTCAGCCTTCTTTTGTGGAGGCTGAACAGGTTCAGGTCCCGTAGCCTCTCCTCGTAGGGCCTGCCTTGCTGCCCCCTGATCATGTGAGTGGCCCTCCTCTGGACCCTCTCCCTCTCAATGCTGGCCACATCCCTCCTGAAGTGCAGCACCCAGACCTGGACGTAGTACTCCAGCTGTGGCCTGACCAATGTCGCATAGCGGGGGAGGATCACCTCCTTGGACCTGTTCGTGATGCAACTATGGATGCATGGCAAAGCGCGGTTAGCCTTCCTGACCGCATCCCCACATTGGCGGCCCATGTTCATCTTGGAATCAACAGTGATTCCAAGATCCTTTTCTGCCTCTGTGCTGATGAGAAGGGAGTTCCCCAGCCTGTAGGTATGCTGCTGGTTCTTCCTCCCCAAGTGCAACACCTTGCACTTGTCCGTATTGAAACCCATCCTATTCTCATCCGCCCACCTCTGTAACCTGTCGAGATCTAGTTGTAGCCTGTCCCTCTCTTCTAGCGGGCTCACTTCTCCCCACATCTTAGTGTCATCTGAGAATTTGAACAAGGTGTTTTTCACCCCCTCGTCCAAATCGCTGATGAAGAAATTGAACAGTGCGGACCCAAGGACCGAGCCCTGGGGAACCCCACTGCCCACATCTTTCCAGGTCAAAAATGACCCCTTCACCACTACTCTCTGGGTGCGGCCCTCCAGCCAATTTGCAACCCATCTGACTGTGTAGGCATTGACAACACAGACGCCTAATTTTTTAATGAAGATGGGGTGAGAGACAGTGTCGAAGGCCTTCCTAAAGTCCAGGAAGACTATGTCCACTGCAACACCTTCATCCAAGGCCTTTGTGACCTTCCTTTTTAAGGAAAATTAATTTTCCTTAAAAAAATCCTGCAGGTGTGTTGTGCTGTTTTAGTGAAAAGTGGAGCCAGATATGGTTGAAATATTCCATTAAAGCTGATAGGGCCTCTTGTTGTTCTTGTGGGACATATACACAGGTTGGTGATGCTGGTGGAATGGAAGTTGATAGCAGTTTTATCAAATCTAGATTTTGCAAGTGGAAAAATTCACTTTGTCAAGACAAAGGTTTTATCAAAAATGACTTGGCTTACTGGAAAGCAATGAAAAGGGTAGATACAGGTATAATTTTGTTGTTTGTTTCACATTTATGTTCTCATGTCATTCTGCTGTATTTCACTATGGTCTGTCAAATCAAGGAGACACTCTCATTCTGCACAAAATTTTACGAGACCTCCATCTACTCAATCAATCCTAAACCAGGTCTTCAATCCATTACCTTAATGGGAGCTCCAAGACTTGAGGCATACAACCCTTCCCCCCCTGCCCCCAATAATGTTATTATATCAGTTAATTCATTAAATATTGATGTTATCATTACTTCCTTTTTTTCTGGTGCCACAGTACCTGGTTCTTTCAGTTTGCTTTACAAGTACAGAACCAAGTACTGCTTTACCAAACCAGATACTATTTAGAAAACTTAGTAAAAATTATCTACTTTGCGGTTGGTAAATGAGTTGCTTCTGATAAGAAATAAAGATACAATAAACGTCAAGGATTTTGATGTTTCTCACCAGGAATTTTCATGAACTTACTTTAGGTTTACTGTAGGATGAGATTCAATGATGCTCTGAAAATCATTCCAAAAAATGTGAAATACACTTCTACTCGAATTCAGAATGAAATACCTGGAGCTAAAAAGAAAACAATTTGGAAAGGTATTGCTGAAGGTATTAAGAAAATAGGATGTCAAGTTCTCCTTCCTGAAATGTGGTGTGACAAAAATGCTGTGCATGCAGAAAATTTGTCCACTATTTAATACTGCTCTGTTGATAGCAAAGGCAAGGAGGCAGTGACTGGACAAGCTTAACTGCATGGCCTTGCTGCTGAAGATATTGCATTATACGTTTTTGAAAGACCTCCAACAATTGTGTCTTGACCCTTAAAATACTTTAAGTTCTCGTTTTGATTTTACCAAAATTATGTCAGGATACAAAGATGATGAACAAATAATTTTCCATGGAAAATTAAACAAGGAAATACCTTACACATGCTGCTAGAATCATTAGTTTCCATTGCACATGTGAGAAGGACTCAGCAGAGGCAGTCTATTATTGTTCAGACCAGGGCTGTGCAGCTTCTAAGTGGCTGAGGGCTGCCTACCTTGTGAGCTGCAGCAGTGAGGGCCACATAGCACAAAGGCTGCTGCAATGTGAACCACAGGACTCCTGCTGCATACCACACGGGCACCCTCCCACCCCCCGCCGCATACACACACTGCAACATGCTGTGTAGGAGCCCAAGAGGATGGAGGAGGAGCCTGGGGACCCTGGCTGCTCCCCAGCTGGATCAATGACAGGTGCTGCACCCAGAGAGCCTAGGGGCTGCAAATTAATCCCTCCTGGGCCAACAGTTAGACAGCCCTGAATTAAACATTTTTTTTTTTACAGGCATGAATATGCTGTACAAAGGCCAGCACCTGCAAAAGCACAAAGAAACAAGATGGTCAGCTGAAAACTGCAGAAATAATTCAAAGTAATTTGGAAAAGTTTCAGAGTATTCTGTCAAACTTTATGAATGGGCATGGCAACCTGTCTACTGAAAAAAAGATAGCCATTAGTAGTTACAAGACCATCCAAATTCTAGTTCTTTGTTGAATTTATGAGAATATTTTTAAAGAGCTTACTCCTATGAACAATTGTCTTCGAAAAAAATGAATGCACCCTGCTAAAAGGGAGTTGAATTGAATATTTTTGCTTGTGAAGAATTTCAAGGAAAGAGAAAGAAGTATCAAGATTTTTTCTCAAATTTTATTCAAGCATCTGTTCTGAAAGATGTGTACAATGAAGCACTAAGATTTCGACTTGCCACCCGAGAAATAAAGGACTACCTCAAAATATTGACATGCTATGGTCACTGCACATTCTTCACCGTTCTGAAGCATAAATGAGCATCAGACTAAATTTCTGATAAATTAGAGATTAGTAGTCTCTAATTTATCAGAAATGGATTGATGAAACCAACTGCAAAGATTTTCTGAGAAGAACTCCAAGCTATACAGAAGTTTGGAAATGGTCTATTCCACTAGCTCTACTGACTTCTTGTAAGTGCATGTTTGAATTGACTTGTTTGGATTAGGTACTGAGAAGCTGGAGGTTGAAAATCCTGTATTTAAGTCACTTAGAGATAAGAAAAATTGCTAAAAATTTGGAAAAGTTCTACGTGACCCCAAAGAATTAAGGGAGGCCTTCCCAGGTATTTTAAAATGTCTACAGTGGTCTTGTTCCTTAGAGCACCAAGTGCAATTTGTGGGAATGCCTGTTCTCGTTTGAAAGAATTGTATCACACCAATTCTAAACATGGTCCAAAAAAGAAAGAGAAACCTCACTCTCATGTCATATGAAAATTATTTCATTTCAAAAAGGAACTTGGATGTCTTTGTGGAAGAATTCACACACCATTATTGAACATGACCTCAATTGTAGTTTCATAAACAATATTTACATTTTGCAGCATTCTCGCATTCAAATCTATATTGTTACATTTCTTAACCTTTGAAATATTTAATATTGAATACTGAACAATTACATGAATATCCTTCTTTTTTGTTTCACAGAAAAAATGTCAAAAAGGCTTATGACTGAGATTGCATTACTTCATTAATGCACAACTGCCAATCTTGTCATGCATTATGTACTTCTGTCCAGTGCCCCCCGCTCCCGTCCCACTATCCTAACTATGGACTGATTAGGTCCCAATTCAGATGTGTTATGAGTGGGCACCATAAACACTGAAGTCAGTGAACTGTACTCTAGAGCTGAACTTGCCCCAGTATCAGGCCTACAACTTCCAACATGAGTTTCACATGCGGCAAGCTGATGGCATCCGTATAGCATCAAGGGTAAAGTTGTTTTTAAACAGACTCCTTTTTCCTCTACAAATTCATTTCCAATGTTATTTTCATGTAACCACATCTGCAGTCATTTCTATAAATGAAAATAAGTGTTCGTGCTGACTACAAATACTGAACGTTTGTACCATTTCTTTTTAAGTATCAAGCAACTTTGCTCCTTCCCAAACAGAACAGCTCATGTGGGACTCAAGGCAAAATAAACACATTAGGTCATGTGAACATACAGTTTTATTTTCATTGAGCCTGTTTCGTCTGCCTAAGCTTCTTAAAGGTTTCAGGGCACCTTCATCATAGGCAAACTAATCGAATCAATGCAGAGAATATTTAGTATCATTAAATCAGATTTTACAAATTGTTCTGCTTTAACTTAGTTTCACTTTTGGCTGTCCTCTATTTACATCCCCAGCACACAGATTCAGTAAAAAGGGAGGGACAGTATCATCTAGTGCAGAGGAGTAAAACTCAAATCAGCTGGCCGACCAGATCCAGACAACAGGACTTCTTGCCACGGCTGCAAAAATCACTGTGTCAGCACAGTCAGTAGCTATGCACTGAACAATGCTCCTGCTTAATCCCCATCACCGATGGCCACCAATTTTAATCACCAGCAGTGATCAAAAACACTAAGTTCAACAACTGCATTTACCTTCTGGGTGCTGGCTATACTGACACAGGGTAAACTCTGGCAGCCACAGCAACAGGGGTTGACATTAACTCCTTTGGATGACCTGCCTCCATAGCCCCCTGGTTCAGTGGTTAGAAAGATAGCACCAGGAGACCTAGTCCTGTTCCCAAGTCCACTTGCTCCACTCATTCTCCATCCCCAAGATGAATTCCTTGGTGCAACACTGCCCTAACCAGCTCCTATGGCTGGGAGGTGCCATACCATGGCAAAGACTCCCAGCAGGGGGAATTCTGGGGCACCCTCATAGTCAGCACTGAAAGCTGGTGGCCTGCCTGTTAGGGCTGTGCGAAGCTTTGGTCGCTGATTCGAGTCAGATGAGATTCGGCCTGATTTGGTGGCCGAATCTCCGAACCTGAACTGAATCAGGAGACCCATTAATTTCTCCAGACTGAATTGGAAGCCTCCGATTTGATTCAGAGCGATTCAGAGAGATTCGACAATTTGGCCATAGACACAGCTTCATATGTTTTTCTACATACCTCGAGGTAAGAGGAGTGGCTCATGAATCCTGAGATGGTGGGGTGTATGGGACGTCCCACGGGACCATGGGGTGGGTCCCCCACGTGCTTGACGGTGGACCCAGAAGTGGACCAGAAGTACTTTTGGTCCACTTCCAAGTACACTGCTGAGCACACGGGGGGTGGGGGGCCATGCTCCCGTGGGATGCTCCATCTTCCTCACCATCTCAGTGTTCACTAGCCATGCCTGGTACCTCAAGATATGTAGAAAAAAACATATAAAGCTGTGTCTATAGCTGAATTGCTGATTCTCCAAATCAGAATCAAATTGAGATAGTGATCCGAATCAGAGAATCAAATCGCTGTTCCCCGAATCAGGCCGAATCCAAATCTGAATCATATACTGCCTGCTTTGCACACCCCTACTCCCTGTCCTATCCTAGTTATGCTATAGCTTAGATAAATATCCATCCCTCTTTCTTTTAACACAGGGCAGTCCAGCTTGTGGCCCATGGGTTGTTTGTGGCCTGCAAGGGAGTTAAACATGTGACCCACAGGCTGCTGCTCAACTACTGTTCCCCTCGGCACTTCTGATGCAGCAGCAGCAGCCAGGATCCTCCAAGCTCCCACTCCCGCCACAGCTTCTGCTCCCTGCCCCCACTCCTGGGAGTAGGGCAGTGCAGTGGGAGGATGCACTGCATACATAGCAGGCAGGGAGAAGCAGGGTGTGCTACTGATGCTGTGCATGTGGCAGAAGGAAGCTGGGCTGCCTGTGTTGTGTGGAATACAGCAGGAAAATGCCTGCATGGCACATGCAGAAACGAAGCCAGTGTGCCTGTGCCACATGTGTGGCAGAGGCCAGTCAAGTTGCCTGGGTTGCATACAGCTGCAGAATGGGCTGTGAGGCATACCTGGTTGGGAGCAGGATGAGGCTGCACATCGTGGGGAGGCTGGGCTGCCCACACTGAATGTGCAGTTGTGCGGGGGGGACTGCCATCTGCACAGCCCATGGCCCCCAAGCTGCCAAGAAGTTGAACAGCCCTTCTTTAACTATTGGATTTGCATCTATGGGTCCCAAACCTGCTTGGGGCCACACTACCCTACAGATTCCCATCAGCAGACAGAAAAAGAATGAAACAGCACAGAGCTGGAAGCGACTGGCAGAGCCCCTGGTTCTCACGTCACAGGCAGTGACCTGTGACTCTGCCCTTTCAGTGTCCTCTGAAATATTTCAAATATATTGTCCCCAAAGATCAGAAGAAGCTGAAATATTCTTTAATATAGAGATGAGGGATGAAATTCTGCTCCTACTGAAATTGCTGGCAGGCTTCCCAGGGACTTCAGTGAGGTCTGAATTTCACTGAAGTAGGCCAGATTTTGTCCCAGAACTAGAAGTCAGCAACCACACACAGGTTACAAGAAGCTGGTCTCTGGCTCTCTCTCCCTGAGCACAATATTACATCCTATTTGGTCCTCACATACAAAGAGGCAACATCTAAATGGGCCTTTTTTTTCTCTCATTCCTTTAAGTATGTTTCCTCTTGCCTCTGTTATTTTTGTTGTTGAGGGAATACTTGTCCTTTGGTGCTGAGTCCCAGAAGCTGCATCTCTCAGACTCAAATCCAAAACCAACCCCCTCCTTATATATAATCCCTCATAGCTTTTGAGGACTGGGACGTGTGCCTGTCAAAGAGTTAGCTTCATTATTCCCCTTTCGCTATTAACTTGTGACTAGATGTAAAAACGCATACCACATATTTTACCTGTTAGTCTATCTGTCTTCATTTTGCTAGTCTAATTACAAGAGTACTCATGTCATACATTACTCTAAAGAACATCAGCACAAACTCTGTCTTCCAGGAGGCTGTCGCAAATTTACAAACTGTTTCTACAAACTGCTGGAAGTGCCTCTGGGCCAGTCTGCTTGAAATTTCACGGAAATCACAAAAACTCAAAACACTCAGCAGTGTGTTTGTCAAAGTCCAGAACCGAGAATCAGAACCAGAATCAGGTTCTCGGTGAGGAAAGAGAATGTATTTTCTCTCAGGTAAGGTCCAGTCCTGCACCACTGATATCAATGGGTGTTTTGTCATTGATTTCTATTGAAGAAGCAATAGAACATGGGAGAGTAGATCTCTGAATACGCAGCACAGCTAGTCAAGGCTAGGAAAAGCTGTATGCAGGCAGAACATGGTTACCAAGCTATCTTCAACAGTCTGAGGCATATGAACCAAGGTCTTCCCATATTTACATCCATGCACCTTCAGAATGTTACACCAGGTCTTTAAAGTTAGTGTGGGATGGTAAAATAAGCTTATTCATCTATTAAAAATGTGATTGCCAAAATGTTCACAAATTTGACTTCATACCCTCTGCAGACACATGTTCAAATGCTATGTTATTACATGTTACAAATCCCCTACACACTTTGGCCCAATTGGCTTCTTCCACTTTAACAGGAGAATGGTACAGCAAAAGGTGATGTTGTAAGTGAGAAATGAGGTAGAGGTGGGCCCAGAATATGAATAATATGAATTAATGCAGATGAACACAGGGGTGTACTCACAGATTGCCATGTCAGACCATATTGTCTAGCAGAAGGCACTGACAGATAGCCATGATGTGCATGGATATAGCTCATCAGAGGCCTGGAACTGCAAATAGTGGTAGTTGTTGCAGCTCCAGATGGGCAAGTTAATAGCAGCTAACAGCACTGAATCGCAGTCACCATCAGGCTGTTAGTCCTTCCCTGCCGTGCTCACTCAGGCTGCTTGCAGTATGTTAACAATACACCATATTGTGTGGGTTTTATGAGCATTTTATCACTCAGCTGATGCTCTTTTTCTCCATCTCTCAGATCCTCTATTGACACATTAAAATGACACTTTTAAAAATAACAAGCCAGGACAGGCACAAAGGAAACGTCCAACAGCAAAATTAACTCAGCCATACTGCAAAAGCTGTATGCTTTCCTGGAACACATTTTATAACACAAATCATAATATATTGCCCCATGTATTTAGTCATAAAAAAAAGAAGTGGAGAATAATATGAAGGTGCAATACAGCCATTTTACTGTGGCTTAATGTTTGCATTTCAGATGTCTTCCTGTTAAAATGTGCAGTTTTAGGACTCAGGTCTGCACAGTATAAAATAATGAGAGTTGAGGGCTCTCAGCTGCCTGCATACTAGAACCAACAAGGATGCATTAATACAATATTTAAATGGTGATTTCCTAGCTCTTCTAAATAAAAATCCATGAAGAGAAGAAGAAAATCTGGGATTCTTCATTTTTAAATCTCCCTTTCAGTACCTAACAAGTTTTTAAGCCATTCAAACCCAAATGTTTTATTGGATATAACTTATTGACAAATTCTGAGGCCTCCAGTGAGAATTAAATCCGCAACACTGATTTGTAATTGGGTCATGGAGTGCCATTCCCAAGACTTAGGGGATGTAATCAAGCACACTGCCAAGGACATGCACACACTTGAAGCCCACTCTCACTGAAGTATATGTTTCTACATTTTCAAAGGTTGATTTTGGGTGCTTTAAGGGGGCTTATTTTCAAAAGCACCAAGCACCTGCCCTCTGAAAACCAGGCCTTTCTCCAGAGTTGAACAGCCAGGAGTCGGGAAACCCAAAATCATTAGCTGATTTGAAAATCCCACTATTTTCATGTAACCTTCCATCCCATATTCACACGAAGGCAGGAAAGCACAGCTACAGAGCTAACACAGTCAACTTGCCAGAGAAACCAGCTGTAGGCAAGTAATTTGCCGACTTTGACAAGCTCAGGAGGCTTGTCAGTGAGGCCCTAAGGGACCGTGACCACGGGGAGAGGGGAGTTCAAGAAGAGTGGTTGCTCCTCAAGGGAGCGATCCTCAATGCACAAACTAAGTCTATTCCATCTCGGAGGAAAGGCAGCAAGAGGGCACAGCAGCCCCCCTGGCTCTCCAGGGACCTAGCAGACCTCCTGAGGCTAAAAAGAAAGGCCTACAAAGGATGGAGGATGGGAGTCACCTCCAAGGAGGATTATTCTGCACTGGTCCGGTCCTGTAGGGAGCAGACCAGGAAAGCCAAGGCTGCAACTGAACTCCAGCTAGCTTTGAGCATCAAGGACAATAAAAAGTCCTTTTTCAGATATGTGGGGAGCCGGAGGAAAAGCAGAGGCAACATTGGACCCCTGCTGAGCCAGATGGGGCAACCAACTGACAACTGATGCCGAGGAAAAAGCCAACCTATTAAATAGGTACTTTGCGTCAGTCTTTCATCAGCCCCATGGGACGCCCATGCCCGCTACAGGGCCGGGAAGTCTGGGTGAGGGTGATCCCCTGCCCTCCATTAATGCTGACTTTGTGAAGGAACATCTTGAGAAGCTGGATACCTTCAAGTCAGCCGGCCCTGACAATCTTCACCCCAGGGTACTCAAGGAGCTGGCGAGCATCATAGCCCAGCCTCTAGCACGGATCTTTGAAAACTCTTGGCGCTCTGGTGAAGTGCCCGAAGACTGGAAGAAGGCCAATGTGGTGCCTATCTTCAAGAAAGGGAGGAAAGTGGATCCGGCTAACTATAGGCCCATCAGCCTGACTTCTATCCCGGGGAAGATCTTAGAAAAGTTTATTAAAGAGGCCATCCTTAATGGACTGGCCGACGCCAACATCTTAAGGGATAGCCAGCACGGGTTTGTTGCGGGTAGGTCTTGCTTGACCAATCTCATTTCCTTCTACGACCAGGTGACCTATCACCTGGACAAGGGAGAAGAGATTGATGTCATATATCTTGACTTCAAAAAAGCCTTCGATCTGGTGTCCCATGATCGCCTCTGGGAGAAACTGGCCAATTGTCCCCTTGGGTCCTCCACGATCCACTGGCTGGAAAATTGGCTCCGGGGTCGGACCCAGAGGGTAGTAATCGATGGAAGTCACTCATCGTGGTGTCCTGTGACCAGTGGGGTCCCCCAAGGCTCTGTCCTTGGACCCATACTGTTCAACATCTTCATTAATGATGTGGACACTGGAGTCAGAAGCGATCAGAACTGGCCAAGTTCGCCGATGACACCAAACTTTGGGGCAAAGCATCCACACCAGAAGACAGGCAGGTTATCCAGGCTGACCTGGACAGGCTCAGCAAGTGGGCGGACGAGAATCTGATGGTGTTCAACGCCGATAAATGCAAGGTTCTCCACCTTGGGAAAAAAAACCCGCAGCATCCTTATAGGCTCGGCAGTGCTATGTTGGCTAGCACTATGGAAGAAAGAGACTTGGGGGTCATCATTGACCACAAGATGAACATGAGCCTGCAATGCGATGCGGCGGCTAGTAAAGCGACCAAAACGCTGGCTTGCATCCATAGATGCTTCTCAAGCAAATCCCGGGACGTCATTCTCCCCCTGTACTCGGCCTTAGTGAGGCCGCAGCTGGAGTACTGTGTCCAGTTTTGGGCTCCACAATTCAAAAAGGATGTGGAGAAGCTTGAGAGAGTCCAGAGAAGAGCCATGCGCATGATCAGAGGTCAGGGAAGCAGACCCTACAATGACAGGCTGAGAGCCCTGGGGCTCTTTAGCCTGAAAAAGCGCAGGCTCAGGGGTGATCTGATGGCCACCTACAAGTTTATCAGGGGTGACCACCAGTATCTGGGGGAACATTTGTTCACCAGAGCACCCCAAGGGATGACGAGGTCGAATGGTCACAAACTACTTCAAGATCGTTTCAGGCTGGACATAAGGGAGAATTTCTTTACTGTCCGAGCCCCCAAGGTCTGGAACAGCCTGCCACCAGAGGTGGTTCAAGCGCCTTCATTGAACACCTTCAAGATGAAACTGGATGCTTATCTTGCTGGGATCCTATGACCCCAGCTGACTCGATGATCTTTCGAGGTCCCTTCCAGCCCTAATGTCTATGAAATCTATGAAATCTATGAAATAACAGACGGTAATGGAACAGTCATGTAACGCACTCATCATGTTCGGTACGGCATGGGACACAGCTTCCCACAGCAAGATGGCAACATTTCCAGAATTCCTCAGGAGAGCCCATGCAGAGATGCAAGTAAGTAATCCTGACAAGGATCAGATTGTATCCTTTCCAGCCATGACTCTCCATGTACTTGTGAATGACCACAGTGATGACAGAACATTACAAATCAGTAAACGCAATCTTGTTCGAGATCATGTAGTACTTCATACATGAGAGGAAACAGCATTCCCAAAAGCTCTCCTTGGAGTTCGGGCTTTACATTTAGCTAAATGAGACAGGTGAGGATCTGAATATACCTGATGCACTTAGTACACACAGATGTACACACTTATTATGTAGGAATGTGACAAGGGAAATTTACATTTAAACTCTGCACCAAGCCAACAAATTTTATCGTTGGTTATTTTTTCCAGGAATAGTGCCTCAGACAAGGAGTATTTGATCCAAAAAGGGAAAATATTTAGCATTTCCTATAAATCTTCATATCTGCAATTAGCTGCCACCTCTTCTCAGACCTCTCTCTGATAAGACTCAAACTCCAATGGGTTCTTCAAGCCTTCCTCATAAAAGCATGTGGCAGGCTCATCCCATTAAGCATAGAAAACTGAAGAATGTGACTTACATGACTGACTAATCAATGTGGCTCATGTTCAGAAACCTGAGTATTAAACACATGCAGCAAACTGTTCATCAGCACTCCACAGTGTGAATGCAATATACTGGTCAAATACAGATCAAATTCAGTGAAATCTGTCAACAGAAAAAGAGCCTGTATTTGTTGAGTAAATTCTTTCTTGTAAAGTAGTCACTCATTTTTAGTTACAGATTATCTGCAAAATCTGCTGAATGCTGCTTTCAACTCTTACATATTTTAGGGTATCTACAGTCAATGGAAGCTGCATAACTCACAAGACTCAATAGGGTACCAACAGAGATAGTTTCCAATCTGAGAGCTGACCCCTACCACTGATGTCCTGAAAATTGCACTGTGTTGGAAAGAAGGTGTTGCTGCGTTCAAGGAATAAAGATATGCGACTGGGAGAGGATATGATTCAGAGGAGGCTGAGGAAAGAAATGGCTCCTGGAAAAGAAACCTGCAAGTGCTAAAATCCTGAGTCCCAGATCCAAATGTCTCTAAACTTGAAGGCTGCATGTAATCCATACCCAGACCTGAATTTTGCAAATAACTTCCATCCTTAGGTTTGGCCAAAACTGAAAGCCACTATCTGAACTTTGAAGTGTTTAAAATCCAGAGATGCATTTGAGAGCTTTGTTGTTCTCACTGTTCAAAATATGTAGATAAACTCTATTAACATATCCAAATTTTGTTAGCGAATGGACAAAACCAAACCAAACCAATCCAAGCCACTGCTATTAGTAAATACTGACAACTGTACATTCAAATATCATTAATTTAAATTATTCCATAAGTATAAAAAAGGGGGTCATTTGTTGTTAAATCTTTTGTCCTTTGCTTTCCAGCCATGCTCCAAGAAATGGAAACACAAGACACTTTTTGATATTTCCTTGAAAACATTTTTAGGAAAAAACACTTGTTTTGTTACATGGTTAAAGTGCTATTTTTACAAAATCTGACCCATCTATACAAACTCTTAACAACAACAACAAACCCACAAAAAACTATGTTCACACACATATGCCCTAAAGCAGGGGTTGTCAACCAGGGGTGCACGTACCCCTGGGGGTACTTTGAAAGGTCCCAGTGGGTACGCGGGGGCAGGCGGGGATGGAGTGCTGCCAGTCCACGCCACTGCCTCACAGGAGCAGAGCCGGGGTGGGATGAGAGGCCGGCCGCACAGAGGCTGCACGCCGCTCCTCCCCCCAACCCCGCTCTGCATCTGGCCACTTGCCTCCTCTGCCCGGGGTACACTTACTAAAAAGGGGGCCACCAGGGGTACACTTACTAAAAAGGTTGAAAACCCCTGCCATAAAGCATGCATCGAAAACACACAGCAAGTTACTGTAGGGCTAAATTTAATTTAGGGAATGTGTCAGATGGTTCCCAGGTGGTGAAATGATGGGGAGGTACTCCTGGCAAAACTGACAGCAAATTGTATCATCTGAGGATGGATAAGGCATTTCCAAAAGCCAATCATCTTCTGAGGAACAGCATGTTATAAAAGTCTGTGTGGCTGTACCACTGGGAAAAGCATCCCCCCTCCTAGACCCATCAGTCTGGGGTTTCAGATACTCCCCAAATCCATGGCAGGCATCCCATATGCAAGCCCCAAGCACAGAGGCCTTGAGGGTTCTGATGACCCCTAGCCTTGCTTGCTTGTAGCCAAAAGGCCAAGAAGCAAGCCATAGAGAAAACAAGAATGCAGTCTCCCATTACCACAAAATTATGCAGTTGAGTTTCCTGTGCTGGGGGAAGCTTGCAGGGGTTAACCTGCCCAAAGTGCAAGGAGCAGACCTCACCCTATAACTACACTTGATTGGCTGAAAAATCATGGGATATGATCTTAACCAAAAGGCCAAGATTTAGAGATCTGAATTTATACCCTCTATCTCATTGGTTTAAATGCATACGGCTCTTGCATTGTATATGAAAAATCCAAACAGGCACAAATATCTTTGGAGATGACTAAACAGTTTCTTGGTTTCTATTAAGTACCAAAAAGTAGTCCTGCCAATCTATTAATATTTAAGTTTCTACAACTTAATATAAAGTAGATTCCAAGAACTACATAGGTCTTCTTAAAGTATATGTAGCAAGTAGTCTGCACTGTGCCAGCTGGCAGATTAAACAATCCATTAAAATAGAGTCCTACTGAATTTAAAGGATTGATTTTCTTCTTTTGCCCCCTCTATTCCCCTATATCCAGATGTAAAATCTGGGGAATATTTTCCAGTCCCGGTAACAAAAGGTAAAAGAAATGCTGTTGGCATTTAATGACTAAGTGCAGATAATCAAAAAGCCCAAGGCTGAATCAATTTAATCTTTGCAGGTTAGTCTAAACTGCATAGATAGAACCAATAAGAAAATGAACAGGCATTCATTTTTTTAGTCTGGAAATGCAGCCTCGTGCCTGTTGTGACCCAAACCAGAAGCCAAGGGGTACTAGAGCACACGTGCCTGCTCTGCTGGAGCAGACAGCTTAGTCCATGGCTAGCCTGCCCACCCTACAAAGGTGGAGTTTTCAGTGAGGTACAAAGCAACCTGGGATGCTGAGGGGGAATGTGAGTTAACTTGAATCTGGAGGGGATCTGGGACAAAATTTCAATAAACCGATTTAGCCTAAATTAGTTAAGTCCGATCCATCCACGTTTATCTTAAACCAGTTTCAGTCATTTTGAAAGTGGTTTATGTGCACTGAACTTCTGTTGTTAGAGATTTCAACCAGTTTCCAGTCATTTATACTCATGTATATGTAATTTCTGTCCCTAGCCAATGCTTTTTTCTCCAATGTGCCCTCCTGCTGCACTTGGAATTTGTAACGTCCATAAAATGCTTCTAAATATATATGGGCAGACAGGAACAGGGTATTTAGCTCAGGTATAGCTCTTCATTCAAAAACAGCATAAGGATTAACTCAGAGTCTTAGAGTTATTGACATGTAATCAGTGATTTGTTAAAGAAAAGATCATTCATTCCATCCAAGATTCTCTATGCACTTTACAAATATTAATGAATTAAAGTCCTACAGCCCCTTCATATGGGAAGCCAGTAGTATCGTCTGCACTTTATAAATTGCTGTAGTATGAGACACAGATGGGTAAGGATGCACAGAGAGACTGTGGCAAAGCCAAAGTTAAAGGCAAATCAGCAAATGCCTAAAACTCTACCTTAAGCACATTCTGCTGACTGGGAATTGAAATGGGATCAGCACAGTGGTATCAGATGGAACAAGGTGTGAGAAGCTTAGGTTTCAAACTTGATGGTGACTTGGATCAAATCCTTTCACATAGGGCAAAGTGAAGTAAGAATCCCTTCTTAGGTTCAAACTCAGACTCAGCCTAGGCCCACAGGGATAAGCAATCTCCTTACAAGACCAGGGGAAATCTTGCATTGTGTAAGGACTTCCCTGTCACTGAGAAGATAATTTATTGGGTTGTTTGGGAATGGAAGGAGAGGGGTTTGTGGAGCTTCCTTGCAGCCTCCTAGCCATCTTTAAATAAAGCTTAATTCTTGATTGTACAAAGGTAAAGTGCAAAAACTGTATTTTACATGTTCTCTTTGTTTCTAATATGCCATTTCCATAAGGGGACTCCCTTGTTTGTCTAACAGTCGGGATTCATTAGGCCTTTTATGATGATTCTCTCTGGTGTGCAGATATGTGATGAATCTCAGATGTTTAAATAGAATATAACAGTGCTCCATTGACCTCTCCAAGTACAGTTGGAGGGAGAGAAAGGTAATTTTCTCAAAGAAATGTTAAAAATGTGTCTCCATGATAACACAGATGCAGAGGATAAAGAATCTCCAGAGGGATTAAAAAGTTTAGATTAATTTGGAAGAAGGCCACATTGTGTAAAATCTGGTTAGTGTGGGCCTTTCCAATTCTACGCCATATAAACAAACCCATTTAAACTAGATTTGCTAAAAGGAATGTAACAAAAGAAAAAAATACTGGTTGTAACTCAAATGACTTCTGGTTCTGTATTCTTTTCTGACCGACTAAAAAACAAACTAATGTACAGTATATTAGAGCTACAGCTCATGTAGTTTGCTGCATGATTCACACTGCTTGAAAATTGAGTAATTTAAGTAAAGGGATTTTTGGCCCTGCAAGCAAGCTTTAAATATTCAGCAAAGGTATGTCTGGGTGGTACATGAGTATACTTATCACTCCTGAAGCAGACAGTTACCTACAGGCCTTTGACAGAGCTAGTACTGACAGAAGAGCAGAGTCTCCTTCATCTTAGCAGGAAACCCTACTACTTTGATGCACAGATCCCAGATTCACTCTTTTTGCGGGAATGTGTGCTTTGTGAAAAAATGAGAGAGAGATTGAAAAAGAGAAGAGATAGAATCTTTGCTCAGGATCTTATTCCAATGTCTTCTGTCACACATCTCACCCCTGACACTAGATGGGACTACTTGAGCAGCAAATTATTACTGAGCATGCAGATCTTTGGTGAAAGCTAGGCCTTAATATTTCCTCACCAAAGGCCAGATTCTGCCACCTCTAGTCATGCTCAATAAGCCCTTACTCTCTGAGTAGATGCTCTTAAATCAGTGGCCTGACCCCATACTGGCTGCACATAAACATTCAGTTCTAGCAGGGGAAAATTTCCACCACCAGAAATGAATCCTTTAAAGGAAGCAGTACAGGTGTTTGGTCTCCAACCACCCCCTCTCCCCTGCTCCTTGCTCCTTCCCAAGATCGAGATGATCCCAATTTGGGGAAAGTGTTGGGCTGCTCCAGTCCATGGCTGCTCCCGTGCATGGCAAAGCCCCTGTCTGCTTGTCATACGAGAAACTCTGATGTTAGTGCCTGGCCACTGAGAGAAGGGAGTAGCACAGCAAAGCCCCTGCCTGTTTCTAATATTGGGAACTCCAGAATGAGATACAGGTGGGAAGCAGAAGACAGCTGCTCCTCTCTCCCTCATGGTCTACACGAGGCGTGGGAGCAGCAGCCCTGCCCCCACACCTTCTCCATACCAGGGGACCCTGATCTGGGGAGGGCATGGGAGCCTCTCCCCCAGCTCCAACCTCCTTGTCCCCAGCAGGAGTTAAGCTGAGGGAAAGCATGCCTATGTTCATTCTCCCAGGAGAAACTCTCCCAGAAGTGATTCCTACCTTGTTGTTGTCAGGCTATTTTTAACCTGGAGCAGCCATTTTCACTCTGGGAGAACATCTACACACTTTTGGTTTCTACCAGGAGAACAGCAATTATCCTGGTACAAACTGAACCATCTGAGGGAGGAAGACACAATCTGAAATCTTATGAACCGATAATACCGAACTGCAAATGAGAAGTGGAAAAGGGAAGCTGTCAGCCACCAGTACGGCTCCTAGGTATATTAAGGGGTTTTGGAGGACTGCGGTCTAATTAAAATCTGCTAAACTGAAATAGCCTTAAAATAACACATCTGGCAAAATGGCAGGCCCCTAAGAGTACTGCATCCAGTATTGTCACCAAATCATAAGTCACTGGGTATGAGAGATACTTTACTATCCTGGACCTGAGCAGACAAGGCTTTCCAACTGCTACCCTCCTCTTTGGCACGTGTGGTGAGAGCACCTCCTATTATTTCAGGGTTTTTTTCACTGTATAGATCTATTTTAGGAGTACATGTGGCAGCTGAATGAACTGAAAAGAATATAATGTATTGCCTAATCTTTCCCATATATATATTCAGAAAAGACCAGGGAAATGCAGACATCAGCACCCTACACATGTATTGAATGCCTGCTCTGACATGTGCTGATTGATTAGTACATATCAGAGCAGACTCAATTAATTGCATGCTAATTAGCATGCTCCAATAGCCTTGGCATCATGTATTGAACATCCCCATGCTTCAAAATGGTAGTGGGGGGTACTTTAGTTAAAGCAAATGAACTTTAGTTAAAGCACCCCCACTGCCATTTTGAAGCATGGAACACTGAATACACAAGATGCTGCAAGAGCCACTCTAATTAAAGCACCCCCCTCCGCACCCCAGAGCACATGTAAAGACGCCCCTTGGGATGGACTGCGGTGTCTCTTTCACACCACAGAACAGCAATACACAACAGTTTAGAATATGAAATGAAGAAAAACATCCTATTCATCTGGAAATGTAGGCCATTTGTACATGCCATGGGGGTTTACTTTGGTTTAATTCTCCCTAAATTGAAGCAGTGGGTTTTTAAAAACACCACTTCAATTTAGGGCAAAGTAAACCCCTGTGGTGTGTACACAAGGGTTGGGCCCAAACCTTACATGCCTCTCCAGTGGCAGGCAGGGAGGGCGAGCTGCCAGCACACCAAGTGGTCTCTGAGCTGTGGTGGGGGTGGGGGCTGGTGCTTCCCTCCACACCGCCAGGCAGTACCAACCCGCAGGCACATGGCCTGGGCAATCCTAGGGTTGCCACATTTTTTTTTTCCTTCAGCAGAGCCTACCTGCACGGGCTGCCTGCATGGGCTGCCTGCACACGCTTGAGCTGCACAGGGCCCAGTGCTTCCCTCCGCAGCTGTAAGGCAGCAAACTAAAACACCTTGGGCATGTTTTATTTTTCTGAAGCCCAAAGTCATTTAACACACATTATGCCACCAACATGTGTAAACAGCTGCACCATTAAAGCGCATTACACTGCTGACATGTGTAAACATCTGCACCATTAAAGCAGTGCAAAAGGGCATTAAGCTGCTTTAAAAGCCGATTTTGTGGTGTGTACAAATGCACATAGATAGGGTTTAGTTAGGCTGCATAATAAAAAGGCAAATTTAACCTTAACTGAAAAAAGAGGGCCTAGCATCTCTTTTCTTGCAGGAGATACTATGAGATCTTCTGGATATGATGTTACATAAGGCTTACATGACTGTGTTATGACTGTGATCTCATAGCTGTAAATTATAGCTTTTGGGAAGTCTGACTTACACAGCTAATAAGTAGACAGCTGATATTAGATTATTTGCATGCTACAGCACTAATGTCTATAATGCCCTGATTTTTTTTAAAGTAATAACCAAGATCAATCAACTGATATACTAGTCTCACACACGTCTTGAAGTGTCTGCAACTAAAAAAAAAATGTATATCTACATTTGTGTACCTTTCTACATAAATAAAAAGGACAAATTCTGTTCTCTTTGGAGTTACTCCACGTTTACAGAGATGTAACTAGGAACAGAAATTTGGCCAAAAAGTTTATAGCATTACAAAAATTAATTCAAAATGTGGAACTTCTTGTGGTCAGTTTTTGTTCTTTGAATATTATGTATGGACCTTTGCTTGTTGACATACCCCCCTCTGCACATTCATGAAAACAAGATGTTCTCTAGCCACTTAAACTTTCCTAGTAAAACAGATTTAAATAAATGCTTCACATAATTTCAAAACCAGATGTTACATAGTAAAAACGCATGTCTGCCAAAGAAATAGCCAAGGTCTCGTCACTAGTGCTCAGAATTTTCTGTTTGCAGCTTCATTTTGCCATCAGCAGTGAATGAAAAGAGAATAATTATTATACTGTAAAATTTTACTTCAATACTGATTTTTTTAATTATGTGATATTCTGAGAAGTTGACGGAAAGAAGTTAGAGTTTTACAAACAACCTTAACTTTGTCCTTCCCCCACCACTGGTATCTAGGTCCACTTTACATGTATATTATATCCATACATCATTATCTTCAATAGAAGGAAGATATTCCCATTATGTTATCCCACATAGCAGCTTCTTCAGAGGCTTCTGTCCTCCGTGTAGACATAGCTTAATACAGACATAGCTTGAGTTAAATTACCATTGGGTGATGTTAGTTTAAGATGCATCCACTTCTTTCCCAGACCCAAAGAAAGGTACCTTATGTCCAAATGTTTGTCTAAAATTGCTGCCAGCTATGCAGGTGGTCCAATAAAAGATATTACCCCCCAAAATTCTGATGTTTCCATTTGAAGCTATGTAGACTGAAACCAAAGAAAATGCTTGTGACAACCTTTGCAAAAAGAAATAGTGGTGAGATTACCTTACTTTAAAGCAAGACATAAAACAATACTTTGATTTGCCTTCCAATAAAAAAGCCTAACAAAAATGCAAATAGGCTTTAGACTGCTAAGATAGCCTCCTCTGTGAAAAATGCTAACAAGAAGGCCTTCAAGCCCCGTAAACATGTTGCAAACTGCACATGCCACATAACTAAGGACTGTAATTTTTTGCCTCAGGCTCCCACATTTAACAAAGGGAAACAGTGCTTTCAACAAAAGATGCTATTCTAGTTATGTGCCCTTTTACCCTGTCAGAGAAACAGCTGGTCTAAAGTTGCAACTAATTTGTATCATGTCTGCGCTAAGAGTCAGTCTCCGTTTGGATAAAACTTTCAAAGTTAGGCTTAATACTGGATGATGGATGGCAGCTTTCCCCATTCCAAAATATTTTTTAAAAAACTACAAAATATTAAAAATACAAGTGGCCAGCTTTGGTATGTTTCATATCATAAATATTTATTGTATTATTTTTGATGTATAAGCTGCAGTTAAAGCTTCTCACTCTTCCCCTTTAGGAATGTCAGTTGAGCTGGTTTGAAGCTGTCTGACAAGTAAATGGAGCTTGCAATAAAGACATGTGGATACCAAGTGTAGTGGAAAAGAATTTTCCTCCAAAAATCATTTGCCTCAGGTAATTCCTTCCAATTTGGGGCATCTTCTCTTCTAAGACAAATGTTGGTTTGGCCTGCAGGGAATCTTAAGGCTTCCTAGGGTCAACGCTCCAGCAACACAGGGAAACGTAGAGTTACTTCGAAAAGAACCCAGTTCTTAGCAAACCACTAAATGTAATTTACTCTTACTTTAAGGACCTTGAAACACAGTACCCTGAAAGTTGTGAAGGGACTTTAATGAAAGTGAGCGTCAGTCCCAAATATTTTAACAACTTTCACTCATGTCAGACAGTGCTGCCAAATCAGGGCCTTCATGGAAAACTGACATGCCTAAAGTTACAAGATAAGTTCAAGAGATTTTTCCTTCAAATTGAGTTCAGCTAAATATTTAAATATTGGCACACACATTTGAGGTCACTATCTAAACCACCCGTATATACAAAACTAGGTTGGAAATGTACTAAGAAAAGACTTTTCTTTTGAGATTTCTGGTGTATTTGGCATCCACTTACAGCATCTTTCATCCAGGGATCTGAAAAACTTTTTAAAATCTCCCTAAAGTCTCACATCTTGTGAGGTAAGAAAATATTGCTTTTTCAATTCCACATGTAATGATGATGATGATCATAATCATACTTAACACATAGTTGCATTCTCAACACGCTCCACAAACATAAATTGCCAGTGGTTTGATGGGAGGTTCCAACAGGAAACATGAGCATTAGAGTGACAGAGAGGTTACAATGACAATCTATAGAATAGAAATTAGGAGTCAGTAGCAGAAATGGAGGGTAAAGCACAAAAATCCTAACTCCTAACCCACTGGTCTAATGCCTCTTAAATGTTTTCTGCCTTAGAAGAGAAAGCTAGCTAGTAGGGGTGTGCGAAGGGACAGTAATTGATTCAGATTCAGATTTGGCCCAATTCGGAGGACAGTGATTCAATTCACTGATTCAGATCACTGTCCTGATTTGATTTGGCCAAATCTGAACCTGAAGATTCAATCCTGATTCAGAGAATCAGAGATTTAGCCATAGACACAGCTTTATATATTATTTCTACATACCTTGAGGTACCAGGCACAGCTTGTGAATGCCAAGATGGTGGAGCAGATGAAGCGTTACACAGGAGCCCAGCCCCCCCCCCCCCCCCCTTGGGGTAAAGGTGCGGGGGGACCCCTCCCTTGCGCGCTCAGTGGCGGACCTGGAATTGGACTGGAAGTACTTTTGGCCCACTACCAGGTCTGCCACCAGGTGTGCAGGGGACCCCCCCATGCTCCCATGGGTTGCTCCATCTGCCCCACCATTTCAGCATTCACGAGCTGCACCTGGTACCTCAAGGTATGTAGAAAAAACATATAAAGCTGTGTCTATGGCTGAATCGTCGAATCTCTCCAAATCTCTCTGAATCGAATCAGAGGCTTCCAATTTGATTTGGAGAGATTAATGGGTCTCCTGATTCTATTCAAATTCAGAGATTCGTCCGTTGAATCGGGCTGAATCTCCTACGAATTGAATCAGCGACCGAAGCTTCGCACAGCCCTACTAGCTAGCCGTGTTAGTCTGAAGCAGGCAGAATGTAGGGCAGGGTGGCTGGCACCTTAGGGCACTTTTACATGTGCTCCAATGCGTTCCAATCACTAATCAGACCACTCCAGCATGCTTCTGTGTCTCGTGTATAAAGCATCCCAGATTTCAAAATGGCGCTGGGGCACTTTAACTAAAGCTCATCAAATGAGCTTTAGTTAAAGCACCCCTGCAGCCATTTTGAAATGTGGGATGCCGAATACATGAGATGCTGCAGGTTTTTTAATTAGAGCAACTCCTGAGAGCCACTCTAATTAAAACACCTCCTCCCCCTCCAAATGGAGCATGTGTATAGGCACCTTTAGAAATGAACTCATACAGAATTACATCAGCTTTTGTAGGCAACATAGCATCTGGTGAAGTAGGCTATTGCCTATGAAAGCTTATGCATTTCTGGATGAGTTAGTCTCTGGGGTGCCACCCTGCCCTGCCCTAGGAGGTCAGGATAGCATAGAAGACAACACTGCAAAATTTGCTAGGGATTCTTTGCCTGCTAAAGATAGCCACAGTTCTGCACGCTCCTGCCACATTCTCTCCAGGTAGCTGTCTCTGTTCTCCACCTGATACAAACGTGCAGATAACCTTCACTCGCTTTGTGTGGAGTGTCCTTATCTCTCTTCATTATGCTTATTCAGAATTTTTTTCTGTTTTATCTTTAAATCTCATCTTTCCAAATAGAGCTGTAACAGAAGGAGATTTCTCTTCAGTTAGTGCATCAACTTTACAATTTCTTGGTGGTATCATTCCTGAAAAAAAATTTTGCCCACATTTTTGGACTTTGGCTTACTTGTTTTAGGTCATCCTTAAAGGAGCCAAAACTCTATGCATTAAATTCTGGTTAATTCACCTAAACTTTTCCCCTATAATTTAATTTATTGTACTTATTCTGCATCAGTTTCCCCCCACAACTTCCACTAATTGATCACTTCTGGAGGATTCAATATAATTTTCATTCCCACTGGAGTGGCAAGTTAACCAGAGTTTACCGAACATTCAAACAACGCTCCAGATTTCTTTCTTTCAGCTGGTTACTTCCTTACGTCTTTAATGCAGCAAGTAAAAATTTTCCACCACAAGTAAGCGGGTTCACTGACCACTGAAAGGTATCACATTTCCATGGGATTATGCTCTGCATCGGGACAAATAATGATATCACTTCCTGAGCTCACTCCTCTGGTTTTCAACTAAACAAAATTCTGAGCACTCTACACATGCTCCTCTCAAAAAACCCCCAAAAGTAACACCACACAAAACACCACCAAGTTCTCATATAAAACAAAACATTTTTAGAGAAAAACTATATATAGAGCCTCTGAATGGGATAGAGGTCACATGTGAAGTCATAGATTCTATAGGGACGCTCAGTCTCTGGAACAACTGGTTGATGGGAATGATTTTTTCAATACCTGGTATTCTGAAGAGCTGGAGTTCAAACTGGTGCTGTACCTCAGCACCAGTGAGGGCATGAAAAGGTGTTTTTACACCAGCCATGTGCTATCCAAATCACGGACTGCTTTAGGGGACTAAATAATGTCTTCTCTGCATAGTAGACTCAGAGGCCACTCTACCTTATATCTGCTTTGCCACCCAGAATGCATGTAGCACAGAGCATTACAAGCATGCTCTAACATACTCCTGATGTATTTTTAGCCTTTTCAGGTCCACCCCTCACTTGTGAAAATGGGAGCAAAATGACCTTTTATTTCAACCCTATAATGTTCTTGCATCAGGATAATTTTCTTAGGGTCAATTATAGCTTTTATTTTGTCCCCGATGTACTACCTGGGTCGCAGCAAAAATGTAACCCATAGGCTTTGCAATTTATTTCAAGCACAGGCATTAGTGGTTAGTTTCAGACAGGGCTCCCTATGGCTCCAAGAGATACGTTTCAGGAGCTCCAATGATTTGCCGTAACATTTTTGCTGAACCAATAAATCTTTAGTGGGCAGCCAGCCTTGCACTCTGAACTCATCCTGTAACATATTTTGGAAATAGACCTGAACCAAACCTTATGATTCTCTACCAAACACAGCATCTAAATTTCATTTCAGATTAGAATTTCCCAAACTCTCTAATACTGGTGTTGTCAACTGGGGGTACTTTGAAAGGTCCCAGGGGGTACGCAGAGGCAGGCAGGAACAGAGTGCCACCAGCCCACGCTGCTGCCTCACAGGAGCAGGGCTGGGGTGGGGCGAGAACAGGGCCGCACAGACACTGCGCTGCTGCCACTCGCCATGCCCCCGTTCTATGTCCAGCCACTCATCACCCCCCCACCCTGCTCCATGTCTGGACGTTCACCCCCTCCCCCTGCACTCCATGTCTGCCTGCTCATCACCCCTCCCAGGGGTACACTTACTAAAAAGGGGATTGCTGGGGGTACACTTTTTAAAAACAGTTGAAAACCCCTGCTCTAATAAATCATTTAAAAAAAAATCTAATTTTGAGAAATAATCCGTTTAGTAGCTCTGGCCAATGAAAAGAGCAGTGGGAGTCCACAAGAGATTCAGTAATAAGATGTAAATTACGTTTTGCAAAGGGTCCAAGCTCCTGTAAGGCAGATAATATATAATTACTCTGCTAGTTAAGATCCTAAGAGCTTCACATCAATTGTTTTGCCCCCAGTATACAGTCCTATCCTTAATTAGGTCTCCAGGGGTAAACAGGAGTTACTTGGGACACCATTTTAACTTATAGTATGGGACTCTATCAAAAGCAGCTTTGAGACTAAAGACACCAAGTGCAAATGACACTGTCTATGAAATTGTCCACATTCTTAGAAATATTTTATCTCTTTCTCACTAAGAAAAATATACCTGTTAACAGTGGGAAATGTATAAAGACCATCAAAAATTAAAGAGTCATCTTTTAACACCACTGGCCCATAGAAGAATTTTACGCATTGTAAATATTGTAGATAATTGTTTTTAAAAAAGATAAACTACTATACTGGTTTGTATCATTCACTTTCTCAGCTTATTGAGGAGTAGAATAAACAATGTATTCCACAGCATTTCTCTCCATGTTGTGAAAGATATACTTCCTGCCTTCTTTTCCACCTGGTCATATTTATAACAAGAAAGAGCAAGTTAAGTAGAGTATATATATATATATATTACAAGAGTATATTACAAGATTTTGCTTCCCTACAGAATTTTCTATATCTTTGATATGATAAGTGCTGGGTAAAAATGGGGTTTACAATAAAATACCATGGATGGAAACAGATATTGCCTTATGTCACATTTGTGCCACCATAAAGCCCTTCCCCACTCAGCCAGATCCATGCCCCGTGATTGCAAGAGATAGGCTGAATGGGGAAATCACATTGCCCTTGCCCTGTACCATCCAGGGTAGGACAAGAAGCAATGTGTGTTTTGCCCATTTAAGTGGATCCACTGTCCTGCTGAGGCATCTCTTTAGTATGAGGAATGATTAATAACATCATACAAGGTTAACTTTTGTCTCATCTCATGATTTGGTAAATAATCTACTTGTGTCATTCTGAATTCTACATGGCAGGAAATTCAACTGTAGCTGACACAACACACAGGATATATAGCATTATGTAATCCCATTGTAAAATTTATCATGGAGACCTATTTCTCTACTGATAAAGTAGCTACTATTTCTCTGTAAAGGTGACACTTTGTTGAACCAGAAATGTTTTGCAGAAACATCTTGGATTCAATAAACTATCATCAAACCACAGAAAGAATTCCAAAGGAACCCAACCTGCCAGGCAGGTCTACTTAGGAAACCTGCTTTGTTTCCTGAGAAAGCCTTAACTTTCAGGGAGAGAAGTTCTAGGGCAGTGGTTCTCAACCTTTTTTGTACCAGGACCCATTTATAAACATTGATGGCCAGTCCCAACCCAGGGCCCCTCACTCCTGACCTGCTGCCTCCCACCCCCAGGCCCCAGCCCCCCCAGTGTGTGGGACAGGGGGCTGGGTGTGTGGCTCATGGGGAGGCCCCAAGCAGCCCCTTGCCAGCTGGGACTCTGCCAGCCTGCAAGGGAAAAGCCACAGTCTCCCACATTTTTCTCCTTTAAAGAATCATTTTTAAGTTTGTTTGCAACCTTTTCATATATTCTTGTGACCCACTTGTGGTCATGACTCATGGATGGAGAAACGCTGCTCTAAGGCATCCCCCTAATACAATATGTCCCAGGTCAGAGGCCCCAAATTTCTAGGGTTTCTTATTTCAGAGAAATCAGTCATTTGGACTGCTCTAAGTCAGGGGCCTCAAGGTTCCCAGGCTGTTGAGCTGGCTAGGACTCTCAAAGCCCTGGCAACTCTGGTTCTTATTGAAGTGTGACTCCCCTCTCTGCTGCAGGGACTTGGAAGCACTAAGAACCTACCTTAAGCCAGAGGTCGCAGACCTTGTCAGTTCCTTGCCACACAGTCAGGAAAATTTGGGGGCTCCTTGAACTTTCTGGCCTTGTACCAGACAGGTAGGAACTTGACAGCCTAACAAAGATTGGCTCAAGAGTTGAGGCTCCTGGCTCTGCCACAATGTGTATAGAAGCCATTGAAGTCCTAATTTGACTTGTGCCTCTGGAGACTTTCACATTCCTGGCTGCAGATCCAGAAGCATGGAAGTGCCGGGATGATCCACACCTCCAGCACCATAATGCAGACTGCCACTTCATCAGAGCCATGGGTTTTCAGATAACCAGGTCCCAGTGCTGCCAGTCTCCCTTGTGCATAGCCCTGCAGGGAGCACAGACCTGAGGAGCCACCGTATTTGTTGATTCACATTGATGGTCTTAACAGTTTCATTGCTGCTAGTTGCCCAGCTGGGGACTAGAAAGCATATTTCACTTCAGTATTTTTCTGCATTTTGTAAATTCTAGTTTTGTCCAGAATCAGAATGAAACCAAATTTTGTAATATCAAAATTTCCCACAAACTGGAAATCCCAAATTCTGGCAAGCTGTAATCTTGGATATGGCTGTAGAGTCCACAGGATTGCAGAGAAAGTCTGAAATAGTGTGTCTAAGCCTTGCAAGTTGTAAATATTTAGTAAACATGGTTATCTGGACCCCAACATGCCCATACGGCTCCTTCATAGTATATTTCTTGTGAAAAGACCACAAGATGCAGTAGGAGTTTAAAAATGACAAAACCTTATTTGCATGATTTAGTAGTAACAGCAGGCTCAGGAAATAACAATCTTAGAGAAAACCTTTCTAAGGTCAAAGAAATATACACAGGTCTGAGAAAAGTTCCCCGTCCCCAAAAATAATGTACTGCAAAATTCAAGTATTTCATACAGTCCTTTAAACCTCTGTTGTTTCATCACCTAGTAACACTGACAAAAACAGTCTGCAGTAGTATCTCCAGTCACGTGCAAGTGAAAGAACTGACCGTACGCCCACTAGAGTCCGAAGGACTTTCAATGGGCTTTCAATTAGCCCTGAAGAAAGCATATAAAAAACAGAGCAACCACAACTTTAATCTGTCTCACCTGAAGGAAATCTGATGTACAGTCGTGGACCTTTCTGTCACACACCAGCTCTAAGGGATGAATTTGAAGTGACAACTTGGAAGGCAATCACTGTAAAGAAATGAGAGAGAGAAATGTTTAGCAAGAATGTCTTTTTTGTGAAGAATGCAAATACCATTTCAATGCATTTTTTTTTTAAAAAGGAGTGTCTTAGTAGCAAACACTATTGAGATTTTTAAAACAGAACATTGTATTACCAGATTAAAAGAAAAGTCTGTGATCCCTGTAACAACTTGGATACTACTACTGGCAGAATGGTTAAGATAATCTCATTATAAAGAGAACAATTATTTAGGCTGTCCTCAAAGCATAGATTGATTCATAGATTTATAGATTGTAAGGCTGGAAGGGACCTTGGAAGATCATCAGGTCCAGTCCCCTGCACCAGGCAGGAAAAGGCAAGTTCAAGCAGGCATGTAAGTCCAAGCAATGGAACAAAAATGAGGATACCAGGGAACATACAACAACAATGAACTCTATTAGAACAGCAGACCAGTCTTCTAGGATGATGGTGGAAACCCATCATTTGAATAATTCAAAACTGAACACAACAAATTTAGAAAGCCTCTGTCAGAAAATGGTACTCTGCTTGTGAGCGGAAATAAAGAAAATGACCTGGAAGGGAGATTTTGAAAGACATGAAAGAAAGTGTTATGTAGCCCACACCTATTAGAAATCAGTGGTATCTGTACAACTAATTCCTTTTGAAAATCTCCTCTCTAAGAAGCATTTCTCTTTGTCAGTCTGTAGGACTACCATGTTCATCTTGCATAAAATTCTGCTAAATGCTGACTTCCATCAACTTAGATACAAAGTATGCATCCAGCAAAGCAGTTCTAAAAGATCTTTGTGTATCCAGATGGCTCTATACCATAGAAAATACTACACGTTTTCAAAGAGCCTACCTGGAACACCATCTAAGGGTGCCTATATATGTGCAGGGAGGCTGCTCCGAGGCACTGTAATTACAGCACATGGGAGCAGACTCCAGTGTCACGTGTATCAGTGTCCCCACACTGAAAATTGGCAGCAGGGGCACTTTAACTAAAGCTCATTCAACAAGCCTTAAAACGCCCCTGCCGCCATTTTTCAGCACCCTTAGAGCCACTCTAATTAAAACACCATCACCGCCCCCCCTCCCCCACTCCTGGAGCACATCTATAAGAGTCTTGCACCTCCGTGTACAGCATAACATCCAGTGGCTTATGCAGTACTCAAAATAAATGGACTATTTAAGATTACTGCAACCTAGTAACATTTTGAATGCCTCAATGCTAGTTAGTGTTTATTCACAGAGTAGTCCCACTGACTTCATGAGACCTTTCATATGAATTACTGTTTCCAACTTGAATACATTTTTCACAAATCTGGCCCTTAGCTTTCACAGACTCATGCCGAAGATTCATGGTACCCATATTTTGGGTTCCACATAGTCTGTGGCATCTCAACCTATTGCATGCTGTTAATCACAGCACTTTGGTAAGAGTATTCTCAGTGATCAAAATCTAAAAGATGGCTTGATTCTGATCTTGTTTACATTGGCTGGATTTAGCCAAATTAGTCCTTATTTACAGTGAAAGCAGAAGCAGGCCCTATCTCTAAACAGAACTGTGTCTCTTGTACACAGTATAATTCTTTCCAAGCTGATGGGCTCATTCATGCATTTTTGCCACTCTGACATGTTCAGTTTGGTTACCTCTTTCCAGTTTCTCCACTTGGCTCTCAACAGTAAATGTTCATGAGGGCAGTCACAACATTTTAAGGCTGTGGACCAGACTGACCCAGCTTGGATCAGAGGTGGGTGGACAGTAGGAACCAGCCACTACTGCTACTTTTCCCGGGGGCAGTTAAAGAAAGCAAGTGCTGCCAAAACCCTCTCCACCAAATGTCACTGAAGCCCCAAGTCCATGAGCTGACTCAAATGGCTCCACAGGCTTAATCCAGCCTGCAGACCACAGGCTACCTTCCCCTGGCTTATAATGATTATTCAGATTCTTGTTGACATTCAGATCATGCAGTAGAAAACTTTATGGGTCCATAGGGAACACTGTACTTCAAACCATACTATGTTTCTTGCAGGCTCTTCTCAAGAATGTTAACTATGAGCACAGAGCCATGAAAACCTGCCATTTTGTTTTTCACACTGCTAACAATATCCACAGGGTCCCATGTTGCCATTTTTGGTTGGCATTCAACATTATCCTGAAAATGATCTCTTGGAACAGCTTAATGAAGTGTAAATTCAAGAACCCTAGAGCCTAAATTTGAATAATGTCGTGGTCCGAGCTGGAAATCAACTTCATGGTTTGATCCTTCTGGAGAGCCAAATTGTCAACTAATGGAAAGTGACATCATTCCATTGACTTAAATAAAAATAATACTTACCTTTTCTACAGTTCTTTTCATCAATAGCTTTCAGCAGCTTGCAAAGGAGGTAAATATCATTATCGCTAATACATACGGGTAGAAATCAAGTCACAGAGAGGTCACACAATAATAGAGGCACACAAAATAATTTTGGGCCCATTATAAGCTCCATTATAAGTATGGTAAGTTTCCCAAAATGTGTTTTCAGTTGTCACAAAGCTATTCATGAATTTGGGTCCAATCCATCAAATAGTTTTGACTGATAAAAAAATACAGAGCTAATTTCTCAAAGCTGCTGGTTGCTGGTGTCCCTTTTCTTTTTATCCAATAGCCCTGTTAGTTAAGGGCTCCTCCCCTAGGTGGGAAACCTGGGTTTAATTCCCTTCACTTCCTAAGAGGATTTCATCCAACATCGCTCAAAGTATGCCTTAGCCATCATAGTATAAGGTACTTTTAGGGGAGGGGGAGGGGCAGGGGGGTGTTCACACCGCCTCTTGTTGATGCCGTTCTTCTTTGTGCAAGTAATTAAACCTACTCTGGAGCAGGATCTCCCAATCCATGTGCTTCATCTCCTAGATGAATGGTCTAGCAAAAAAATTAAAGTAGTTCTCTTGATCACTCTCTTGTATAAGGAATATTAAAGTATTTCATACAAATGAGAAGTGCTCCGATCCATGAAGGGTTCATGGAGTCATCACCCCACCCCCTAGAACCATGGAAGCTGGTGGTTAGGATCCCCACTAAGAAAGAGAACATCTGAGTTCCAGTCACTGGTCCAGTAACGTTTAATTATTTATGAAAAGTGGAATAGGAGAGACGAAGAGTTCACAGCACCATATTTAAAGCACGCTCATAGAAGTGGGAGATGCCAGTTCAAATCCTCTCAAGTAGGAGAAAACCCAGGAATCCCAGCCTCCTTCACCACTCTTGGATGAAAGAGGCACTCCTCCTCCAACAGTTTTCTGAATTTAGCATTTCATTTCCTTTGCTTTTCCTACAAAATGCCCAAACCAAAATGAATTATAGGTCACACAGAATGACTTTATCAGGAGGTGTTTGCTGTTTTGCCACATTCCACTCTCCTCCCCAAATTTCTGATTCAGTTCAATTCAAATTTCTTTTTTGGCATTCCAGCTCAGAAGCCAACCTGAAAAATCAGACTGCTGTTAGAGCCAGGCCTCTGTTAGAGCCAGGAACAGGAGCCAGGTATCCAGCATCCCTCACCCAACAGAGCTCTGTCAGTTTCCACCAGCTGCTGGTTTAGTCCACATGCCTGACCCTGAGCTCATTTCATCAGTTTTAACACTGATGGAACTCCATTGACTTCAAAGGATTTATGCTGCTGAGATCAGATTTACAACCTTTTCCTTTAAATCACAAAAAACTTGAGTGGTTCTTGAATGGAGATCTCATTCTAGTTAAGGCTGGACATCTCCCCTGTGAACTTCTAATAGTCTAGTGCTGCCAGTGTTGGCTCTTTTGCAAATTATTTTTTTCACTTAGTCGAGAGAATGAGAGCAGGAAACCATCTTTAAATAACCAGTCTAGGTAAGGTATTTCTTTGTTTATCCAGTTCTTCCAGATTTCTTTTTCTCTCTCCAATTTTTATGGCTGGATTGCCATGTAGTTTATTTATATAGGAAGACATAACAGCGGGAGGATTTAAATAAAACATTCCAAGTTTTCTTCACATGTTCAATCATTTTCAACAAAGGAAGCTTTTTATTATAATATTTGGCAAATAGGAGTTGCCGAATGAAAAGCAGGGTAGGGGCATCATTTCGTCTAATCCATTGCTACCCAAACAGGTACCTGAGAGGTTAGTTTATTTTATTAAGAAGCTTTCTTTAACAGTTCACCTCTCTACTTAGAAAGAGTTTCTTAACATGCAAAAATTATAACTGATATATAGAAAACCTGCAAATCAATACAGATCTGATTTTGGTGAAGCACTTAAGCCCACACTTAAATCCTTTTGCTTTCAAATTTAGCACATGCTTAAATGGACCTAACCAAGACAATATTTCTTCAACCTCTTTTGGCTGTATTAAGGAAAACATTACTTCAGATACTTTAATAATTTAATATTTAGTAATTTTTGTTATTTATATTGCAATTACACCCCAGAATCCCATTCATGGACCAGAGTGTCCACATAATAGATGGCTGAACAAACAGATGGTCCTCATGGCAAAGAGCAGACACGCTATGTAGGACAGATACGATACTACACCAGAGACATTTCAGAACCAAAGATCATTTTCTGCCAACTTCGTAAGTGACTGAAGAGTCTGAACTGAAGTCCCACCACAACCTCAACTAAAGTACAGTACTTTTACTGTGGTCCTGTAACCACTGGAACACAGCTCACAGGAGTTTAATTAAATGAATGCCTTCTTCAAAAACTCCTGCCTGTTTGTCAGTGCCAGTTTACCAAGGTCATAAAACACTGAGGCCATTACTGCTTGGTCCTTCTGCAGGTTGATGAAGAATAATTAAATGATGCAGAAAAATACCAGGGGCTATTCATGCCTGCTGAATGTGGGATGTAGGAAGGAACTGTTTTGGCCAGTATTATTTTCTATATGAACTACCCCTTACGAGGCCACACAGGCTACCTAATGGAAACCATAGATTATCATCGCAATAGCATTCCAGCTGTATTCAGCATCTGGACATGGAGAGGGAGGAAGGAACTTTAAGTATTCTCAGGGCCCCAAAACTTCCATCTGAGGAGCAGCAGCTGCCATGTACTGAAGATCTCCTCAGGAGAAATAAGAAAAAAATCCTCCCCCAGTAGCCTCTCCTTGAAGTCTCAAGCCAGGAGTAGTTTCTGCACATACATTCATCTGCTCATAAGCGAGACCACTTTTGCCCTATTCTTAAGCCTTGAGGCCTGGCAGTCTGCATAACATTCCTCTGGGACTGGCCTCCACAGTATGTAAGAGTGACCACTTCTAGCAGAGACTCTTCAGTATCCAGATCTCTGCATCAGAATACCACCAAGTCCTTTGTAGGCAGAGCCTTCCACATGGAAACAGACTGTGTGGTGGAAGGATTTGCCCAATAGAAATTAGCACCATTCGTGTGATGATTACATTAGTCCTACTAGCCCGTGCATAAAGCAGGGGGACAAGCTAGTTGTGTTCGCAGGACAATCAAAGTCACAGGTAAAAATAAGTAATATTCAAAGCTCACTACATACAAAAGATGTTAGAAATCTGCCTGACTTTCAGGAAGGCGCAATAACAAAGGGATGACATAGGCAGGAACATCTCTCTCAGCATGTAAATAAGGCACTTCCCTCTTTGGCTTTGTTTCTGCTACTAGTACACAGGACATAGCTTGGTAACCATACAGCAGCATTAACAAGCTGAGGGCCCTTTGCTTCTCTGGCTCTCTCACCCTTTATGTGGGCTTATGTCCATATGCAGTGTTGCACACCTGCCCGGAGCAGGGTCATAGTAAGGCCTGTGCTTTAGCGGAAGTCAATGTTTGAACTCCCATTGATGTCACTGGGAGCAAGGTCAGGCCAACCCTGTTCAAGAGCAGCCACATGCTCCTGTGAAATCATGTCTTCCCAGCAGAACAGCAGCATGTGCTGCAAGGAGAAGCCAACAAGAGAAGGAATTTCCCTCTCAGATTGGGATCTGGAAGAATAAACATTTTTAAATTAGAAGTCAAAACATGCTATGTTTTGATCTGCAGATCTATGAATTGAGCATAGTTCTTATCCAACATTGGCAGTAGAGAAAGACGCGTCTGCAATCAAAAACCTCCTGGAACAACTAGTTTACTGCTAATAAATGAAATCCAAAATTACTTACAAAGCTACATCTCCCAGATATTCAATCCACTGTCTAACTGCAAAACTGCATTAATGATAGCAAGATGTGGACTTTGTTAGCCCTTTTGGGAAAGCTTTAAGGAATGCTTGTAGTTGTGATCCAGATATTAATATCTATAAAGAATGAATACAGAATGAGGCAGAAAATTGTCACTTCTGCCTAGGAGGCAAATGGAAATTGACTGATCCAAAGCATCATTTGGAAGCACAGAGCATCCTCTGAACTGGCAGATCGTGGAATTTGCTCAAAAATGGGCAAAGAAATGCAACTGAAAGATGAGTCAGTAACATTTAAAAAAGCTTACAATATGTCTTGTTCAGTTGTGATTTATCTTCTGTTTTTATTTAGTTATTGAACATGGCAACATAGCCTGGTTTATGGGTAATGGAAGCTACAACGAACATGAATTCATGTTCTACAAACTTTCAAGGAAAATTAAACAAATATATTTCTAAGAACCATGATCAACAACAATAGTTCCAGTTTTAAAAGAAACTATCTATGAAACATATTGTTCAAAGCTCCCATAAAAATCAGATGGCTTTGGTGAAGAGACCCTTGTGAAAATGGAGGATTTTGCTCAGTGGAATAGGCTAGAATGAACTTTTTCTCTGTTTATTTCACATGCATTTTCCAGCAGAGGTGGATTTAAATCATATTAAGGAGAAGAATGCCATTCAGCTATACAGCAGGTTGAATATAGATCTCTGCAGTTAGTCACACACCGTGGCTCTATAATGAGCTAAAATGAAATTTCAAGTATGAATGGTCCCAGATTTTGCAGTTTTAAATTTGAGACTATTTTCTGGTTCTTTGAGGTTTGTACTCAGTGGCTAACTAGAGACAAATTCAATCTTTGCATATCTGTCTCAGCTGAATAGATTGAACTGATAAGCAAATGAACAGATATTCACTTTTGATTCTGGAAATGCAGCCACATGCCTGCAGTAGCCCAGACCACAAGCCAGGGAAGCAGACAGCTTGAATCTGGAGGGGATCTGGGACAGAAATTCAATAAAGCAATTTAACATAAATCAGTTCAATCTGATACTACATCTATCCAGGTTTATCTTAAACCAGTCTGGGCCATTTTGAAAGCAGTTTATGTGCATTGTACTTCTGTTGTGTTACAGATTTGAACTGGTTTCTGATCACTTGTATCTGTTTACGTGTAATTGCTGTCCCTAGCCAACAAAACTAAGCTCTCTGACTAAGACATGGCCAATAGCAACAGATTTCACCTATCCACATTAATTTTGCATGAGTTTGGTGCAAAACTTTAAACTGCCCCAAGTTTACCTGAAACGATGGAATCCTGAAGTTCTGACGCATGTAGAACTGCCTATGAACTCATAGTGAATTTGGACTAAATAAGGACTTTTACTCTGTGATGCAAGGACTGAGCTTGGTCTCCATACAGTTCTGAATTTCATCATAAACAGTCTCTCATTCATCACAACCCCCAACAGTCTCTTATTCATCGCAACACTGGAATACCAGAGTACCCTGAAAACCTTCAGTCTCTTCCTCCGCTATACATGCTCTTACACCCACCTCACAGTCTGTTTCTTGTCACCTCCACATCCAGCTGCAATACCCCATGGTCTGCTGGGCCCAGTCTCCACATTAATCTGACACATCATTATTTCCTACACTGTTCTTACTGCATTCACCTTGAGGCCAGCTTCCTGTTCACCAAAAACATTTAGAGAAACATGGCAATCACCTTACTGAGAGCATCCTGTTGTGACCATTTTGGATAAGGGCAACAATTTGCAAGTCAGAAAGTAGAAATCAAAAATGAATAAGTGATACACAATAACATTATAACTGGCAATGCTATGAGCATGAAGTAAGAAGGTACAATTTAGCCCGCACTAAGGTAGGTCATCTTAGGTTCTTTTCTACTTGTTTATATGCCTGCACATAAGCATGGAGGCTGCTCTGACACACTATAATTACAGTGCATCAGAGCAGACTTATTAATTTGGGATAAGGAAACTAGTTCAAATGCTATAAGAGCCAACTTAATCAAGTCTGCTGGAGCATAGTAATTACTGCACTCCAGCAGCCCTCCCGGGTCTTGAGTATCAGCATTCCCACACTTAAAAATGATGTTGGGAGCACTTCAACTAAAGCTCATTGAACTAGCTTTAGTTCAAGCACCCCACTGTCATTTTTAAGCATGGGGATTCTGATACATGAGATGTGGTGGCGCTTTAATTAGCTCTCAGAGCTGCTCTAATTAAAGCACTCCCCCCTCCCCATCCCCGGAGCATGTGTAAAAGTGCCTGTAATGTCTGTTAGTATTTCTGTCTGCTAACACACTTTTTCAGGATGTGTGCAACTACGAATAAGCAAACTGGTTCAAATGCTATAAGAGCCAACTTAAATCTTGCCCCAGAAATCACATCAAACCATTTTAGAATCTTAAAAATGTTTGACCAACATTATTTATTTAGTTTAGTAATATTTCATATGCCCTTACCCTTCCCATTTCTGTCTAAGCTGGGAAGAGAATATACCACAATATTGCAAAGATTGCTATTCTCACAGTGCAGCTAAAATTCCACAAAATAAGTAAAAATAATATAATGCCCCAAGGCACTGTCATTCATTCAGGGGGAGATAAAGCATCCTAATACCCAGTTTTAAAACTATTGAAGTTTCTAGCATATTTCAAATAAAAAAGTCAGCCTTTGCACAGAAATGGACTCACAGAAGCTATAGATATTTAATGCACAAGTTTAAGACCTATGATCAACTTCTACCAGTTGTCTCCAGTGACCAAAATAACTTCCTACTACTGTAGCTGCTGGAGCTCTCTTATAGCTCAAGCACTAGAAGTCTCTAATTTTGATGCTATGTTCTAGATTTGGTCTCAGCTGCTGACCATACTCCTGTGGGATTATAGATCCAACTCCTGTTGGGATTATAGATTGTTACATGGGCATTGCCAATTCAGACCCTAGAACAGAGGTTCCCAACCACCAGGCTGTGAAGGGATGGCTGTCAGGTCACAGCACTAGCCCCCAACTCTTACCCCCATCTGTCTGCCTGGGCAAGTGGCTTCCACCACCGGCGGTCACGTGCAGGGTTAAAGCTGGGCAGTGGGGCAGCCCCGGGAGGGAGGCAGCTGGCTCTGTGCGTCCCATACTACTCCCATGCTGGTCCAAAATATAAAAATATTTTGTGAACCACTGCCCTAGGAGGTTATCCTACTAGAAGCCCAACGTCCTTGAGGTTAGGAGAATGGATGTAAGGCAACAGAATCTCACTTAGATACTTTGGGACTTTAAATATCAGCACTAATATCATCATTTTCAGTCCACATGAGGAATGGGCCTGATCAATAGGAGAGGCAACATGTTCTCCACCACACACAGCCATAGAAAATTTGGCTGGAAGGAACCTCAGGAGGTCATCTTTTCCAACATCCTTGCTCGCAGTATCATCCCTGACTAAACCATTCAAGTGTTTGTCTGACCTGCTCTTAAAACTTCCAAGGACACAGATTCCATAAACTTCCCTGGCTGCCTGTTCCAAAACTTAACCACCCTCACAGTGAGAAAGGTCTCCCAACCTAAATCTCCCTTCCTGCAATTTAAGATCATTGCTCTTTGCTCTGTTCCATACAGCCACAGAGAACAGTCTACCACCATTATCTGTATAACCACCCTTCAGGTATTTGAAGACTGTTCCCAAACCCCACTCCGTCTTCTCTTCTCCAGACTAAGGGTGTGGGCAGATATATCAAACACCTTTGAAACATTTCAAAGGGCCGACTGGTCAAACATAAAAATCCATTGAAATGTTCCAAAAGTGGCTGAAATATTCCAAAACAGTACTTCTTTACATAATGCACTTGGGAGCATTTCATTTTTGGTTACATGTGCACAGGAAAGGAAGGGAGATCAGGGTGATAGCCTTCTAGCTATCCAGATGCTTGGTTCCACTCTGAGTCACAGAGCATTGCTGGATCCCCACTAGGACCACTGCCCCTACCAGACCTGAAAATGAGCTTATCCCCCACCACCACCCCTGCTTGACACCTGCTGATTCCTGCTAGATCCTTTCTAATTTGTCCACACATTTCTTGAAGCACGGGGCCCAAAACTGGGCACAATACTTCATGTGTGGCTTTATCAGAGCCAAAACAAGCAGAAGAATTACTTCCCTTGATCTTCCAGGGATGCACCTATTCATATATATAGCCCAGTATGTTATTAGGCCTTTATGCAATAAGAACACGCTGTCATATTCAGTTTATGGCCCGCTGTAACCCAAAGGTCTTATTCTGCAGTACTGCAGCCTAGCCAGTCATTTCCCCAGTCTATATTTGTGCATGCATTTGTTCGCTCCTTAGTGCAGGACTTCGCATTTGTCCTTACTACATTTCCTTTGATTCATTTCATACCATTTCTCCAATTTATCAAAGTCTTTCTGAATCCTAACCATACCCCACAAAGTGTCTGCAACTCTATCCAGCTTGGTGCCATTTGCAAGTGTGCACACAGTTCCAGCCTCCAAATCATTTATGAAAACATTAAACAATACAGGACCCAGGATAGACCCCAGGTGACCACGGATGACTGGATTTTTTCATCAGTGCCAAAAAGGGAAGTCCTGCCTAATCCCACCCACCTAATCACACCCTCGTAGCAGTTCACTTGTGTCCCATAGGGCATTCACAGGGGCAAATCCTTTGTTCTTGAGTACCAGCAGAACAAGTGCACCCGGGGATGCAGGTCTGGGAGGAGATGACACATACAAGGGAACTTTTGCCCATAGGTTAAAAGTACGATAAATCAATTTGGATATCCAAGGCCCTTGTCAGTCTCCAAACATTTCCAGCATGTTCAGAAATCAATTTTTTCCAAACCAAGTCAATATATTTTTATGCAGTGCATCACACTTAAAAACTCAATATACAGTTGAAATTCTCCATTGTTCATGATCCAGGGCAAAAAAAATTAAGTCAAATGCAGCATGGGCATTGCTCACATGAAAAAGGATGGTAGACTTCAGGTACTCTAGGTAAGTATTTTAGTAATGACCTATTTGGTAATGACTGAGTCCAGGTTACTCCTTTGGATTGTTAACTCTACTACCAAATGGTCGGAAATGTTACATAAAGGCTGTGTAACGCATACAGACTAAGTGCAAATGATGAAAGAAATCAGCAAGGGAAAACAGGCCAGAGAGCTGCTGTGATGGAAGAATAGCAGCTGGGAAAACTGAAGTCAACCCAGCTATGTTATTTTTTAATTAAAAATAAACACTGGCTTTGTTGCCAAGGGATTGGTTAACATTCCATTTCTTTTTTAAATTATTTTACTTCCTTCTAATAAAAAAAATATATACAGATTTTGCAGACAGCCCATGGTCATGAAAAAATGCACATTAGTACACAGGGTTATAGGGTTACATCTATTTTTTTAATGGAAGATATTTCTATGGCAAAAATTGTATTCACTTTATTCCATCCCAAGTGTGAAGATAATATTTTGATTGAAGACAGCATTCAAATGGTCAGGCACTATCATTTTTAATTCTTTATTCAGTATTTCTTCCTTGGCTTCAACCTGATCATCTCACTGGTTGTGCAAATAGAACTTGTTTTGGTGGCAATGGCAACTGCATGCACACAAAGGATGGGTTGATAAGGGCCTCTTCATACAGCCTTTTTATGTAAGGTTTCATCAAGCTGGGTGTTAATCCCTACAGTTTAGCAGTGTAACTATGGAGTCAGATCCAGGGGTAGGAGTTATTCACTGTTGGATGTGAGCAGCATCAGCTGTCACCAATGGAATTAACTTGGTATCTTAACAGCAGGAGAACATAGCATCAACTGTCCTCATGCAGTTTGTACTCAATTTATGCTTTGTTTATTCCTTACTAAATAAATATTCATAATTTGCCTGAGTTCAAACTAAATAAAAACTGAAGAACTTCAAGATTTTGTCCAAGGTTTTAATGTCCTCTATGAAATTATTCAAGTCAACCTCCTCAATCCTTTTTTTCTTTCTTCCATCTTCCCTTCATCTGAACCAGTGTTTCTAAATCTTGTTAGACTCAAGACGCCCCTTGGAAATGCCAGCTTTTCGTTTTCACTCATTTTTTGACTACAGAAAAAATAGAGAGCCTTTCTTCTGTTGCAAAAAACTAAAAAAAAATCCACAGCAGCTCAGAATGTTTTTATCATTATAGATCCTATTTGGAATCTCTGAATTTATCTTGTGAATCATGTTTGCATACTTAACAGTGCTAAACTGCATAGCACCCCATGGCACCCTTGAAAGGATCTCAGTGCAATCCAGTGTGCCCTGGCATCCTGCTTGAGAATCAAAGATCTATCAATTTCACAGACTCTGGCCTCTTGGGCTGACAGCATTCTCCTCTGAAATGCCTACCAAGTGAAACATCATTTGATTAACTCCACCCATCATTGACTTGTACTTCATTTCAAATCGTGTCTAATACCCTGATCTTTCTTACTAGTCTCACTTGCTGTCAGCTTTAATAGTAAAGTTGGTAACTGTGTTTTATCTCTGTAAAATATTTTGGGATAAAGTTTGCATAAAAGGGCTCGTCAGGATTTTTTTGTGTACAATTGTTTTTGAAGATGGAGTGGGGATAGATTCCAATTCATTAGATCCAAAAGTTTTCACAGAAATATACACACCATCTTTTATTAAGATAGAATTTCTCATCAAAGCCAGACACAGACCAACACTCACCCAATCCAGTGGTTAGGTCATTCACCCCTGATCCTCAACTGTGCATAATCAAGCATAAAAATATTAACTGGGCTGAAAACTGAGGGGGCCCTAAGCTAGAGTAACCAGCAGTTGTGATGATCAGAGCACTCCCCTGGAATACAGGGGAGTGTGGTTCAAATCCTGGTCTGAATCAATCAGAGTAGAGACTTAAACATGGGTTTCCCCACATCTCAAGCATGTATGCTAGCCATGGGCATGCATAAAGGTTTTTCTCTGTTTTTCCACTTTTAAAGGTATTGGGTTCATCCCAACAAAGAACAGAAAAAAATGAAATTGTGAAATCATCATAGGATGGGAAAACAATTTCCTGCCCAGCTCTACTCATTTTACAAAATGCAAAATATATACAAAATGTGAGAATCTTTCAACATCTACATTTCATATCAATTCCAGTAACAGTGTTGGGTGTACACAGGACTTCACATCAGGTGCCTAAACAATAGTGCTGCACATAGTTATGTGCAGTGCAAAAACACACTCAAGGGAAAGGCAGAACTGACTGGATTTCAAAACAAATTCTCATTTATTTTGACTCAAGGATTTTGGTTTATAAAGAAATGTTGCCCGATGAACAACAGTTCCAGGGCCTGCTTTAGAAGGAAAGTTTTGGGTGCGAAAGTTTGTTCTTCATCTCAACCAGCTGTAAAAAAATCTAATGGCTTAAAGATTGACGAGTATATGAGGTGAAAAATGACTGTTCTGAGTAATTAAACATTGAAGTAGGGCTGAGACTAACTTGAAAAACCTTAATTCTCCTTCAGGACAAAGAGAGGGAAATAGAAAGAGAAGATTTGAGGTGGGCGGGGGAGTGTGTATTTTAATTTTCATGTCTCTTTCTCCTTCCCACCCCTCAGACAGTTTTAAAGTTCTGCCTTGCAGCCTGCTTAGATTTTATACTGATATCCACTTGGGAGAAAGGCTTAGATGAATTAGTAAATGATGTCACTGAAGACTCGGGGCCCAGTGTTGTACCCTTCTTCATTTAGATGTAGTGTTCATTTGGCTAAAGCAATCAAAATGGGAAGTGCTGAACTCCAAAAAACAGAATTCCACTAAATAGCTTTTTTCTTTATCTTTTCTTTTTTGCTTTTGCTTTTGCTTGGTTTTGGGGTAGCTTGATCAGAAAAGCGTATTCCCTTCTTTGTGCAATAGCCAGGATTAAATACAATAATAAGAATGCCAAACTGGAAAGGAAAAGGAAACCCTGCCGAGATTTAAAAATGGAAATGGACGATAGGGAGAAATCTGGCTGGGAAGAAGGGGCTGTGACAAGGCCACCATCAAGAAGTCTCACAAAGTCTTCCATTCAGCAGAGAAGTCATGTCTTTGAGGAATAAGCTGATGGCACCCCAGGCTCCCACTGGCTTGGAGCCTCTACTTGTTGTCTGCTGATGGCACTTCTTTGTCTTTTAAATCACAGGGACATGGTGAAATGCTTCAAGGCCACTGAAAATGCAATTGGGTGCCTAACGGAGCATGACATTCATAATTTAAAACTATCTGCACGTCCCAACTTTGCTGCAAATAAAAAGGGGAAAGCTATCTACAGCCATTTGATATTTCTCTCTTTCTCATGGGAAACTACTGGATGTTGTCTGTTGACAGCTCTCAGTGTTGACAATGCTTTGGGCTCGTTTATTAACCTTGTGCCCTACCAAAGCAATTCTTCTGTGTTATTTATTGATCTGTGCCTTTCTAGTAGCATGTGGACATCAATTCCAACTCAGCAACTTTCATCCAAAAAATGACTCTGCTATCATTTAACTACTTATTTCTATTTTATAAAAGGAGCATCTATTCCAGGCTTTGGATGCCCGTGACTTTATTAAAATATACAAAAATACCAAGTAAATACCAGTAATAGCCTTAATTTGTGTGGCCATGCAATATATCAAGCTAGGCAGCATAAACAGTATGTCAGTTGAATATGCTCTAACTGTTTTTATCACTCCTGTTGGAAACCTGACTGGAAAAAAGTGAACATGTTTATGTAACTGTATGGTTAAGTTGTTCGTGTCCCCATCTACTGGAGTCCACATAAAGGATACAAATCTATGACGTGTACTAGCTAATGAAGTAAGTGTTTTAACTCAAGTCAGAGAGGCCCACACAGATCTCAACAAGAGTCCAAGTCCTATCAGTGCTAATAACTTATGAAGTGGCTGTAGAGGGCTGGTACATTTATTTTTAATAAAAATAAAAATGAGAGCGAGAGCTCACACACCATATTTATTATACAACTATAGTTACTGTTTGCACAGCATGCACGTATTTATAAACATCGTGTCAAACACAGAGGTGATGTGTATAGGAGTATGATCAGTAAATGTTTTAACTCAAGGTTGCTAATGGATCTAAAAGAATTTAAGTGAGTTCAAATAGATGTACAATATATATTCATGGGCCAATGCTGAACACAGATATAACAGATGGTACAATCTTGAATCTGAGCGTAAAAATTAGCCAGGACAAAACTGTAACTTGTACCAATGAAGACTTTCCCCCATCTTGCATAGAAATCAGTCCACCTAGTGCAGCAATGTATCTTCAATAGTAACCAACACCAAATACTCCAGAGGAAAAGATACATGAAAAGCACTATGCAGCTAGGCCCAGGAAATATAACTCCAAATTCTCAATTCAATCAAAGGCTACATTAAATACCTTCTATATTGTGTTTAAATGTAGTTATGTCTCCTACTTGCTAATAGAAAGAAAATAACATATCTAACACCCAGAATCTGCAAAACATTTTTGGCATGCCTACATAGCATCAAACAGGGTAAAGCAGCATGGCTGTGAAAACACACTCTGCCCACCAACACCTCCTTCATGACAAAAAAAATGTTACAAAGCCAACCTTTAACTGATGTTGGTCACACTCAGAGAAGTTCTCGTAAGTATGCCTGAAACAGAGAGCCTGACAATGGCACTGGGCATACACCAAAAAATAAGCTACAGGATTTCTTGGTATGAAGGAGCCAAAAGAAACACAGGAAGAGATAGGACAAGGACAGAGAAGGAAAGGTATATGTTATACAATAAAGACTTGGTTGGGCTTTTTTTTGGCTCAGCATACTTCTTACAGGTTCCATGTAAGTTGATGTATATACATGGTGCTTGTATAGAAATGAACCAAGTATCATTATAACTGTTTTATAGATGGGAAACCTGAGGTACAGGCAGAGTCACCAAAAGGGATGAATAGACTAGGATGACTGACAGCCAGGTGTGGGTGTGACCAGTGAAGTACATGAATAGATGGGTAGTGTTCAGTAGAGATCAGAAACAGGATGAAAAGTTCAAGCATGAAGCCAAGTCATAGAACTGCTGGACCCAGAACACTATTCCTGGCTCCTCTTTCTCAAGGTTGGCCATTGTTGGATGTGGTGGTTACTGTACCATCCTCAGTATTGCAATATAACACCAAAGTATTATTTTTTATTTGTATAGCTTTCTACACCCTTTTCAGACATCAACCAGACAAATGTTTTACTCCTAAGGAAGAAGGAATCAACGTGGAATTATTGTCATATACAAGAACTGTAAGAAATGATAACGTTTTCAGAAAGCAAAGGCCTCATTCTGCAGGATTTATTTTAGCTAGTTTAGGAACAAGAGGAGCTTGGAAGGAGGTAGACCACCAGACGGAAAGAATAGGAAAATGTGAGTGATTAGACAGCCATTGATGTATTTTTAACTTAATCCACAAAAACAACATTCACCCAAACAAGTATATTGCTCTTCTCCAGCCCATTCATCAATTCCCAGCTATTTTTCTAATTTTGACTGCTAAGCACAGGAGAACAGAGACTCCTGAATAATGACCACCTTGGGATTGCTTAGTTAGAATCTGAAATGCCTGGCAGAATTTTTCCAAGTAGTCCCCCTTTGACTTTTCCCATAGACTTCAGTACTGCGCTGAAATGCCTGGAATGCTTACTCTGAACTGCAGAGATGATGTCTGTGTGTGACAAATTCACTCACTTGGCTGCAGGACTGTGAAAACTAGTAACTTAGGATAGCAGTGTTGTTGGTCCAATAAAACACATTACCAAAGAAAAAAATTCTTCTGAAAAAAATGGTGTGTTCCCTCTCTCTTGTTTCTGAGCAATAAGTGGCTTCTATGTTACATTTGGAAAAATAAAAACAATCAAGTCATTACTAAGGTTTGCTATGTAAATTTAGTGCTGGTGCTGAGTTGACAGCCTTAGAAAATAATATCTTCCATTGATTTACAGAATACATACATGATTTAGAGCAGCAATGGAAGGTACATCATCAACATGTTTCAACTGCAGCCTGAACAGATGGGATAAATCAGTCTCAGCTCCCATTTAATGCTTTCTCTCTCTGAGCTTTCATATGAAGGTGCCAAACTGGAGTGGTGCCTTCAGTGAACTGGCCTAACTGGTCCAAGTGGACCAGACCCATTAGAAAAAATATATATTATCGTAAGTATTTCTGTGGCCTCCATTATCAAAGCATATTAGTGGCTCACCGTCTTTTTTATTTTTTGTATTCATTATCATAAGGGAAAGTAGAGAAGAATTCAAGGGCACAACAGAGGACAGTACTTACAGGAAACAAATCCCAGTTTTACCCCATCTCTAATATAAACACTAAAAGTAATAACGGTAACATTATGCATGTTATTCAACTAGTATTGCATGTATTCAGTTGAGAGCAGAATTAGATCAAAGACTTGTAATGAACCACAGTCACGACTTCTATTTGGTTAACATGAAGAATATTATTTATCAGCCTCCTTAATAGTGCAATAGTCTAATTTTTAAACATATTTCATAAAGACTCAGTCCACGTAAAAACTGAAAATTGTTTAAAATCAAGTTTTATTAAATCTGTCCTATATTAATTAAGACTGCTTACAGACGTGAACAAAAGAAAACAGTGCTTTACTTTCAGCTCGGTGCACACCTGCACCAGGTAGTGCAGTGCACACCCAGAAAAGGCATTGAATTCATTCATCCTGACTCGCCCAACATCTGTATACACTGTGCACTTCAGCAAGGCTTTTTGGTGCTTTATCTAATAGCTGATTGAATCAGCTTTAGATAACAGCACCAAAAAGCTGTGCTGAAGCGCCTGATCTATACAGACACTGGGGAGACAAGTCAAACTTGTGTGCTTCCTCTTCCAGTTAAGTGCTGGGTTTTTGGGGGTTTGGGGGTTTTTTTTGGTTTTTGGGTTGTTGGGTTGGGGAGGGGGGGGCGGCATATCTGTCAGTGGCCTAAGGTTCTTGCCTAACCAGGACATTTGATTTTTTTTTCTTTAAGAAAAATACCAAAGGACTAGGCTATTGTGATACTTGCCTATGTCTATCCCAAACATGCAGTTGGTCCACTAAAAGATATCACCCACAAGCTATTTGCCCTCCTCTCCCCGCCGCAATAAACAAGGACAAATTCCTGGAACAAATTCAGAAATGATATCTTATGTCCAAATTTGAGCTCCAACTCCTGTTCACACGAACTCTTATATTCAGACACAGATGCTTCCTGATACCTACTCTTTGCCTGCATAATAAATCCTAAAATGTACCTGGAAATCTGAGAAGTTTGAAAAGGGTATAAGTTAAAGTAGTAATGAAGTAACGCAACACATACCACTTCTGAGATCCTCAGCCCTGAGTCCCCTACACTTTGATAGAATGGATATGAATCCATTTGTATCTATGTGTTTTTTTTAATCTCCCATCCCCTCAAGTCACCCCAAAAGGTTTTCTTTTTTATTATTATAATTATTCTGCTGGTACTTGTTGGCAGTCTGTAATAATGAGATGGTACTAGATAATCCCTTTTCTTTGCATAACTGAGTAGCTTCTTTCCAAGTATAAAAAACCCCCCAAATATTGTGGTGCAGCAGAAGCAGTGCATATACCATACACCAGTGGTTTTCAATCTTTTTTCATTTGTGGACACCTACAACATTTCAAATGGAGGTGTGTACCCCTTTGAATTGTAAGTGTGGGTATTCACATGCTTTTGATTGATCATAGTCATCTTTCATGGACCCCTTAGACATAGTCCGTGGATCCTAAGGAGTCAGCAGACCACAGACTGAACACCACTGCTGTACACCATTGCTGAGCACCTGTAATTTTAAGTACATTTTCCAGAACACTGCATGCGTGTTAACAAAAAGACTTTCCTATTTGTTTTGTTGCAAAGACTGAAGGGACAATTTCAGAAATGAGGTTGGAGGAGTCCAAGTTGATGTAACAGGTTAGTAAAGGTTGGCAGTTCTTCTCCCCACTTCACCATGAGCAATAGACCAGCTTAAGCATAAACTCTCTAGACTCATGTCTGCCTATCAGAATATACTTTCATTAATGCTTCTGAATTTAGTTGTTCCAGCTGCCAATACAGGTGGCACATCAGGGACAGGTCTACAGGATTAGGGCACAGCAAAGCAGGGCTGAGCCATGAGGATCTCAGATGCTACCATTACCATAACTACTGTTGGCTAATAGAGGAAATCAAACAGGACATAAAAATAGGCGACCTTTGCTTCCTACCATCCTGAGATCCTGCCTTGGCCAGACCAGAAGATTAGGGCCAAGAAACAACAAGTTTAGGATAAAGCTTAAATCTTCACTCGGTGATATTGGTGTGATATATCAGGTACTGTGATACTGGTGAGATATAGCAAGTATACACAAACCATTATCTCCTATCTAAAAAGTGATAAGTCTGATAGGTCTGATTCTGCCCTCACTTGCTCTGAATCATATCAATATATCTCTGCAGATGTTAGCTTTTTGAAGCAATGTGTTTCATGCTAGATGCTTGTAACTGAATAAATTCACATAGGAGTTGACCCTACCACCTTCCAGTATAGTCGCTGGCAAAACTTCCATGGATCTCAATGGAAGCAAAATTTTTCACTGAATCATAACTAGATTTTGGTTGGTCTAAGTTCCCTGAGTCATAACTGTGTGAGAGATAGGGCTTGTAAAGTTGGTCTTGCAGAGGCAGCAGGGGTCCTGGCCCTCCAAATATAAAATACAACAAGTTGAGAGGCATAGTAGATATGCTGGAGGATAGGGCTAAGATTGAGAGAAACCTCGACAAATTGGAGGATTGGACCAAAAGAAATCTCATGAGGTTCAATAAGGACAAGTGCAAAGTCCTGCACTTAGGACAGAACAATCCCCTGAACTGGTACAGGCTGGGGACTGACTGGCTAAGCAGCAACTCTGCAAAAAAGGACCTGGGAGTTACAATAGACAATGAGATGGATATGAGTCAGCAGCTTGCCCTTGTTGCCAAGAAAGCTAACAGCATATAGGACTGCATTAGTAAGAGCAATGCCAGCAAATCAAGGTCCCTTCCAACTCTAATTTTCTATGATTCTATGAAAATAGCCTAAAGATTGGCAAAGAACTCCTGATGATCCTGAAACATCCATGCTTTCATCTGGTTCCCCTTCCCTTCTCCTTGCAGTAACTACTTTAGGTACTCTTCAGACACCTCTGTGACCCAGTGTTTCCCCCAAAAAACACCTTTCCCCATCCCCATACACATAGAAACATAGACCACAGGGGAAAGAATTTTAAGGGGTTAATTAGGATAAATTTCCCCTGGAAGATACTTGTAGATTTTTCAGGGATGCTATTTCCTAAAGAAACTATGTCCTGGCTATACACCCTGTTTCTTAGCAAAGCTCTTACCAGTCACAAGTTCTCTGAGGGCCAAAATGTACTTTATCCAACAGATCTCATACCAGCTTTGGCTCCAGAGTCCTTCATTTTGGAAGGGGATGGTGACTCCACTTTTCTTCTGGTACTTTTCCTTAGGATTCCTACTCTTTTTTCCTTCCCTATAAGGTTTACAGCAGGAGAAGTTATAACCCAATGAGATCAAATATATTCCATAAGGTTTTTGTTGGCAAAGCTGATGGTTAGTTTCCAGATGACATGCAAGATAGGCACCATAGACACACCCTGAGTATACTTTACTTAGTGATATCATGTCAGTGAATATAGAATATAGATTCTACATAGATAAACTAAAAGCTAGAAGACACCAATTTTACATGAAACAGATAGCTGTAACAAATTAAAGCAGTTAAAGACTTATAGGGAAGTTACAGCCAAGGCAACCATTCTGCTTTTAATTACACCAGGGTAAATATGGAGTAACTTTTGCTGATTTCAGAAGAGCGTCTCCAGAGTTACAGTGGTGGAAGAGAGAGCAAAATATGGCCTAGATTAATGTAGTTAAGCTAAAAAAAAAAAAGGAGAATGTATCTCTAAGTCAGTGTTGGAATGATGTAGCCATGACGATCCAGGAATTTTGCAAGAGGCAGGGATTTTTAGGGGTGATATCTTTTATCAGGCCAACTGTATGTTTGGGATAAAGTTAAACAAGTTTTTGAATGCAAGGTATTCCTTCATCAGGTGGTCTGATGTCTATATGAAGACCTGATGAAGAATGTCTTGCATTTGAAAGTTAGTCGAACCAAAGATATCACCCCCCAAAAAATCCTTGCCTCTCTGTCAGGACATTGATGTGTAAGAGAATGTTGTTCATGTTTTATATTGTAATTCTTTTCATAGGCAAACAGAAAATAAGGGATAATTATTTCTAAACACTAATTATCAGGAATCTGGGTTTTCCGTTTGTCACAGAAAAATGCAGATTTTCTCCTTTAAAGGATAAAAATACAGGAAACCATGGGTTTCCCCTTGCAGGCTGAAGAGATGCCTATGAGCACCCTCCTCCTATTCCCCAGTGTGTGAGCGGCGGGTGGTGGGAGGAGGTGAAGGCAGCATACCCCCCACTCCCAGTCCACTACTTCTCATGCTGCTGGCAGCACAGCTGGTGTGGGAGATCCAGTGGCTGTGGCAGCAGCAATAAGTCTCGCTGCCCCGCTCCACCCTCCTGTGTTGGATCCCACCTGCTGAGCTTTGGAAATGGCTCCTGCCCATGCCGGTCCAGCCAGGCTGTAGCCCCATGCCCCACTGTATGTGTACAAATCTGTGGGGAGCACAAGCCACCCAAATTCCCCAATGCATTGCCTATGGTGTTGCCTATGGATTGGCACCTCCCCTACCCTTCACACCCCTACCTTGCCCCACACACACCTCCCTGTGCACCACACACTGGGGTTCTGGGACCTGGGAGCAGGGGATAGATTTGGCATTTCGGCCACTGAATCAGGCCAAATCTCCACTGAATTGAATCAGGGACTGAAGTTCCTCACAGTCCTAACATATATATATATATACACACACACACACACATATAACATATATACACACACACACATACACACAATGGCATTTCATTTTAATCACAGAAAAATGCAGATTTGGGGGGGGCGGTAAAAAAAATTGTTTTTTTTTTAATCAGATAATTTTGGATTTTTTTTATTAGAAAAATTTGGATTTTTAAACAGAGAGAACCGAAATCCCTGATAATTACTAACAATTGCTATATACTGCCCCAGTAGATTGCTTGTAACAATGATTGGTCATGTCTGTAATGTGTTTATAAACTCTAAGTAATCATTTCTTAGATCTTTATAAACTTTGTTCTAAAAATTCAGCTCAGCTATGAAGTGTCACTAGAATTTTAACAGAAATATGACAAACATTCATCCCTGTATATTATTCTTTGTAGCTCTAACAGCAGTCTCTCCGAGTCATCTGCAATAGTCAAATGTTCAGTTCTCGCGTTATGTAGCTTTCTATTAAGAAGGATATCTTCAAAGCCACAAATGCAATTAGGTTCCCAATTCCAATTGGCATTTAATGGGACTTAGGTATATAACCAACCTGTGCCTTTGAAAATCGCCTGGTAAAAGCCTATCATATTCATCAAAGGTTGTACACATTTATGCTTGCTTCAAAAACCAAAGCCTGCTCTCGTTTACACTAATTTAAATCTGCTCTAACTGCTGAATTTTATAAAGTTAGTCCAATTTACTTCAAAATTGCTGAAGCAGGGAGCTAATCATAACAATCATGCATGTATACAGACATATCTAACAACGTATATCAAAAAATAAAAGACACTTAAACAGAATGCTATAATCAAGAGACTTTCTGGGGTGCACATGTAATGTATAATAGGTCTTAGCTGCTATAATGGAACTATGCTGACTTGACTTGAGTGAAACTATGGTAGATTGCACAGCTGAAGATATGATCAGTAAATACAAATATGGCTTAGCTTTAAAGAATGAATTTCAAGGATATACAGACAAAAATGCTCCTACCATAGCAATCATTGTTAACAATCCAGTTTTCCTGACATCTTATGTAAAATTGCTATAATTATTTCCATAATCAGCATCATACGAAATACTTGGTATAATGGAACTTCAATTAATGTATAGTAAAATAGCATTGGCCTATTAGTCTATCATATGTATTGTACATCTGATTCCAGTTTTCACTGGAACTGAGCTATTTGTGCTGGATCTTGTCCAGTGTCTCTGTTTTGCCTTATAACTCTGTCTTTGGATGAGCAAAATTAAACTTTCTGCTGCAGTTAGGGTAGACTAAATTCCTGCACATCTGAATTCGGTCGTAGATATGAACCTTGAAAAGAGATTCATTAGTCATTTTTAAAGCTCTGCAACTTTCATCCAGAAGCAAATAAATCAAAAAATGCACCCCTTCATCATTGTATGACTCTTTGGCAGGCTGCAAGGTAAGCATTATTAATTGCATATATCCCACCAATTCTCTTTCCTTTCCTCTGTCCAGCCTGTCCCTTTCATTTATATTAAACATCATGTATGTGATCAGCTGTAGCTATCTTCCTGAACCATTTTGGGGTGTGACCTTAAAAGTTAGGAAGCACTTCCTGTGAAGTGCTACGAATCCCAGTTCCCACTGCTGTCATCAAAGTTAAGGGATGAATGTTCAGCATTATTTCAGGTTCAGATCATGTCTCCTGACAACAAAATAAACCATATCATTAATAAATATATCCCATAGCTGTCTCTTTCTCTAGAGTAATCAGGCCTGAATCACTTTGAACCACGAGCTTACAGTGCACATATCTACAGTTAAGAATTTCAAAGCAACATGGCCAAATAAGTATAGGGAGTAGGGCTGTGCGAAATTTCACTGGGTGTTTCATTTAGAAGCTGTTTCAATGCATTTCAAGCTTGAAACAGGGAAGTTGAAACAAAACAAAAGTTTTTGAAACAGCTTCGAAACAAAATGAGGGCACTCAAAACGTTTCAAAAGTTTTGAAATGTTTCGAGTTTCAAAGCTACGCTTACTTGTCTTCAGAACTAGTCCCAGGCGGAAGCAGCAGCCTCCTCTCATCCGGCACACAGATCCGAGGGCCCACACTCCCAGGAGGGCTGTGGAGCTGCACCGGACTTCACCTGGGGGTGCAAATGCCTAGATCTGTGCGCTGGATGAGAGAAGGCTGCCACTGCCACCGCGGACCGGTGCTGGGCACAGCCTGCACCCAGCGCTGGAGATTGATGTTGCCACTGGTCCTAGGCAGCAGAGGCAACCTCCTCTCATCCAGCGCAGATCTGGGGACTTGCACCCCCAGGAGGAGTCCAGTACAGCCCTGCAGCCCTCCTGGGGGTGCGGGCCCCCAGATCTGTACACAGGATGATGGGAAGCTGCCACTGCCAGCAACTGTCAGGAGTTTTGCTTTGAACAGTTTAAGATGCAGTTTCCCAGAAACCTCTGCACCTATCTCTTTGAAACTTGGCAGGCCTCATGCCCTTAGAAGAGCTACCGTCCCTGCAATTTTCATCTGAATTAGGCAAGAAATGACAAAGTTTTAGGCATTTTCATGATTTCCCATTATAGCCTATGGGTGAAACGTCGAAACATGTTGAAACAGCGAAGCAGTTTCAACGAAACAAATGGGACAGTGCTTTGAAACTAAATGAAATGATGAAACGAAACACCTGTTTCACTGTTTCAAAGGGATAATGTCAAAACGAAACAGTGCTGATCTGCACAGCCCTAAAAGAGAGGTTGAATCTGTCAAGTAAATTCCTTAATAATCCACTAACAACATCAAAAGCAAATATATTCAAGAAAATAATGACAGTTTAAAAAGGAAAAAAAGTCATCTCTAGTCTTAACCAGCTGCACAACTGATCACTCGTATCAAAGTCTAAAATAGTCCACAGTCAGAAAGGAGAACACTCGGATCCCGGTTCTCCTTACGCCGTAGGAAGAGTACCTGAAGTGCTTATCTCCCCATTTCAGTCAGGAGATGTGCACACAAGATGGCAACTCCCACCTTTAACAACCAAACTACTTAAAATACATAGAACCTGTTAAGAACAAAGATAGGTTTGCCTCAATATGATGTGCAGGATGGGGCCTCATGTTGTTTCGTTTGCTGTGAATATAGATATCTCAGCAGCGATACTTGGCAAAAGTTATCTGCAAATATCCAAATGGAATGTATTCAAGGCTCTCCATACAAAAGGAAAGAAAATGGAAATATGAAGAAATTAAGTAATTTCCTCCCTCCATATAAGTTTGTACTATGCAACTGTGAAACCTCATAGACTAAACAAGCTAAAGTTGGGTAAGTGTTTGGATAGGCACTTCAGGAAATGGTGATGTGATTCAGTAGGTGGCACTCTTTCCTCAATCAGTCATGAATCACTGTCTGCATGGATGGTTTGCTCTGTTGGAGGTTCTGTCTTTCATATGAGAGAGAATGTAAGAGCCATATTCTCTCCTAGGCCAAGCCAGATCAAGGGAGAGAGATTGTTGAAAAAGTGGTTGCATCTCTGATTCTCAAGCTGCTCGTCCCCCTGGCCATATATAATTCAAATCAGCCTAGAAGCTATTCTAACACATGATAGCTGTCTATGAGCCCAAACAGACCAAATACCAGCTAAAAAAAGTGATGCTGCTTAGAGTCATCATACTGTGTTAGTTGAGTAGCAAGAGGGAGACTGACAATCGGAGATTGTCCTTCATTAGCTTGACACCGATGAAAAATACATATTTGCCATGGAAATTCCCAACCATCTATCTGTGATGAAGTAACATCCCTTTTGCATCATGGAAAAGAGAAAGAACTAAGGTTGAGGACCTAACCATAGGTCTTAACTACTTACGGTTATTGAAAGTTCCATAGAACGGAATTTTTCACAAGACTTTGGGCAAATCTGAATGCAGATAGCTCTAAGTACTCAAATTCTTACTAGGGCTATATCTACACTGCAGATTACAGTGTAGTGTGGAGATAACCAAGATAGCCTGGGTACTGAAAGGAGCCTATCACTAGCAACATGGAGCAACATGTTGACTAACTTATCCTTTTTCACTGAAAATAAATAGGAATAATGCAAGGGTCATAAAGGTTTTTTTTAAAAGAGTCACACTAAAACTGATGCCAATGCATCCACAGCCAATAGTTCAGCATTTGGTCTTTCAGCTCTTAGGCTGTCAGAATTTTCTAAAAGTAGCCCAAAACTTCCAGTTGAAATAAGATATGAATTCCAAACTTTAAGGAAAATAAGAGGGCATTAGCCCATTTTTCCACACCTGCCCAACACTTAGGCATAGACAAAAGAGGAAGGTATAAAACATTTTAACTGATTACTTATATATTAATGATAATTTCAGTATAACTCTACTTTTGCAACAAAGATAGTGAGCTAGGAGCAGGTTAAGGCCCCAATTTCAGCAAAATACCGTACACATATATTTAAGTGCATGCTTTAAATATTTTCCTGAAGTATGGCTCTCATATGTAAAAAGAGCAATTAACTAATCATTTGTGACAACCACAAAGAACTAATGAACCAAAGACCCCTGCTTTTTGCCAGACTATATTTTTTAAAACTCAAGGAAAATTCATTATGGAAATATAAAACACTTATAAATAAATCATACATGTCTCTTTTTCCAGGTATTATTTTTTATCTGCAGTTAAAGATAAGCCCAAATTTCCTTTCATATGGTAAAATGAGACACTGCTATTTGCCCTACATAACTAACTGCTAATTCAAACCCATAAATGTCTTTTTTAGAACTGCATGTTTTATGAAAAACTCAATTAATATAGCTTAAGCAAACATGGATTATGCAGAATTTCAAAATACTAAATCAAAAGTTGTCTCACTGGAAAATAATTTCCAAATGAATCAAGCCTATAGTGTGCAATCCACCAGGTTAGGAAGCGGTATTTAGAAGCAAGGACTTGGTTTTGTTAAAGTACTGAGCGTCTTCTATGAGCTGTGGATGACCACTGGAAGTCAGAAGCCCTCTCCACATCAGAGATAAGTACACTGCACTTTGCAGAGATATTCACCTGAGAGGGTAGACAAGACCTAATCAAGGAGTTTCATCAGAGCAGGTAGCTAAGCTTTAATACAACCCATCTTTTCACCAGTCTCTCAAAGAGAAAAAATATTGTACGTTTTCTGTAGAAGAGAGGGAATGGTCACTCTTCCAGAGCAAACCTTCACCCAGTTAATGCACAGGAGTGTTTATGAGATGCTAGTTAATCTCCCATTCCAAGCACACTGAAAAACCAAGGAATCACACATACAACATAACATTTAATTATTATAGTAAGTTCATTTCTACCATTCCTTAGGGCCAATACCACTTTTCAGCGACAACATCATTATAGTGGCATGACAAAAGTGCCTGTGTCTTTTACAAGCTAGAAAAGTATGCCTTTTCAAACAGATGGCTCATGGTAGCTGCAAAAGGTAGAAGAGCAGTTTCCCACAGAGCTGCTAGTTTGTAGCACAAATGTGGCTGCTAATTGTTAGCACCTAACAACCTCTCTGGTGACCTTGGGAAAATTAGTAGATACTTTCCCTCCATTTCTCAAGGGACAGATGTCACAAGAACCACCATTATAAATAGCAATTTTTGCCTCTGGGAGAGTCAATGCTTGAACAAACATGGAGAATTAATTATTCGTTTAGGCTAGGGACAAAAGTTATATATAAACCAGTTTAAATAACCAGAAACTGGTTTGAACTGATAAGAGAACAGAAGCTCAGTGCACATAAACCAGTTGCAAAATGTCTGAAACTGGTTTAAGATAAACCTGGTTGAATGTAGTATCAGACTTAGCTGATTTGGGTAAACCGGTTTATGAAACATCTGTCCCAGATCCCTTCCTGGTTCAAGTTAAATCACAGTCCCCCAGCATCCCAGCATGCTTTCCAGCCCTGGGCTGGGCTGGGCTGGGCTGGGCTGGGGTGTCTGCTCCAGAGAGCAGGGCTGGCCCTGCCCCTCTGCGCCCTGGCTGGAGCAGTGAAGGCTGGCTGACAAGGAGTTGGGGGGGAGGGGCAAGCCTGATTGGGGAAGCAGCCCACTCAGTGGGGGGGCTCCCCACCCCCCCAGGCAAACCCCAGCTGAAGTCTGGGGTCAGGGCGGAGGGTTAAGCACCCCTTCCCCCACAAAAACTTACTCCTGGCTGCAGCAGCGGACTACAAAACCCAGAGGCACCTAGAAACAGAAAAAGGACATGATGAGCAACCCCGCAGAGTCCTGCTGCTATAATTCTGGACTGCAAATCCCAGAGACCTCAGAGACAGCAGGAAGAGAAAGTGAACACAAAGCCAGAGAGCAGTGCTCTAGCACCCCTGGCTTCTGGCCTGAACCACTGCAGGTATGTGGGTGCATCATTTCCTGAATCAAAGGTTAATGTCTGTTCACTTCTGTTTCAATTTAATCGGTGTAGTTCAGACTAACCTGCAAAGACTGAATTGATTCAGCCTTGGGCTTTTTGACTGTCTGCACCTAGCCTTAGGGTCAAATTCAAGCACATTGGAGGGTTATCTTAAATTTGCCCCCTCCCCCACTGCAGCAAAGAAAGCAAGCGGCAGTAGGTGGGGCAGGTGGCAGAGGACTCAAATTGCCTGACCCACACTCCTTGCCCCACTGTCACCTGCCCCCCCCACCACTTGTTCCTCTAGTGCCTGCCACCATCTGCCTCCTTGTCACTTCCCCCCCAAGTCCCTGTGTCTCCCCTGCCACCTGCTCCCCTGGTGCCTGCATCCCCCTGCTGATGATTAGAATAATAGAAAATTAGGGTTGGATGGGACCTCAAGAAGCCATCTAGTCCAACCTCTTGCTCGAAGCAGGACCATCCCCAACTAGATCATGCCACCCAAGGCTTTGTCTACCCAGGTCTTAAAAACCTCCAAGGATGGAGATTACACAACCTCTCTGGATAACCTGTTCTAGTGCTTTACTACCCTCTTATTTTTCCTAATCTCTAACCTAAAATTCCATTGCTGCAACTTGAGACCATTACTCTTGTTCTGTTATCTGCTACCACTGAGAACAGTCTATCTCCATCCTGTTTGGAAACACCCTTCAGGTATCTGAAGGTTGTGATTAAATCCCCTCTCAGCCTTCCCTCTAGACTAAATAAGCCCTGTTCCCTCAGCCTCTCCTCAGAAGTCCTGTGCCCCAACCCCTTAAATATTTTCAATGCCCTCCACTGGACCCTCTATACCTTACCCACAGCCTTTGTGTAGTGGGAGGCCCAAAACTGAAAACAGTACTCCAGATGTGGCCTAGACAGGGGAAGAATCACTTCCCTTGAGCTGCTGACAATGCTCTTACCAATGCAGCCCAGTTTGCTGTTAGCCTTCTTGGCAACAAGGGCACACTGTTGGCTCATATTCATCTTATTGTCCACTGTAACCCCCAGGAACTTTTCTGCAGAGCTGCTGCTTAGCCAGTTGCTGTAGCAATGCATGGGATTAATCTATCTTAAGTTCAAGACTGCACTTCTCCTTATTGAAATTCATGAGATTTCTTTTGATCCAATCCTCCAAATTTCCAAGGTCTCTCTGAATCCTAGCCCTACCCTCCAGCATACTCCCCCTAGTGTGGCATCATCCACAAACTTGCTGAGGGTGCACTATCTCATCTTCCAGGTAATTGATGAAGATATTGAACAAAAATAGCCCCAGGACCAGCCCCTGGGGCACTCCTTTTGATACCGGCTGCCAACTAGACATCATTGCATTGACTACTACCCTCTGAGCCTGATGATCCTGCCAGTTTTCTATCCATCGTACAGCCCATTCATACAACCTATACTTCTTTAGCCTGCTTGCAAGAATGTTGTGGGAGACTCCCTCATCGCCCTCGAGCACATCCCATGTGCCCCATGGACTTGTACATGAGCAGCTTTTCTAAATAGTCCCTTGCCTGTTCTTTTGGCACTGTTAGCTGCTCATCTCCTCCCCAAACTGTGCTGCCAGGTGCAGTAGTCTGGGAGCTGACTCTGCCCATGAAGACTGTGGTGAAAAAGGCATTGAATACTTCAGCCTTTTCTGCATCATCTATCACTAGGTTGTCTTCTCCATTTAGTAAAGGATCCACACTTTCCCTGACCCTCCTCTTGTTGCTAACATACTTGTAGAAACCTTTCATGTCCCTTGCTAGCTGCATGCCTAAGCAATACTCTTGTACTCCTCCCTAGTTGTTTGTCCAAGTTTCCACTTATATACTTCCTTTTTTGTGTTTTAGCTTAATGAAGAGATCCCTGCTCAGCCAAGCTGGTCTTCTGCCTTACTTGCACATCGGGATGGTTTGTTCCTGAACCCTCAGTAAGGTTTCTGTAAAATACAGCCAGCTCTCTGGACTCCTCTCCCTCTCAGACTGGCCTCTCAGGGGATCCTGCCCATGAGTTCCCTGAGCAAGCTGAAGTCTGCTTTTCTGAAGTCCATGGCTCCAGCTCTAGTTCAGGGCACAGAGCACACATTGGCTATGGCCCTCACCTGGCCAGACAGCAGTGGCTGCAGCAGCAGCAGCTTCACCCCAACCCCAGGACCATGCCAGATCTGGAGGCAGGGCCAAACCTGTCACCACCAGCACTGCTGCTGCCTGGTTAGGTAGGGTCAGATATGAAGCCAGAGCCACAGCTGAGGATAAATGGCAGAGAGGACGGTGCCCCATGGACTTGTACATGAGCAGCTTTTCTAAATAGTCCCTTGCCTGTTCTTTTGGCACTGTTAGCTGCTCATCTCCTCCCCAAACTGTGCTGCCAGGTGCAGTAGTCTGGGAGCTGACTCTGCCCATGAAGACTGTGGTGAAAAAGGCATTGAATACTTCAGCCTTTTCTGCATCATCTATCACTAGGTTGTCTTCTCCATTTAGTAAAGGATCCACACTTTCCCTGACCCTCCTCTTGTTGCTAACATACTTGTAGAAACCTTTCATGTCCCTTGCTAGCTGCATGCCTAAGCAATACTCTTGTACTCCTCCCTAGTTGTTTGTCCAAGTTTCCACTTATATACTTCCTTTTTTGTGTTTTAGCTTAATGAAGAGATCCCTGCTCAGCCAAGCTGGTCTTCTGCCTTACTTGCACATCGGGATGGTTTGTTCCTGAACCCTCAGTAAGGTTTCTGTAAAATACAGCCAGCTCTCTGGACTCCTCTCCCTCTCAGACTGGCCTCTCAGGGGATCCTGCCCATGAGTTCCCTGAGCAAGCTGAAGTCTGCTTTTCTGAAGTCCATGGCTCCAGCTCTAGTTCAGGGCACAGAGCACACATTGGCTATGGCCCTCACCTGGCCAGACAGCAGTGGCTGCAGCAGCAGCAGCTTCACCCCAACCCCAGGACCATGCCAGATCTGGAGGCAGGGCCAAACCTGTCACCACCAGCACTGCTGCTGCCTGGTTAGGTAGGGTCAGATATGAAGCCAGAGCCACAGCTGAGGATAAATGGCAGAGAGGACGGGGGAATGGGAAGTAGTGGCAGGGAGGCACAGGCAGTATGGGGAACAGAGGCAGCAGGGAGCAAGTGGGTGGGGGACAGCAGCTCAGGCTCCAATTCCAAGCCTGGATCAGGGCTGTGGCCAAAGCTGGAGCTTCAGCAGCTGTCTCTTCCCACACACAGCCCACCATGTACTCAAATCCAAGAAAAGGAACGTTTCCTGCGATCCCCCAGGCCAAACAAAACAATGAATCAAAATTCTGGTTTTATATGCTCTGATATTGTTGGACACAGCCTTTCATTTTAACTCCTCATTTTTTTTAGTTCCTTTGTGAAGATACTTATTATGAAGCTACTGCATGAAGAGAATCTGTCTTTTTTAATCAGCCTGAGTTGCTGCCTCTATTTTGGAGTTTATTAGTTTAGTGAGCCCTAATAGGGGCACACATGTAAATGTGAAGACATTAACTACACAGTTAATTAGGCAACTAATTATAGTAAATATCTAGTGTAGGTGTGACCAGTAGGTACCAGTAGGTACCTATTTCTCATAATGTTTTTATTATTCTGACTATTGTTTTCATTTGAATTGCTCCACTTGTCTAATTTGATTGTGCTATGCATTTCTCATTACCTATATATTTCTTAGTCATTTCAGTTTGGATCACAGGGACACTAGTATTTGCAATGCCATATCTGGCTGCTATTCAATAATGCTTGGTATTCTGCCTCCAGTAGTGGCCAATACCTGCTGATTCAGCAGACAGTGAATCATTCCCATAATCCATTCAACCAGTTATGTAATCCTGTGCATGGTAAGGCAGATGAATTCTTCTCTGAACCCTGCAGCAATCAGCTTATGCCCTGAAGCACAAGATTTGATCTTATTTTAACATGCCCAAATACACATTTTATTTAATCATAAAATTAAATCTTCTTTTATGTTCAGGGTATTAGGTCATCTTGCGAAAATTTGAATAGCTAATGTTTTAGATAAAATGCAACAATATGAGTACTTTACTCTATGAATTGTAGGTAAATGTCGTCACCCTGAATACATTCTAAATTTCTATAGCACGACAAGGTACTTTGTAGACATACACAAATATATACATATAAGTCTGCTCAGGAAAAATTAGAGATGGGCCAAAACAAACAATGAATCAAAATGCTTTTCTTTATGCACACAATGGGAGTGTGGACCCAGACTACATTCGGATTTGAACTTAAGAGCTTGGGTCTATCTCAAAAAATATGTTTTATTTAGGATTTAATTGAAAGCTTTGAAGCTTAGGCACAGACTGTGACTAGTTCATGCATGGTTGTGCAAGGGCCAGAACATAGGACTCACCCACGACAGCTGTCATTCTGCTTCCAAAAAAATTTATCAGGACTAGTTTCTCTAGACTGGGCCAGCCATACTTAATGGAATGGAGGTAGGAGCCACTTCTAACACCTCTCTGCCTGCCAGCCAAGCTGCAGAAGAAAAGCCCTTTCTTTCCAAATGGAACAATTAGAATTAATAGCCAGGGTGCAGTCTGGTCTCTGGACTACACCTCAAGGCTAGGGACAAACATTACACATAAACCAGTTTAAGTGATCAGAAACCGGTTTATACCTGTAACAGAACAGCTGTTCAGCGCACATAAACCAGCTTGAAAATGGCTGAAACTGGTTTGACATAAACCTGATTGAATGTAGTATCAGACTTAACTGATTTTGCTCAAACTGGTTTATGCAATGTCTGTCCCAGACCCCTTCCTGGTTTAAGTTAAACCAGACTCCCCCAACATCCCGGCATGCTCTCTGGGCTGGGTGGGGCTCTCTGCTCAACAACAGGGCTGGCCCCTCCCCTCTGCTCCCTGGTTGGAGCTCCAGCAGAGACTGTAGGCGTCTGTCTGGCTTCCCCCTGCTCCTTCCATCACCAGTCCCTGCTGAAGCAGGGATTCCCCCCTCCCCTCTGCCTTACACAGACACCTCAGCATTAGCTAGCATATGACATGCTGATTACAGTATGTGCTGTGGCAGACGGGACAAAGGCAGACAGGACTGTGTCCTTTTTGGAGCGAATCAACAGATAGCTGGTAATGTCCCTCCTTGGAATGTTCCCTTCCTTGGAAAAAGTTGCTTAAGAGCTTGAACTAATGAAAGGCTTTGTTTTCTCATGGGGTGTTAAATGCTGATAACAAAGCTAATAAATGCTCCGTTATCAAGGAGGTTGGGAGGGAATGATCAGGGAGCTGGAGGATCGAACCAGGAACTGGGGTATTGAACAGGAGCTTCCCCCCAGCTCCTGGTTAGATTTCCTAGTTCTCAGTTCAATCCCCCAGCTCCCTGATCATTCTCCCCAGCCCCCACGCCTTCTCCTGGGGCTGCCAGCACTGCTTGCCTCGCCCCGGTGAGGGAGCAGCCAGATGAGCCGCAGCTTGAGCCGGCAGCCCCAGAAGCCACAGGAGCTGGGGGGAACGTTCAGGGAGCTGGGGGTTTGAACCAGGAACTAGGGAATCAAACAGGGAGCTGGGGGGAAGCCCCTGATCATTCCCTCTAGCTCCTGGTTCAATTCCTCAGTTCCCAGTTCAATCCCCCAGCTCCCAATCATCCTCCCCAGCCCCTGCTGCTTTTTCTGGAGCTGCTAGCACTGTCTGCCTCACCCTAGCGTGGTGGGGAAGGGGGCAATCAGATGAGCCATAGCTTCTCCCAGGGCTGCTGGTTCAAACCGGGGCCCATCCAGCTGCTCCCCTGGCTGCTCCCACCAGCACTGCCTAGTGCTTACCTGTACAGATTATGGCCAGATCTCTGAATTTCTTTGAATCAATTCAGAAGCTTCCGATTCAATTTGGAGAGATTAATGGGTCTCCTGATTTGATTCAGATTTGGCCGCTGAATCTCCTTTGAATCGAATTGGCTACCAAAGCTTTGCACAGCCCTACTGCTCATCTCCCTCTTAGTTATGCTACTGCTCAGATGTGCAAGTACTTAATGGCAGAAGCTACCTCTCCCTAAGTGTTTGCACAGGGCCATGGCAGTATTGGGTTTCAGTGTAGGCTGCACAAGCCCAGCTCACACCCCAGTTACTTCCTTAGTACCCAAAGCCCATGCCAGTACAGCTTCTCTGCTTTCTCCAGAGGCTGCCATCACACCTCTGACTGCAGTAGGAACAAACCCTTCCCTGTCATCAGCCTCTGCTGATAACTATTTGTATCCAAAAGCAAAAATAGAGTCCTCATCAAATTGTAGAATAACTCACCATGATTTCTTTACTTTCAAAATCATAAAATTAGCATACATTTCTGGCTTCTGCAGGCAGTTGATTAGTGAAGTGTAGGGGAGATACTGTTTGGAACTGGACGGGTTTATCACGAAGTACTGAAGTCAGAATCTGCATCCAGATCAGATGGCACCAAAAACTGCAAACTGTTTTCATCAGATTGTAACCACAAATGGCTAAAACATGGCAAGATCAGCTATTCTTCATAGAATCCCCTGTCTTGGGCCAAGATTTCACACAAAGAATTCTTGCGAGAATTAAACTAGAACCAGGAAAAAGGGTCCTTCTAGTGCTGGATCTGACTTGAAATCAAAATCACAGAAAGAGTTTAAATCTACAAAGATAAGCATGCACCCCTATTTAAATGAATCCTGTGTCAAAGTTGCCATCTCCAATATTTTAATGTTACATTAACTTGGTTTTTGTATCAATTCTGATGGGTTCTGGCAGATACCGATCGACATAAAAAATCTTTTCTAATCCACATGGACTACTGTGCCTCTGAACTTCTTCCCTGCATTCTTCAGCTCACTCACCAACCTTCCTATCATCCTTCATCCCTGCTCTGGTCTCTATGAATACACAGCAAAATCCTTCATCTTGGGAACTGAGTTCACATAAAAAAATATTTAAAAAGAAAACTACACATTCCAATGGTTTTGTAATCTCTTATAGCCAGACCATATCAGCAACTGTGTATAGTAAACATGTGAATTATCTCTTAGAGAATTCCTCACTTCAATCAGATTTATCTCCAGCAACCTCAAATCATTTACTCCCAAAGATAAGCTAGTTTAATAATGTTATAAATCACGGACACGTTTATTACATTTATAGCCTCTGGGCCCAATTCTGCAAAATCCTGACTCATAAAGGCTGTACTGGACCTCATTAACTTCAAGGTTTTGCAGGAGGTGGTTCTGGGTCTTTATTTTCAATTATTCTGCACCGTGGGTCATCACTTATACCAGGTGCAGGTCAGAAGTAAAAATCTTATTTGCACACTGACACATTGCATTCACTTTGCACTGGTGTAAACAGAACAAATAAGAAGCAAAACCAGGTTTAGCATTTGTGAGTCAAAGTTGTGGGTGTTTATCCCAATTTCTACTGAGGATAGATTCAGATGGATTATCATAAGGCAGCAACAAAAGTCCAAGCTATTTTGGGCTGCATGCAAAGGCAGAATGTCATGGAGCATAGGAGTTAACAACCCCTACATACCATCCTAGGGTTATTAGACCTGGAATACTGCATTCAGTTCTGGACAATTCATTTCCTGACTGATAACAACAATCTGGAGGAAGATCACAGCAAAGCAGTAAAAAGTATAAGCAAACAGGAGGGATTAACTTGCAAAGAAAGATTAAAAGAAAACATGCGTAGATTGAATAAATCCCAAGGAAGAAATGTGACAACTGCTTGCAAGTGTTTGAACAGCATTAAAGGGAGGGGATGGAATTATTTAGGATGATACAAGAATTTACAGCTATGAATTATACAGTTAAATTAATATTGGAGAAAAATGCCAAAAGGCATTCCTGCAACTAAACCCAACACTGAAATCTAATGGGCTATGGAACAGAGACCCACTGCTTGGAAAGTGGTTTCCTCTTCTGTCCCCAACAGAAATTTTCAGATTTTCATTAAAACAGCAAAAATGGTCAACCTGAACCTCAAACCTTTGCATCTGAAAAAATTCGATGAGAAAAAAAAATGTTCCCCAAATGAAATATTTTATTTCAATGTGTATAAGCAAAGCAAAATATTTTGTTTCAATTCAATTCTACATAATATTTGTCCATCAGAATCACCACAGTGCCTTATTACCATTTTCCCTGTGGGCCTGACTCCCTTGCCAGACTGCATAATGTACTATGCACTATTATTTTGTCTTTTGCTGAGCTTCCATGCAGCATCACAGAAGTCTTTTAACCAAGGTCCATCTTGAATCATGTAATGCAGTCATGGAGCACATCCTACAGAAGAGACATAAGGGCCTGAAACATCCAAACCACATATTCTGTGAGGGACCAGGAATTTGAGAATTTAAACTTTTGGTGGGTCACTTAAAAATTGGTTTGAGTATTTGGACGCTTAAAAGAAAGGCGTTTGTTTGCGGGGGTTGCAAAGAGCAGATACATTTCATTAATTTAATCAAAATTCTAATTTTCTGCTGGAAAACTGTTTTGAGGATAAATTTTTGACCAGTCCTCCTGTGAAACATTTGACCAAGAGACACAGTAGAAGCACGTTCACACAAGGATTTTAAATTTAGACTGAACAAAGGTCTAGTGTGTGTACAACAGAGAGCAATTTGTTGTCCAGGGCAAGAAGAACTAATAATGTATTTCAGTGGCTGGCCTCTGGGATTCCAAGGAACTCTTTTGTGAACTCTTCATGCTCTTTCTTTGGATTCCCTTGACTTTGTGATTCGGGATTGCCTGACAATAGTAGAACAGAATTCTTCCTTAGGTTTAATATTTTTAACTTCCCTCCCAGCTAACTCCAAAAAGCAGTACAATAAAGGTGTGAAGACCTGGCAGAAGATCTATCATAAAATGTGTTTTTCCTGGAGTGCTTAGAACACCTCTGGTAGGAACTGACTTGTCTGATACTAGAACCAGTGGGGTGGGGAAGGAAACAAGGGACTTGACTACACTAGCTGTGCCACCAGGTTGCACGGTGTCCTTATGCAAGTCACTTCATTTCTCTTGGTGTCTGTTTCTCACCTGGAAAGCAACATAATATTTACCAACTAAGCTTTCATTCGGATGTTCAGTTAGTCATCTAAAAAAGTCCTGCGAGCTGTGAATGAAAAGTGCTAGGTAAATGCAGAGTATTATTATACTTCTACAAACCACTTGTTCCTTTATCCTAGGAAAAGCTTTCTGATTCTAAAATTTTAATAGCAGTTCAACCAAAGAGTTACAGTTGTCTTATTTTATCAAACCTGTTAGAAGTTTCAGAAAGAAGCAATCACTGGCTAGCGCATAAAATATGTGCACAAATAATAAGTACATCAAAAGCCTATTGGCTTGTTGGCCCATTTCCATACAACCTAATATGGTTAAGAAAATGTTTGACTGGAACCCAGTGCAGAGTGCCAAACTTAACAACTCTGCAGTACACAGAGTGCCACAGAGTCCTCTGGTTAGGCTCAGTGTAATTTCAATTCAGTACATTTACTATCCATTCACATTAACTAAACCATAATTGTACTTCTGCACTATAACAAAAAACAGATACCTTTGCTCCTTCTTCTCTGCCAGCAAAGATTAACACTAGCTTCCGTAAAAGGCTTTCAGAGACAGAGGCTGTTTAATGTGTTTCCCTTTGTGGGTTATATAAAGTAAGGAACTCCTGGGTATACCCAAGTTTATTAAAAGAGCCTTTAAACTATACTGGGTGAGTTGTTCTGTATTTATGTAAACCTTCTGAAGAAAGAGAAGCTTCGAGGTGCAATCCATTTCAACAATTTCTCATACTCTTACCGATTTCCACAGAATAGCAGGATAAGGGCATGACCAGATGAACACGCACATTTGTTTCCCCAGGGAGAATTAGCAGCGGCACACATTTGTTCCAGTGCTAGTTGTCCCCAGGGAATGCCCGTGCATGCGTGCTCTGGCGCAGAGCAAATTGTCCCGGGTGGGGTAGGGGAAGCTGGGGGCAGCACCTGGACAGGCCCCAGTAGCCTTACCTGGAGTCCTGGGGGCCCAGGGCTGCAGCAGAGATGATCCAGGTATTTGTGCAGAGCCTGGCTGGCAGCCAGAGTGTGGCTCTGACCAGCCAGACTGATTTTGGGTGGCGCATGTTGCTACCATGTGTGCCATGCCACTTTTTTTTGGCATACTTTTTTTTTTTTGAGACCAGGATTTCCCAGTATCTAAATTTGGCTCTGCGCTGGAAATATGCAGCGCAGAGAACCATATTACATACATGGGGTGTATTTTGTGGTGCCTCAAAAACATGTGATTTGGTTCTCTGCACTTCATATTTCCAAAGTCAAAGCCAAAAAGCCTATGAGGTGCCGCAAAGTGTGCATGCGCACTCATGTGGACATGCCCTTCTTTTCCTACCCTCTCAGTAGTTTATGTACTTCTGAGAATTGGGGCTTACCTAGCTTAGGCTAGGAACAGATGTTACATTTGTCCCTGCACAAATTTTGCCTGTGTTTGTCCCAGACCAGAAATGTCCTGGGATTGGCAAGTAGACACATCCCCCTTCTAATCAGGGTTTAGTGAAAAGCTGAATGCAATGCTGTTTTTCTGCCATTCATTCAATTATGCAATCCCAGGACAACCATTCAGGTGTACTTTGTGAGGTCCCAAGATAAACTGTCAGTAATTCTTATCTTATCAACCTTTTTAGGAATTATTCCAAGACAAAACCTGGATGTCTGAACTATTGTACTTTGCCATGCGATAAAATGGCTCATCCCAAGACAAATGTGATGTTTGTATGTAGTCTTAATGTATCTGAAACTATCAGTGGGAAATATCCTATCACTTTCTTTCAGCTCATCATTTTCTTTGTCTATCTTAAACTTTGATCACTGGCCTAAATTTATAAGGATGTTACCTTATAGAAAGCTGTGGTAGAAAGAGGGGGATGAAGGGAATTGACTGTGTTACCAGGACCAGTATTTAAGCCACACACATTAATTAGGCTCAGTTCCCTTAGTTATAGTATTGTATAACCCCACTAAGAACATTGGCAATTCCGATAATAGAGATTTGGCAACAAAAGAAAAAAGTTGGTAACAACTCATAGCAGGGAAGCAAGGCAAGTTAAGCATTAAAATAACAATGCTACCTTGATTGTGCAATGGAGTTAGCCTGCCTCTCCCAGATAGTTTCCTATGAGATCATATACAGACTCAGGAACAGAAGGGGCAAATTTCAGGAAATTTGAAGCTTTTTATGGATTCCATTAACAAGGCACACTCTGTTCCTTAAAAAGTGATTGTACAATTCCATTGTAGTCCCATACTTTTACTTTAATAAAATTTAACCTGCAAGATGTTACCAAAAATTAGAAATCCCCTTTTGATCTAATCCTAGATGAGTTTTTTCTTCACATTTATTATTTAGGCTTTTTATTGTTGTTATTTCTATCAGAGATGGCTAGTACTCAGAAAATATTTTTAAATTATTCATTGAATAATATATCTGGAAAAAAAATTATTGTGAAACATGACTGGTATTATTTGGCGAGCTCCAGTAACAGATTCAGTTCTATAAACAAACATATTGTTTCAATTGAATTTATCAGAAGGGAGCATTGCTAATTTTTACTCTTACGCTACAAACTATTTTATGCAATTTGTCCAACATCTTCCAAATGCAAAGATAATATACCTAACTCAAGAGGGAAAAAAATCTCTTACAGTGCAGGATTCTATACACTGGTAACACATAAAAGTCTGTTTGGTCTTTTTCTTAGTGTGGTAAATACAGAAGGAACAAAATTAACGTACAGAATTGCATTAGCAGTGTATGAAAAAATGCCTGATAGAGGTCCTAGCTAATTGATTCAGTATCACATGCATTTTTTTTTTTCCAAACAGTTCACTTGCTGTATTCTGGCTATTCTTTCCTGATCACACACTGATACAGCCAACTGGCAACTACATTGTTTGTAAAGGGAATTTTGTTGCATTTAAAAAAAGGCATTCAAACCCAATTCTGCAAATGTATGAGACTCGCTTGTCCCCTTCACCACACCTCTGGGACTTCAAGGTTTCCAGGTAGGCACCCATGTCTATGAAGAGACTTTGAAGTCAAATTTTTGTGCAAATGTAGTTGCAGGATCAGGTCCTGGAGGGCAATTTATGCTCTGAGAGAGAAATTCAGTCCTGTGTAGACAGCCAGCCCAAAGACCATACATCACTCATTTTCCACTTCAAGCTACGTGCTAATCCAATGCAAAAGCTGAATTTCACTCTGCAGGAAGCCATTTTCTCTGTGGTTTAAACTAATCAACTATTTTGCCTATTCAGCACTATTAATATTATTACCAAATTCTGCACTCAAACAGGTGTTTGAATAATTATTCAAAGCCAGGTAATCCTCTATAGCCCCATTTCATTGGTAGGAAACCAAAGACACAGAAAAGTGAAGCAACTTACCCATGGACACACAAGAGGCCAGGTGCAGAAGTACGAATAGAAGAAACCAGGCCTCCCAAGTCCCTACTTCACAGCTCTGCCCACTGGTCACACTGTCTCACTGTAATTCAAGTGAATTAGAAAGAGGCTGTGTGGGTGTAACTCAAGCTATAATCTGGACCATTGTAACCAGGCACAGGGAACCAATACACTTAAAGTAAGATTCCTCTAGCCCACAATCACCATCTATTTTTAGAAGCGAGACATATTTTTACACTTCTTTGACTGGAAGAGAATGGGGATCCAGTCAATGTTAGAAATACTGGAAATCTTGCAATATTTATTACTCTTATTTATTATTTGTTTAGTAACAACATTGTACTTGGCGCCAGGCAAGATAGAAAATGAAAGACAGTCCCTGCTTCAGCCCCATTTGGAAGATAACAATTGTGATAATGTCTCCAATAGAAATCCACTTCTTTTGAGGTTTGCCTGTCACTAGTTAGAATACATTTTGCAGGATTAGTGTCTTGTGTTCTGAAAATAAAACCTTTGGCCTTAAGATTTGTTTGTGAAGTGTTTCAGAGCTGCTTTGGCATTTATCTAGCCACAGAAGACCGTTATCCTATGACGATGTTTCCTTCCATTAACATTCTCTCTTAAAATATACAGCTGAGAGGAGGAACATTAGACCTTGAATATGCCACAAATATGGATAAGTATGTCTGAAGGCATCTGAAGGCTGGAAATTTTCCCACAATATTACCCTTGCAGAACTGACACTTTTTTGTAGTCCAGGGTACGATTTCAGAATATTCAAACAGCCCTAAAAACAATCCTGCTTTCACCTGGGGCAAGGGAAGTTTTGTGCCCAGTAATTCTGCATTGTGGTGCATTATAATACATAAAGAATAACCACTCTACAGAGGTGAAACCTGCACTCTTATAGTCATTAATAAGGCTATGATTTTGATCCGTTTGTTTTTAGTAAATTTTACAACAGGGGAGAGGGGAACAAGGCAATATTCATGAAAGCTTAAACTAAGCATGCTTGCTGCATGTTCACAACTGCCAAGCAGAAACATTACTGAAGCAGTTCATGTCTCTACTTAAAGTACTGTCCCACGAGCAGAGATCCTGATTTTCTCTGATTTAAAAAAATCCCCAATTTTCAGATTAAAAAAATAACCCAAAATCCACATTTTTCCATGATTAAAATGAAACCCCACTATGTACATATTAGTGGTGTTTCATTGTAATCATGGAAAAATGTGGATTTGGGGTTACTTTTATTAATCTGAAAATTGGGGATTTTTGTAAATCAGAGAAAAGCAGGATCCCTGCTCATGAGTTAATACCACCATGTTTTCCAATAGCCCAACATCCCCGGCAGTACTGTGTCTCCCATGATTCTCTGCATTCCCATCACTGGCTGTTTTACTGACTACAAGAGCATATAAAATGCTAGCCCGAGGTATACACAGCTACATCAGATCTAGGTGTGAAGTTCCATCAACTTTCAGTCCTCAGCTCTGCCACAGACACCTGTGTGACTTCATGTTTCTTGGGAACCAGGCCTGAACTGTAGTGACAATAACATAGGAACTGTCATAAATTGAAAGATCACTTGTCTATCTATTGCATCACCAGAAGTGGTCAGTACCATTGACTTTGGAGGAATATTGCAAGAGGATGTGCACAGCACAACCCAGGGAATGTTTCTTCCTAAGCATCAATTTTAGAGGACAGCTTATGCTGGGAAGCTTTGGAAGCCTCCTAACTCTTCTTCGTCTGTTTTTTTAGTCTTTGCCATGGTGACTCTGGATAGTCTTTTTATCCCACTCTCTTTAAATCAATGTAATACTAAGAATTGTTACAGATGATATCATGGTCTCTAAATGGGGTATTTGTAATGATGGAATTCCCTCACTTGAATAATTTGTGCTAAAGTGCAATTACAAAATAAACATATCCTGGAAACTTTTTTTTTTTTTTACTTGGAGAAACTCAAGAACTCAAGACTCATATCAAATGCTAACATATCTGCCTCCTGGAAGTCAGCACTGAGGCAAACTCTCTCCCACCTGGCAGGCGGAGTTGCTTTGGAAAGGATTGAGTCTGCCTCCCCCACCAAATAAGTTCCTGCCTGAAGGCCTAGAAAAATTAGAATCACTGGCTTTGCTACATGCCTAACAATATCATTATTGTAATACTGTGTAATAGTCTCCATAATCATAGCCTGTCACCAGGAGACAACTGTTACTGTTGAGCTGGAATAATTTCCCCAGAGCATGTGTGTGTGTGCACATTTACACACACACGTGTGTGCATTCATAGAAAAGAACATACACACTTAGAGACAAGGAGGAATGTAAATTGAACACACACAGGGCGGGGGGGAGAAAGAAAGAGATTCTTGCTCCCATTATGGCAACACATGAGGATCTTAAAAGTTGCTTAGCCAAATGGGCAAAGAATTTTCTCATTGCCTAAGGTAATTCTCAGTATAAGGATTTACCAAAGATAGGAGGGAAGTGTATCAGAAGTAGACAACTGGGTCATTAAGCAGCCAACAGTTAGTTTAGGCCTGGTTGCAGTAATTTAGGTCCTTGAGGTGTTAAATTATGCTGGATGACAATCATCCCAGAACTGTCAGGCCTTAAAGATGGTTTAAACACCAGTGGAGCTCCCCCTTATCCAAAGCTGTGTTTTTGTGTTCTGCAGATTCTTGAGAAGTAGCAGTCTCAGGCAGAGAACAGACCTCATATATGAATAACAAGGTGCATGTCCTGACCTGTGATTAATAATATAGTAATGGCATAGATGAATATTGCATCTTGCTTTAAAACAGGGGGGGAGGGGGTAAACAGTTGACTCTGGAGGTCCCTCTGTCAAAAAGAAAAGGGTCTACATTCTACATTGGGGATGGGGGGGTTGGCGGGGGTTCATACAAACTGCTTGCTTCTTTTTTGGCGGTCTCTGCTTTTTCTTTGCACCTCCCTCTTTGTGTCTGACTGAATTTTGACTTATCACAGCCAGGGTCCATCTAAAACCAGATGCTCAGAACCATCCAACCTGCTCACTGGAAGGTATTCCCTAGCAGAAAACAAGCCTCATCTTCCACGTTCACTGTAGACCTCATTCTGAGAGATGCCAAGAATCTTTGACTCTCAGAAACATTGTTAGTCAGTATTTTAAGCACAACTGAAAGGTGCTGAGAATATGGGGGTGTCTATAGGTGGGGCTTAAAACAGCATTAGGGCCTTGTTACACCTTATGCTATGAGCCACACAAATGTTGATCCATGTTAGTGCAAGTCTGGAGTTTGGAGCACTCAAACCCTTTAGCCTAGAAACCTTCTCCGACTGTCTCCCACCTGCACAGCTGTGTGTGACTTGCCACTAGAGGCCTGGTGAGCAGGGGCAGGACTAGAAACTGTAGCTGTGAGTTGCCACAAGAGGGCTGGTGAGCCAGGACAGGCTTCTCTCCCTGCTCTACAGGCAAAGGTGCAAAGATCCTGGGATACGTCAGGACTTTATCTTGGGCAGCACATCTGTGGGGAGTGGCCACACCTTAGTGGAACAGGAGCTGGACAGTGCAGATCAGATATAATCCTGTCCCAGAGTGGCATAACTTTGAGCCACATAATGAATGCTTAAAACCACTTTAAGGTGTTAATGTGTGAACATTCCAGGGGTTCAGAACTCCAGGAGCCACCCAAAATGACCATGAACAAGGTCCTTAGAATAGTTGTATTATGAGCTGGATTTTTAACACAAAAAGCCAGGTTTTAACCCCTGCTGTGGGATACCAAGATATAGCAAATGCAAAATCAGCTTAACCTAATGATTCCTGCTTTGGAGGACACGAACTCTAAGTGACAAAGGCCAGAACACAGTAGATTCTATGTTACCTACCTGGTTCCCAGCTCATGGGATTTAATTGAGAGAGAGAAAGAGTGACTAAGGAGATGCTACATAAGTCTGATCCCTGGTTGCTATAATGATCATTACTTAAGCCAAAATTTAGTGCAATCCCAAAAGTGATGTAAGGTGCAAAAAACTGGTATCCACTGAATTAAAGATATTTGAAGGACCTGGCCCAGAATCTAAGAACCAACTTGGAACAATCAACATGAAGCTGCAAATCCAATTATGCCTCCATGATTCACTTCACACAATTATCCAAGGATATCCTGTATTTGTTTTGACTGTGGCTCAGCATGGTCACTTGGCTGCTGGCTACCAGCCCAGGTCCTGATGAGAAGCAAAAATTGGTGTGAAATGTTAGATTTACTCTACATAACTGTGAGAGATCACTTTCATGGACTTTTTTTTAGATAATGTATAAACCCCTTACTGTAACAGTCACAAAGGGGTTAATGGGCAGAACAGCTACTTCTAAATAACTGAATAGTAATGACTGGGGTATGAAGCTATGATCCAGGCAGGGAGAGAACTTCCAGACATTACTTCAAGGGTCCTTTT